>NC_082662.1:133971976-134339517 GCF_025265405.1 Mesoplodon densirostris | reverse complement strand
GTGATCAGGAGCCAAATGGAAAATGGCCGCCTTGGAAGGAAGTGTGTTGTCTATAGCTTCAGTGTCAAAGCTTCGGCCTGCTGAAGCTGTAAATAGAGGGCTGGGGAAAATAGGAGCCGAATAGAAAATGACAGCCTGGGAAGGGCGTGTGGTGTCCATAAGTTCAGTGTCAGAGTTTCTGCCTCCTGAAGCCGTAAATGAGCAACTGGGGAAAACAGGATCCTAATGGAAAATGACAGCTTGGGAATGAGGTGTGTTGTCCATAAGTTCAGTGTCAGAGCTTCTGCCTGCTGAAGCCCTAGATGGGTGGCTGGGGAAAAGAGGATCTAGATGGAAAATGACAGCCTGGGAAGGAGGTGTGTTTCCGTAAGTTCAGTGTCAGAGCTTCTGCCTGCTGAAGCTGGAAATGGGGGCCTGGCAGAAACAGGAGACCAATGTAAGAAGACAGCCTGAGAAGGAAGTGTGTTGTCCATAGGTTCAGTGTCAGAGCTTCTGCCTGCTGAAGCCGTAAATGGGGGGGCAGGGGTGATCAGGAGCCAAATGGAAAATGACCACCTGGGAAGGATGTGTGTTGTCCATCGCTTCAGTGTCAGAGCTTCTGCCTGCTGAAGCTGTAAATAGAGGGCTGGGGAAAATAGGAGCCGAATAGAAAATGACAGCCTGGGAAGGGGGTGTGGTGTCCATAAGTTCAGTGTCAGAGTTTCTGCCTCCTGAAGCTGGAAATGGGGGGCTGGATAAAACAGGAGCCCAATGGAAAATGACAGCCTCCAAAGGAGGTGTGTTTTCCATAGGTTTAATGTCAGAGCTTCTGCCTGCTGAAGCCTAAATGGGGGCCAGGGGAAAACAGGGGCCGAAGAGAAAATGACAGCCTGTGAAGGAGGTGTGGTGTTCATAGTTTCAGTGTCAGAGCTTCTGCCTTTTGCAGCTGTAAATGAGGCATTCGGAAAACAAGAGCCGAATGGAAAATGACAGCCTGGGAAGGAGGTGTGTTATCTATAGGTTCAGTGTCAAAGCTTCTGCCTGCTTAAGCCTTAAATGGGGGACTGGGAAAACTGGAGCTGAATGGAAAATGACAGCCTGGAAGCAGGTGTGTTGTCTGTATGTTCATGGTCAGAGCTTCTGCCTGCTGAAGCTGTAAATGGGGGGCTGGGAAAACAGTAGCCAAATGGAAAGTGACAGCCTGGGAAGAGGTGTGTTCTCCATAGGTTCAGTATCTGAGCTTCTTCCTGCTGAAGCTGTAAATGGGGGGCTGCGGAAAACGGGAGCTGAATGGAAAAATGACAGCCTGGGAAGGATGTGTGGTGTCTCTAGGTTCAGCGTCAGAACTTCTGCCTGCTGAAGCCGTAAATAGAGGGTTGGGTGAAGCAGGAGCCGAATCGAAAATGACAGCCTGGGAAGGTGGTGTGGTGTGCCTAAGTTCAGTGTCAGAGTTTCTGCCTCCTGAAGTTGGAAATGGGGGGCTGGGGAAAACAGGAGCCCAATGAAAATGACAGCCTGGGAAGGCAGTGTGTTGTCCATAGGTCCAGTATCAGACCTTATGCCTATTGAAGTCGTAAATGGGGGGCTGGGGTAAACAGTAACCTAATGGAAAATAACAGCTTGGGAATGAGGTGTGTTGTCCATAGGTTCAGTGTGGGAGCTTCTGCCTGCTGAAGCCGTAAGTCAGCGTTGGGGAAAACGGAAACCGAGTGGTAAATGATAGCCTGGGAAGGAGGTGTGTTATCCACAGTTCCAGTGTCAGAGCTTCTGCCTGCCGAAGCCTTAAATGGGCGGCTGGGGAAAACAGGAACTAGATGGAAAATGACAGCCTGGGAAGGAGGTGTGTTGTCCATAGGTTCAGTGTACGAGCTCCTGCCTGCTGAAGCAGGAAATGGGGGGCTGAGGAAAACAAGAGCCAAATGTAAATTGAAACCCTGTGAAACAGGTGTATAGTCCATAGGTTCAGTGTCAGAGCTTCTGCCTGCTGAAGCCATAAATGGGGGGCTGTGGAAAACAAGAGCCCAATGTAAGAAGACAGCCTGGGAAGGAGGTGTGTTGTCCATGGGTTCAGTATCAGACCTTATGCCTGCTGAAGCCGTAAATGGGGGGCTGGGGTAAACAGTAACCGAATGGAAAATAACAGCTTGGGAATGAGGTGTGTTGTCCATAGGTTCAGTGTGGGAGCTTCTGCCTGCTGAAGCCGTAAGTCAGCGTTGGGGAAAACAGAAACCGAGTGGTAAATGATAGCCTGGGAAGGAGGTGTGTTATCCACAGTTTCAGTGTCAGAGCTTCTGCCTGCCGAAGCCTTAAATGGGCGGCTGGGGAAGACAGGAACTAGATGGAAAATGACAGCCTGGGAAGGAGGTGTGTTTTCCGTAGGTTCAGTGTCAGAGCTTCTGCCTACTAAATCCTTAAAGGTGGGTCTGGTGAAAACAGGAGCCGACTGGAAAATGACAGCTTGGGAATGAGGTGTGGTGTCCATAGGTTCAGTGTCACAGCTACTGCCCTCGGAGCCATAAATGGGGGACTGGGGAAAACAGGAGCTGAATGAAAATGACATCCTGGGAAGGAGGTGTGGTGTCCACAGGTTCAGTGTCAAAGCTTCTGTTGGCTGACGGCATAAATGGGGGACTAAGAAAACAGGAGTCGAATGAAAAATGACAACCTGGGAAGGAGGTATGTTGTCCATAGGGTTAGTGTCAGAGCTTCTGCCTCCTGAAGCCTTAAACGTGGGGCTGGTGAGAACAGGAGCTGAGTGGAACATGACAGCCTGGGAAGGAGCTGTGTTGTTCATAGGTTCAGTGTCAGAGGTTCTGCCCACTAAAGCCATAAATGGGGGCCTGGGGAAATCAGGAGCCTAAGGGAAAATGACAGCCATGAGGGAGGGCTGATAGTCATAGATTCAGTGTCGGAGCTTCTGCCTGCTGAAGCCATAAATGTGGGGAGTGGGAAAACAGGAGCCAAAAGGAAGATGACATCCTGGGAGGGAGGTGTGTTGTCCATAGGTTCAGTGTCAGAGCGTTACCTGCTAAAGCCGGAAATGTTGGTCTGGGGAAAACAGGAGCCGAATGAAAAATGACAGCGAGGAAGCAAGTGTGTTGTCCATAGGTTCAGTGTCAGAGCTTCAGCCTGCTGAAGCTGTAAATGGGGGGCTTAGGAAAACAGGAGCCGAAGGTTAAGTGACAGCCTGGGAAGGAGGTGTGTTGTCCGTAGTTTCAGTGTCAGAGCTTCTGCCTGTTGAAGACATAAATGGGGCGCTGGGACAAACAGGAGCCGACTGGAAGCTGACAGCCTGTGGAGGAGTTGTGGTGTTCATAGGTTCAGTTTCAGAGCTCATGCCTGCTGACACCATAAATGGGAGACTGGGGAAAACAGGAGCCAAATGGACAACGACAGCCTTTGAAGGAGGTGTGTTGTCCATAGATTCACTGTCAGAGCTTCTGCCTCCTGAAGCCATAAATGCGGGGCTGGTGAAAACAAGAGCCTAGTGGAACATGACACCCTAGGAAGGAGGTGTGTTGTGCATAGGTTCCGTGTCGAGGTTCTGACCGCTGAAGCCATAAATGGGGGCTAGAGAAAAGAGGAACATAATAGCAAATGACTGCTAGGGAAGGAGGTGTGTGGTCCATAGGTTCCGTTTCAGAGCTTCTGCCTGCTGGAGCCGTAAATGGGGGTCTGGGGAAAACAAGAGATGAATAGAAAATTACATCCTGTGAAGGAGGTGTGGTTTCCATAGGTTCAGTGTCAGAGCTTCTGCCTGCTGAAGCCGTAAATGTGGGGCTGGGAAAGCAGGTGCCGAATGCAAAATGACAGCCTAGGATGTAGGTGTATTGTCCGTAGGTTCAGTGTCAGAACTTCTGCCTGCTGAAGCCGGAAATGGGGGTCTGGAGGAAACAGGAGACCAATGGAAGAAGACAACCTGAGAATGAGGTGTATTGTCCATAGGTTCAGTGTCAGAGCTTTTGCTTGCTGAAGCCGTAAATTGGGGGGGCTGGGGAAAGCAGGGCCTTAATGGAAAATGACAGCCTGGGAAGGAGGTTTGGTGTCTATAGGTTCAGTGTCACAGCTTCTGCATACTGAAGCCGTAAATGGGGGGCAGGGGTGATCAGGAGCCAAATGGAAATTGAAAGCCTGGGAAAGAGGTGTGTTGTCCATAGGTTCAGTGTGAGAGCCTGTGCCTGCTGAAGCCCTAAATGGGGCGCTGAGGAAAACAGGAGCCCAATATAAGAAGACAGCTTGGGAAGGAGGTGTGTTGTCCATAGGTTCAGTGTGGGAGCTTCTGCCTGCTGAAGCCGTAAATCGGCATTGGGGAAAACAAAACCGAGTGGTAACTGATAGCCTGGGAAGGAGGTGTGTTATCTATAGGTTCAGTGTCAAAGCTTCTGCCTGCTGAAGCCCTAAATGGGTGGCTGGGCTAAAGAGGAGCCGAATGGAAAATGACAGCCTGGGAAGGAGGTTTGTTGCCTATAGGTTCAGTGTCAAAGCTTCTGCCTGCTTAATCCTTAAATGGGGGACTGGGACAACTGGAACCAAATGGAAAATGACAGCCTGGAAGCAGGTGTGTTTTCCGTAGTTTCATGGTCAGAGCTTCTGCCTGCTGAAGCTGTAAATGGGTGGCTGGGAAAACAGTAGACGAATGGAAAGTGGCAGCCAGGGAAGAGGTGTGTTCTCCATAGGTTCAGTATCTGAGCTTCTTCCTGCTGAAGCTGTAAATGGGGGGCTGCGGAAAACGGGAGCCGAATGGAAAATGACAGCCTGGGAAGGATGTGTGTTGTCTGTAGGTTCAGCGTTAGAACTTCTACCTGCTCAAGCCGTCAATAGAGGGCTGGGGGAAGCAGGAGCCGAATCGAAAATGACAGCCTGGGAAGGCAGTGTGGTGTGCCTAAGTTCAGTGTCAGAGTATCTGCCTCCTGAAGTTGGAATTGGGGGGCTGGGGAAAACAGGAGCCCAATGAAAATGACAGCCTGGGAAGGCAGTGTGTTGTCCATAGGTTCAGTGTCAGAGCTTCTGCCTGCTGTAGCCCTAAATGGGGGGCTGGAGGAAACAGGAGACCAATGGAAGAAGACAACCTGAGAATGAGGTGTATTGTCCATAGGTTCAGTGTCAGAGCTTTTGCCTGCTGAAGCCGTAAATTGGGGGGGCTGGGGAAAGCAGGGCCTTAATGGAAAATGACAGCCTGGGAAGGAGGTTTGGTGTCTATAGGTTCAGTGTCACAGCTTCTGCATGCTGAAGCCGTAAATGGGGGGCAGGGGTGATCAGGAGCCAAATGGAAATTGAAAGCCTGGGAAAGAGGTGTGTTGTCCATAGGTTCAGTGTGAGAGCCTGTGCCTGCTGAAGCCCTAAATGGGGCGCTGAGGAAAACAGGAGCCCAATATAAGAAGACAGCTTGGGAAGGAGGTGTGTTGTCCATAGGTTCAGTGTGGGAGCTTCTGCCTGCTGAAGCCGTAAATCGGCATTGGGGAAAACAAAACCGAGTGGTAACTGATAGGCTGGGAAGGAGGTGTGTTATCTATAGGTTCAGTGTCAAAGCTTCTGCCTGCTGAAGCCCTAAATGGGTGGCTGGGCTAAAGAGGAGCCGAATGGAAAATGACAGCCTGGGAAGGAGGTTTGTTGCCTATAGGTTCAGTGTCAAAGCTTCTGCCTGCTTAATCCTTAAATGGGGGACAGGGACAACTGGAACCAAATGGAAAATGACAGCCTGGAAGCAGGTGTGTTTTCCGTAGTTTCATGGTCAGAGCTTCTGCCTGCTGAAGCTGTAAATGGGTGGCTGGGAAAACAGTAGCCGAATGGAAAGTGGCAGCCAGGGAAGAGGTGTGTTCTCCATAGGTTCAGTATCTGAGCTTCTTCCTGCTGAAGCTGTAAATGGGGGGCTGCGGAAAACGGGAGCCGAATGGAAAATGACAGCCTGGGAAGGATGTGTGTTGTCTGTAGGTTCAGCGTCAGAACTTCTACCTGCTCAAGCCGTCAATAGAGGGCTGGGGGAAGCAGGAGCCGAATCGAAAATGACAGCCTGGGAAGGCAGTGTGGTGTGCCTAAGTTCAGTGTCAGAGTATCTACCTCCTGAAGTTGGAATTGGGGGGCTGGGGAAAACAGGAGCCCAATGAAAATGACAGCCTGGGAAGGCAGTGTGTTGTCCATAGGTTCAGTGTCAGAGCTTCTGCCTGCTGTAGCCCTAAATGGGGGGCTGTGGAAAACAGGAGCCCAATGTAAGAAGACAGCCTGGGGAGGAGGTGTGTTGTCCATAGGTTCAGTATCAGACCTTATGCCTGCTGAAGCCGTAAATGGGGGGCTGGGGAAAACTGTGACCTAACGGAAAATAACAACTTGGGAATGAGGTGTGTTGTCCATAGGTTCAGTGTGGGAGCTTCTGCCTGCTGAAGCCGTAAGTCGGCGTTGGGGAAAACAGAAACCGAGTGGTAAATGATAGCCTGGGAAGGAGGTGTGTTATCCACAGTTTCAGTGTCAGAGCTTCTGCCTGCCGAAGCCTTAAATGGGCGGCTGGGGAAAACAGGAACTAGATGGAAAATGACAGCCTGGAAGGAGGTGTGGTGTCCATAGGTTCAGTGTCACAGCTACTGCCCTCGGAGCCATAAATGGGGGACTGGGGAAAACAGGAGCTGAATGAAAATGACATCCTGGGAAGGAGGTGTGGTGTCCATAGGTTCAGTGTCAAAGCTTCTGCCTGCTGAAGCTGTATATAGAGGGCTGGGGAAAATAGGAGCCGAATAGAAAATGACAGCCTGGGAAGGGGGTGTGGTGTCCATAAGTTCAGTGTCAGACTTTCTGCCTCCTGAAGCCGTCAATGGGCAACTGGGGAAAACAGGAGCCGACTGGAAAATGACAGCTTGGGAATGAGGTGTGTTGTCCATAAGTTCAGTGTCAGAGCTTCTGCCAGCTGAAGCCCTAAATAGGTGGCTGGGGAAAAGAGGATCTAGATGGAAAATGACACCCTGGGAAGAAGGTGTGTTCTCCATAGGTTCAATGTTAGAGCTTCTGCCTGCTGAAGCCCTAAATGGGTGGCTGGGCAAAAGAGGAGCCGAATGGAAAATGACAGCCTGGGAAGGAGGTGTGTTATCTATAGGTTCAGTGTCAAAGCTTCTGCCTGCTTAAGCCTTAAATGGGGGACTGGGAAAACGAGCCGAATGGAAAATGACAGCCTGGAGGCAGGTGTGTTGTCCATAGGTTCATGGTCAGAGCTTCTGCCTGCTGAAGCCGTAAATGGGGGGCTGGGAAAACAGTAGCCGAATGGAAAGTGACAGCCTGCAAGAGGTGTGTTCTCCATAGGTTCAGTATCTGAGCTTCTTCCTGCTGAAGCTGTAAATGGGGGGCTGCGGAAAACGGGAGCCGAATTGAAAATGACAGCCTGGGAAGGATGTGTGTTGTCTGTAGGTTCAGCGTCAGAACTTCTGCCTTCTGAAGCTGTAAATAGAGGGCTGGGGGAAGCAGTAGCCGAATTGAAAATGACAGCCTGGGAAGGCGGTTTTGTGTGCATAAGTTCAGTGTCAGAGTTTCTGCCTCCTGAAGTTGGAAATGGGGGGCTGGGGAAAACAGGAGCCCAATGTAAGAAGACAGCCTGGGAAGGAGGTGTGTTGTCCATAGGTTCAGTATCAGACCTTATGCCTGCTGAAGCCGTAAATGGGGGGCTGGGGAAAACTGTGACCTAATGGAAAATAACAACTTGGGAATGAGGTGTGTTGTCCATAGGTTCAGTGTCAGAGCTTCAGCCCACTGAATCCTTAAAGGTGGGTCTGGTGAAAACAGGAGACGATTGGAAAATGATAGCCTGGCTAGGAGGTGTGTTTTCCGTAGGTTCAGTGTCAGAGCTTCTGCCTGCTGAAGCTGTAAATGGGGGACTGGGAAAACGAGCCGAATGGAAAATGACAGCCTGGAGGCAGGTGTGTTGTCCATAGGTTCATGGTCAGAGCTTCTGCCTGCTGAAGCCGTAAATGCGGGGCTGGGAAAACAGTAGCCGAATGGAAAGTGACAGCCTGCAAGAGGTGTGTTCTCCATAGGTTCAGTATCTGAGCTTCTTCCTGCTGAAGCTGTAAATGGGGGGCTGCGGAAAACGGGAGCCGAATGGAAAATGACAGCCTGGGAAGGATGTGTGTTGTCTGTAGGTTCAGCGTCAGAACTTCTGCCTTCTGAAGCTGTAAATAGAGGGCTGGGGGAAGCAGTAGCCGAATTGAAAATGACAGCCTGGGAAGGCGGTTTTGTGTGTATAAGTTCAGTGTCAGAGTTTCTGCCTCCTGAAGTTGGAAATGGGGGGCTGGGGAAAACAGGAGCCCAATGTAAGAAGACAGCCTGGGAAGGAGGTGTGTTGTCCATAGGTTCAGTATCAGACCTTATGCCTGCTGAAGCCGTAAATGGGGGGCTGGGGAAAACTGTGACCTAATGGAAAATAACAACTTGGGAATGAGGTGTGTTATCCATAGCTTCAGTGTCAGAGCTTCAGCCCACTGAATCCTTAAAGGTGGGTCTGGTGAAAACAGGAGACGATTGGAAAATGATAGCCTGGCTAGGAGGTGTGTTTTCCGTAGGTTCAGTGTCAGAGCTTCTGCCTGCTGAAGCTGTAAATGGGGGACTGGGAAAACAGGAGCCGAATGGAAAATGACAGCCTGGGAAGGAGGTTTGTTGTCCATAATTTCAGTGTCTGAGCTTCTGCTTGCTGAACTCAGAAATGGGGGGATTGTGGAAACAGGAGCCGAGTGGAAAATGAGAGCCTGGAAAGAAGTGTGTTGTCCATAGGTTCACTGAGCTTCTGCCTGCTGAAGCCACAAATGGGGGGCTGGGGAAAACAGGAGCCAAATGGAAATTGAAAGCCTGCGTAAGAGGTGTGTTTTCCATAGGTTCAGTGTCAGAGCTTCTGCCTGCTGAAGCCGTAAATGGGGGCTTGAGAAAACAGGAACCTAATGGCAAATGACTGCTTGGGAAGGAGGTGTGTTGTCCATTGGTTCCTTTCAGAGCTTCTGCCTGCTGAAGCCGTAAATGGGGGTCTGTGGAAAACAAGAGACGAATGGAAAATGAGATCCTGTGAAGGAGCTTTGGTGTCCACAGGTTCATTGTCAGAGCTTCTGCCTGCTGGACGCGGAAAAGGGGGGCTGGCGGAAACAGGAGACCAATGTAAGAAGACAGCCTGAGAAGGAGGTGTGTCGTCCATAGGTTCAGTGTCAGAGCTTTTGCCTGCTGAAGCCGTAAATGGGGGGCAGGGGTGATCAGGAGCCAAATGGAAAATGGCCACCTTGGAAGGAAGTGTGTTGTCTATAGCTTCAGTGTCAAAGCTTCGGCCTGCTGAAGCTGTAAATAGAGGGCTGGGGAAAATAGGAGCCGAATAGAAAATGACAGCCTGGGAAGGGCGTGTGGTGTCCATAAGTTCAGTGTCAGAGTTTCTGCCTCCTGAAGCCGTAAATGAGCAACTGGGGAAAACAGGATCCTAATGGAAAATGACAGCTTGGGAATGAGGTGTGTTGTCCATAAGTTCAGTGTCAGAGCTTCTGCCTGCTGAAGCCCTAGATGGGTGGCTGGGGAAAAGAGGATCTAGATGGAAAATGACAGCCTGGGAAGGAGGTGTGTTTCCGTAAGTTCAGTGTCAGAGCTTCTGCCTGCTGAAGCTGGAAATGGGGGCCTGGCAGAAACAGGAGACCAATGTAAGAAGACAGCCTGAGAAGGAAGTGTGTTGTCCATAGGTTCAGTGTCAGAGCTTCTGCCTGCTGAAGCCGTAAATGGGGGGGCAGGGGTGATCAGGAGCCAAATGGAAAATGACCACCTGGGAAGGATGTGTGTTGTCCATCGCTTCAGTGTCAGAGCTTCTGCCTGCTGAAGCTGTAAATAGAGGGCTGGGGAAAATAGGAGCCGAATAGAAAATGACAGCCTGGGAAGGGGGTGTGGTGTCCATAAGTTCAGTGTCAGAGTTTCTGCCTCCTGAAGCTGGAAATGGGGGGCTGGATAAAACAGGAGCCCAATGGAAAATGACAGCCTCCAAAGGAGGTGTGTTTTCCATAGGTTTAATGTCAGAGCTTCTGCCTGCTGAAGCCTAAATGGGGGCCAGGGGAAAACAGGGGCCGAAGAGAAAATGACAGCCTGTGAAGGAGGTGTGGTGTTCATAGTTTCAGTGTCAGAGCTTCTGCCTTTTGCAGCTGTAAATGAGGCATTCGGAAAATAAGAGACGAATGGAAAATGACAGCCTGGGAAGGAGGTGTGTTATCTATAGGTTCAGTGTCAAAGCTTCTGCCTGCTTAAGCCTTAAATGGGGGACTGGGAAAACTGGAGCTGAATGGAAAATGACGGCCTGGAAGCAGGTGTGTTGTCTGTATGTTCATGGTCAGAGCTTCTGCCTGCTGAAGCTGTAAATGGGGGGCTGGGAAAACAGTAGCCAAATGGAAAGTGACAGCCTGGGAAGAGGTGTGTTCTCCATAGGTTCAGTATCTGAGCTTCTTCCTGCTGAAGCTGTAAATGGGGGGCTGCGGAAAACGGGAGCTGAATGGAAAAATGACAGCCTGGGAAGGATGTGTGGTGTCTCTAGGTTCAGCGTCAGAACTTCTGCCTGCTGAAGCCGTAAATGGGGGGGCTAGAGAAAACAGGAACCTAATGCAAAATCACAGCTTGGGAAGGAGCTGAGTTCTCCATAGGCTCCGTGTCAGAGCTTCTGCCTGTTGAAGTTGTAAATAGGGGTCTGGGAAAACAGGAACCTAATGGAAAATGACAGCTTGGAAATGAGGTGTGCTGTCCATAGGTTCACTGTCACAACTTCTGCCTGCTGAAGCTGTAAATGGGGGGCTGGGGAAAACAAACATCAAATGGAAAATGACAGCCTAGGAAGGAGGTGTGGTGTCCATAGGTTCAGTGTCAGAGCTTCTGCTTGTTGAAGCCGTAAATGGGGGCCTGGGGAATACAGAAGCCAAATGGAAAATGACAGCCTGAGAAGGAGGTCTGTTTTTCATAGGTTCAGTGTCAGAGCTTCTGCATACTGAATCCGTAAGTGAGGGGCTGATGAAAATAGGAGCCGAGTGGAAAATGACAGACTGGAAGGAGGTGTGGTGTCCATAGCATCAGTGTCACAGCTACTGCCCTCTGAGCTATGACTGGGGGGCTGGCGAAAACAGGAGCTGAATGAAAATGACATCCTGGGAAGGAGGTGTGGTGTCCATAGGTTCCGTGTCAAAGCTTCTGCCTGCTGAAGCCATAAATGGGGGGCTGTGGAAAACAAGAGCCCAATGTAAGAAGACAGCCTGGGAAGGAGGTGTGTTGTCCATAGGTTCAGTATCAGACCTTATGCCTGCTGAAGCCATAAATGGGGGGCTGGGGTAAACAGTAACCGAATGGAAAATAACAGCTTGGGAATGAGGTGTGTTGTCCATAGGTTCAGTGTGGGAGCTTCTGCCTGCTGAAGCCGTAAGTCAGCGTTGGGGAAAACAGAAACCGAGTGGTAAATGATAGCCTGGGAAGGAGGTGTGTTATCCACAGTTTCAGTGTCAGAGCTTCTGCCTGCCGAAGCCTTAAATGGGCGGCTGGGGAAGACAGGAACTAGATGGAAAATGACAGCCTGGGAAGGAGGTGTGTTTTCCGTAGGTTCAGTGTCAGAGCTTCTGCCTACTGAATCCTTAAAGGTGGGTCTGGTGAAAACAGGAGCCGACTGGAAAATGACAGCTTGGGAATGAGGTGTGGTGTCCATAGGTTCAGTGTCACAGCTACTGCCCTCGGAGCCATAAATGGGGGACTGGGGAAAACAGGAGCTGAATGAAAATGACATCCTGGGAAGGAGGTGTGGTGTCCACAGGTTCAGTGTCAAAGCTTCTGTTGGCTGAAGGCATAAATGGGGGACTAAGAAAACAGGAGTCGAATGACAAATGACAACCTGGGAAGGAGGTATGTTGTCCATAGGTTCTTTGTGAGAGCTTTTCCTGCTGAAGCCATAAATGGGGGTCTGTGGAAAACAAGAGACGAATGGAAAATGAGATCCTGTGAAGAAGGTTTGGTGTCCACAGGTTCATTGTCAGAGCTTCTGCCTGCTGAACCCGGAAAAGGGGGTTGGGGGAAACAGGAGACCAATGTAAGAAGACAGCCTGAGAAGGAGGTGTGTCGTCCATAGGTTCAGTGTCAGAGCTTCTGCCTACTGAATCCTTAAAGGTGGGTCTGGTGAAAACAGGAGACGATTGGAAAATGATAGCCTGGCTAGGAGGTGTGTTTTCCATAGGTTCAGTGTCAGAACTTCTGCCTGCTGAAGTGGTAAATGGGGGACTGGGGAAAACAGGAGCCGGCTGGAAAATGACAGCTTGGGAATGAGGTGTGGTGTCCATAGGTTCAGTGTCACAGCTACTGCCCTCGGAGCCATAAATGGGGGACTGGGGAAAACAGGAGCTGAATGAAAATGACATCCTGGGAAGGAGGTGTGGTGTCCACAGGTTCAGTGTCAAAGCTTCTGTTGGCTGACGGCATAAATGGGGGACTAAGAAAACAGGAGTCGAATGAAAAATGACAACCTGGGAAGGAGGTATGTTGTCCATAGGGTTAGTGTCAGAGCTTCTGCCTCCTGAAGCCTTAAACGTGCGGCTGGTGAGAACAGGAGCTGAGTGGAACATGACAGCCTGGGAAGGAGCTGTGTTGTTCATAGGTTCAGTGTCAGAGTTTCTGCCCACTAAAGCCATAAATGGGGGCCTGGGGAAATCAGGAGCCTAAGGGAAAATGACAGCCATGAGGGAGGGCTGATAGTCATAGATTCAGTGTCGGAGCTTCTGCCTGCTGAAGCCATAAATGTGGGGAGTGGGAAAACAGGAGCCAAAAGGAAGATGACATCCTGGGAGGGAGGTGTGTTGTCCATAGGTTCAGTGTCAGAGCGTTACCTGCTAAAGCCGGAAATGTTGGTCTGGGGAAAACAGGAGCCGAATGAAAAATGACAGCGAGGAAGCAAGTGTGTTGTCCATAGGTTCAGTGTCAGAGCTTCAGCCTGCTGAAGCTGTAAATGGGGGGCTTAGGAAAACAGGAGCCGAAGGTTAAGTGACAGCCTGGGAAGGAGGTGTGTTGTCCGTAGTTTCAGTGTCAGAGCTTCTGCCTGTTGAAGACATAAATGGGGCGCTGGGACAAACAGGAGCCGACTGGAAGCTGACAGCCTGTGGAGGAGTTGTGGTGTTCATAGGTTCAGTTTCAGAGCTCATGCCTGCTGACACCATAAATGGGAGACTGGGGAAAACAGGAGCCAAATGGACAACGACAGCCTTTGAAGGAGGTGTGTTGTCCATAGATTCACTGTCAGAGCTTCTGCCTCCTGAAGCCATAAATGCGGGGCTGGTGAAAACAAGAGCCTAGTGGAACATGACACCCTAGGAAGGAGGTGTGTTGTGCATAGGTTCCGTGTCGAGGTTCTGACCGCTGAAGCCATAAATGGGGGCTAGAGAAAAGAGGAACATAATAGCAAATGACTGCTAGGGAAGGAGGTGTGTGGTCCATAGGTTCCGTTTCAGAGCTTCTGCCTGCTGGAGCCGTAAATGGGGGTCTGGGGAAAACAAGAGATGAATAGAAAATTACATCCTGTGAAGGAGGTGTGGTTTCCATAGGTTCAGTGTCAGAGCTTCTGCCTGCTGAAGCCGTAAATGTGGGGCTGGGAAAGCAGGTGCCGAATGCAAAATGACAGCCTAGGATGTAGGTGTATTGTCCGTAGGTTCAGTGTCAGAACTTCTGCCTGCTGAAGCCGGAAATGGGGGGCTGGAGGAAACAGGAGACCAATGGAAGAAGACAACCTGAGAATGAGGTGTATTGTCCATAGGTTCAGTGTCAGAGCTTTTGCCTGCTGAAGCCGTAAATTGGGGGGCTGGGGAAAGCAGGGCCTTAATGGAAAATGACAGCCTGGGAAGAAGGTTTGGTGTCTATAGGTTCAGTGTCACAGCTTCTGCATGCTGAAGCCGTAAATGGGGGGCAGGGGTGATCAGGAGCCAAATGGAAATTGAAAGCCTGGGAAAGAGGTGTGTTGTCCATAGGTTCAGTGTGAGAGCCTGTGCCTGCTGAAGCCCTAAATGGGGCGCTGAGGAAAACAGGAGCCCAATATAAGAAGACAGCTTGGGAAGGAGGTGTGTTGTCCATAGGTTCAGTGTGGGAGCTTCTGCCTGCTGAAGCCGTAAATCGGCGTTGGGGAAAACAAAACCGAGTGGTAACTGATAGCCTGGGAAGGGGGTGTATTGTCCACAGTTTCAGTGTCAGAGCTTCTGCCTGCCGAAGCCGTAAATGGGCAGCTGGGGAAAACTGGACCCTAATGGAAAATGACAGCTTGGGAATGAGGTGTGTTGTCCATAGGTTCAGTGTCAGCACTTCTGCGTTCTGAAGCCCTAAATGGGTGGCTGGGGAAAAGAGGAGCCGGATGGAAAATGACAGCCTGGGAAGGAGGTGTGTTTTCCGTAGGTTCAGTGTCAGAGCTTCTGCCTACTGAATCCTTAAAGGTGGGTCTGGTGAAAACAGGAGACGATTGGAAAATGATAGCCTGACTAGGAGGTGAGATGTGTTGTCCATAGGTTCAGTGTCAGAACTTCTGCCTGCTGAAGCGGTAAATGGGGGGCTGGGGAAAACAGGAGCCGAAAGAAAAATGACAGCCTGGAAGGAGGTGTGGTGTCCATAGGTTCAGTGTCACAGCTACTGCCCTCGGAGCCATAAATGGGGGACTGGGGAAAACAGGAGCTGAATGAAAATGACATCCTGGGAAGGAGGTGTGTTTTCCATAGGTTCAGTGTCAAAGCTGTTGGCTGAAGGCATAAATGGGGGACTGAGAAAACAGGAGTCGAATGAAAAATGACAACATGGGAAGGAGGTATGTTGTCTATAGGTTCTTTGTGAGAGCTTTTCCTGCTGAAGCCGTAAATGTGGGGCTGGGAAAACAGGAGCCGAATGGAAAATGACAGCCTCCGAAGGAGGTGTGTTTTCCATAGGTTTAATGTCAGAGCTTCTGCCTGCTGAAGCCTAAATGGGGGCCAGGGGAAAACGGGCCGAAGAGAAAATGACAGCCTGTGAAGGAGGTGTGGTGTTCATAGGTTCAGTGTCAGAGCTTCTGCCTTTTGCAGCTATAAATGGGGCGTTGGGAAAACAGGAGCCGAATGGAAAATGACAGCCTGGGAAGGATGTTTGGTGTGTATAGTTTCAGCGTCAGAACTTCTGCCTGATGAAACCCGTAAATGGGGGGCTGGGGAGAACAGGAGCCAAATGGAAAAGGACAGCCTGGGAAGGCGGTGTGTTGTCCATAGGATCAGTGTGAGAGCTTGTGCCTGCTGAAGCCCTAAATGGGGCACTGGGGAAAACAGGAGCTGGGTGGAAAATGACACCCTGGGAAGAGGGTGTGTTCTCCATAGGTTCAGTGTTAGAGCTTCTGCCTGCTGAAGCCCTAAATGGGTGGCTGGGCAAAAGAGGAGCCGAATGGAAAATGACAGCCTGGCAAGGAGGTTTGTTGTCTATAGTTTCAGTGTCAGAGATTCTGCCTGCTGAATCCGTAAAGGTGGGGCTGGTGAAAACAGGAGCCGAGTGGAAAAATGACAGCCTGGAAGGAGGTGTGGTGTCCATAGGTTCAGTGTCAGAGCTTCTTCCTGCTGAAGCCCTAAATGGGAGACGGTGGAAATCAGGAGCCCAATATAAGAAGACAACTTGGGAAGGAGGTGTGTTGTCCATAGGTTCAGTATCAGAGCTTATGCCTGCTGAAGCCGTAAATGGGGGGCTGGGGAAAACTGTGACCTAATGGAAAATAACAGCTTGGGAATGAGGTGTGTGTTCCATAGCTTCAGTGTGAGAGCTTGTGCCTGCTCAAGCCCTAAATGGGGCACTGGGGAAAACAGGAGCTGGGTGGAAAATGACACCCTGGGAAGGAGGTTTGTTGTCTATAGGTTCAGTGTCAGAGCTTCTGCCTGCTGAATCCGTAAAGGTGGGGCTGGTGAAAACAGGAGCCGAGTGGAAAAATGACAGCCTGGAAGGAAGTGTGGTGTCCATAGGTTCAGTGTCAGAGTCTCTGCCTGCTGAAGCCGTAAATGGGGGGCAGGGGTGATCAGGAGTCAAATGGAAAATGACAGCCTGGGAAGGAGGTTTGTTGTCCATCGCTTCAGTGTCAGAGCTTCTGCCTACTGAATCCTTAAAGGTGGGTCTGGTGAAAACAGGAGACGATTGGAAAATGATAGCCTGACTAGGAGGTGAGATGTGTTGTCCATAGGTTCAGTGTCAGCACTTCTGCGTTCTGAAGCCCTAAATGGCTGGCTGGGGAAAAGAGGAGCCGGATGGAAAATGACAGCCTGGGAAGGAGGTGTGTTTTCCGTAGGTTCAGTGTCAGAGCTTCTGCCTACTGAATCCTTAAAGGTGGGTCTGGTGAAAACAGGAGACGATTGGAAAATGATAGCCTGACTAGGAGGTGAGATGTGTTGTCCATAGGTTCAGCGTCAGAACTTCTGCCTGCTGAAGCGGTAAATGGGGGGCTGGGGAAAACAGGAGCCGAAAGAAAAATGACAGCCTGGAAGGAGGTGTGGTGTCCATAGGTTCAGTGTCACAGCTACTGCCCTCGGAGCCATAAATGGGGGACTGGGGAAAACAGGAGCTGAATGAAAATGACATCCTGGGAAGGAGGTGTGTTTTCCATAGGTTCAGTGTCAAAGCTGTTGGCTGAAGGCATAAATGGGGGACTGAGAAAACAGGAGTCGAATGAAAAATGACAACATGGGAAGGAGGTATGTTGTCTATAGGTTCTTTGTGAGAGCTTTTCCTGCTGAAGCCGTAAATGTGGGGCTGGGAAAACAGGAGCCGAATGGAAAATGACAGCCTCCGAAGGAGGTGTGTTTTCCATAGGTTTAATGTCAGAGCTTCTGCCTGCTGAAGCCTAAATGGGGGCCAGGGGAAAACGGGCCGAAGAGAAAATGACAGCCTGTGAAGGAGGTGTGGTGTTCATAGGTTCAGTGTCAGAGCTTCTGCCTTTTGCAGCTATAAATGGGGCGTTGGGAAAACAGGAGCCGAATGGAAAATGACAGCCTGGGAAGGATGTTTGGTGTGTATAGTTTCAGCGTCAGAACTTCTGCCTGATGAAACCCGTAAATGGGGGGCTGGGGAGAACAGGAGCCAAATGGAAAATGACAGCCTGGGAAGGCGGTGTGTTGTCCATAGGATCAGTGTGAGAGCTTGTGCCTGCTGAAGCCCTAAATGGGGCACTGGGGAAAACAGGAGCTGGGTGGAAAATGACACCCTGGGAAGAGGGTGTGTTCTCCATAGGTTCAGTGTTAGAGCTTCTGCCTGCTGAAGCCCTAAATGGGTGGCTGGGCAAAAGAGGAGCCGAATGGAAAATGACAGCCTGGGAAGGAGGTGTGTTATCTATAGGTTCAGTGTCAAAGCTTCTGCCTGCTTAAGCCTTAAATGGGGGACTGGGAAAACGAGCCGAATGGAAAATGACAGCCTGGAGGCAGGTGTGTTGTCCATAGGTTCATGGTCAGAGCTTCTGCCTGCTGAAGCCGTAAATGCGGGGCTGGGAAAACAGTAGCCGAATGGTAAGTGACAGCCTGCAAGAGGTGTGTTTTCCATAGGTTCAGTATCTGAGCTTCTTCCTGCTGAAGCTGTAAATGGGGGGCTGCGGAAAACGGGAGCCGAATGGAAAATGACAGCCTGGGAAGGATGTGTGTTGTCTGTAGGTTCAGCGTCAGAACTTCTGCCTTCTGAAGCTGTAAATAGAGGGCTGGGGGAAGCAGTAGCCGAATTGAAAATGACAGCCTGGGAAGGCGGTTTTGTGTGCATAAGTTCAGTGTCAGAGTTTCTGCCTCCTGAAGTTGGAAATGGGGGGCTGGGGAAAACAGGAGCCCAATGTAAGAAGACAGCCTGGGAAGGAGGTGTGTTGTCCATAGGTTCAGTATCAGACCTTATGCCTGCTGAAGCCGTAAATGGGGGGCTGGGGAAAACTGTGACCTAATGGAAAATAACAACTTGGGAATGAGGTGTGTTGTCCATAGGTTCAGTGTCAGAGCTTCAGCCCACTGAATCCTTAAAGGTGGGTCTGGTGAAAACAGGAGACGATTGGAAAATGATAGCCTGGCTAGGAGGTGTGTTTTCCGTAGGTTCAGTGTCAGAGCTTCTGCCTGCTGAAGCTGTAAATGGGGGACTGGGAAAACAGGAGCCGAATGGAAAATGACAGCCTGGGAAGGAGGTTTGTTGTCCATAATTTCAGTGTCTGAGCTTCTGCTTGCTGAACTCAGAAATGGGGGGATTGTGGAAACAGGAGCCGAGTGGAAAATGAGAGCCTGGAAAGAAGTGTGTTGTCCATAGGTTCACTGAGCTTCTGCCTGCTGAAGCCACAAATGGGGGGCTGGGGAAAACAGGAGCCAAATGGAAATTGAAAGCCTGCGTAAGAGGTGTGTTTTCCATAGGTTCAGTGTCAGAGCTTCTGCCTGCTGAAGCCGTAAATGGGGGCTTGAGAAAACAGGAACCTAATGGCAAATGACTGCTTGGGAAGGAGGTGTGTTGTCCATTGGTTCCTTTCAGAGCTTCTGCCTGCTGAAGCCGTAAATGGGGGTCTGTGGAAAACAAGAGACGAATGGAAAATGAGATCCTGTGAAGGAGCTTTGGTGTCCACAGGTTCATTGTCAGAGCTTCTGCCTGCTGGACGCGGAAAAGGGGGGCTGGCGGAAACAGGAGACCAATGTAAGAAGACAGCCTGAGAAGGAGGTGTGTCGTCCATAGGTTCAGTGTCAGAGCTTTTGCCTGCTGAAGCCGTAAATGGGGGGCAGGGGTGATCAGGAGCCAAATGGAAAATGGCCGCCTTGGAAGGGAGTGTGTTGTCTATAGCTTCAGTGTCAAAGCTTCGGCCTGCTGAAGCTGTAAATAGAGGGCTGGGGAAAATAGGAGCCGAATAGAAAATGACAGCCTGGGAAGGGCGTGTGGTGTCCATAAGTTCAGTGTCAGAGTTTCTGCCTCCTGAAGCCGTAAATGAGCAACTGGGGAAAACAGGATCCTAATGGAAAATGACAGCTTGGGAATGAGGTGTGTTGTCCATAAGTTCAGTGTCAGAGCTTCTGCCTGCTGAAGCCCTAGATGGGTGGCTGGGGAAAAGAGGATCTAGATGGAAAATGACAGCCTGGGAAGGAGGTGTGTTTCCGTAAGTTCAGTGTCAGAGCTTCTGCCTGCTGAAGCTGGAAATGGGGGCCTGGCAGAAACAGGAGACCAATGTAAGAAGACAGCCTGAGAAGGAAGTGTGTTTTCCGTAGTTTCATGGTCAGAGCTTCTGCCTGCTGAAGCTGTAAATGGGGGGCTGGGAAAACAGTAGCCAAATGGAAAGTGACAGCCTGGGAAGAGGTGTGTTCTGCATAGGTTCAGTATCTGAGCTTCTTCCTGCTGAAGCTGTAAATGGGGGGCTGCGGAAAACGGGAGCTGAATGGAAAAATGACAGCCCGGGAAGGATGTGTGGTGTCTCTAGGTTCAGCGTCAGAACTTCTGCCTGCTGAAGCCGTAAATAGAGGGTTGGGGGAAGCAGGAGCCGAATCGAAAATGACAGCCTGGGAAGGTGGTGTGGTGTGCCTAAGTTCAGTGTCAGAGTTTCTGCCTCCTGAAGTTGGAAATGGGGGGCTGGGGAAAACAGGAGACCAATGAAAATGACAGCCTGGGAAGGCAGTGTGTTGTCCATAGGTTCAGTATCAGACCTTATGCCTGTTGCAGTCGTAAATGGGGGGCTGGGGTAAACAGTAACCTAATGGAAAATAACAGCTTGGGAATGAGGTGTGTTGTCCATAAGTTCAGTGTGGGAGCTTCTGCCTGCTGAAGCCGTAAGTCAGCGTTGGGGAAAACAGAAACCGAGTGGTAAATGATAGCCTGGGAAGGAGGTGTGTTATCCACAGTTCCAGTGTCAGAGCTTCTGCCTGCCGAAGCCTTAAATGGGCGGCTGGGGAAAACAGGAACTAGATGGAAAATGACAGCCTGGGAAGGAGGTGTGTTTTCCGTAGCTTCAGTGTACGAGTTCCTGCCTGCTGAAGCAGGAAATGGGGGGCTGAGGAAAACAAGAGCCAAATGTAAATTGAAAGCCTGTGAAACAGGTGTATAGTCCATAGGTTCAGTGTCAGAGCTTCTGCCTGCTGAAGCCGTAAATGGGGGGGGGCTAGAGAAAACAGGAACCTAATGCAAAATCACAGCTTGGGAAGGAGCTGAGTTCTCCATAGGCTCCGTGTCAGAGCTTCTGCCTGTTGAAGCTGTAAATAGGGGTCTGGGAAAACAGGAACCTAATGGAAAATGACAGCTTGGAAATGAGGTGTGCTGTCCATAGGTTCACTGTCACAACTTCTGCCTGCTGAAGCTGTAAATGGGGGGCTGGGGAAAACAAACATCAAATGGAAAATGACAGCCTGGGAAGGAGGTTTGTTGTCTATAGGTTCAGTGTCAAAGCTTCTGCCTGCTTAATCCTTAAATGGGGGACTGGGACAACTGGAGCCAAATGGAGAATGACAGCCTGGAAGCAGGTGTGTTTTCCGTAGTTTCATGGTCAGAGCTTCTGCCTGCTGAAGCTGTAAATGGGTGGCTGGGAAAACAGTAGCCGAATGGAAAGTGGCAGCCTGGGAAGAGGTGTGTTCTCCATAGGTTCAGTATCTGAGCTTCTTCCTGCTGAAGCTGTAAATGGGGGGCTGCGGAAAACGGGAGCCGAATGGAAAATGACAGCCTGGGAAGGATGTGTGTTGTCTGTAGGTTCAGCGTCAGAACTTCTACCTGCTCAAGCCGTCAATAGAGGGCTGGGGGAAGCAGGAGCCGAATCGAAAATGACAGCCTGGGAAGGCAGTGTGGTGTGCCTAAGTTCAGTGTCAGAGTATCTGCCTCCTGAAGTTGGAATTGGGGGGCTGGGGAAAACAGGAGCCCAATGAAAATGACAGCCTGGGAAGGCAGTGTGTTGTCCATAGGTTCAGTGTCAAAGCTTCTGCCTGCTGTAGCCCTAAATGGGGGGCTGTGGAAAACAGGAGCCCAATGTAAGAAGACAGCCTGGGGAGGAGGTGTGTTGTCCATAGGTTCAGTATCAGGCCTTATGCCTGCTGAAGCCGTAAATGGGGGGCTGGGGAAAACTGTGACCTAACGGAAAATAACAACTTGGGAATGAGGTGTGTTGTCCATAGGTTCAGTGTGGGAGCTTCTGCCTGCTGAAGCCGTAAGTCGGCGTTGGGGAAAACAGGAACCGAGTGGTAAATGATAGCCTGGGAAGGAGGTGTGTTATCCACAGTTTCAGTGTCAGAGCTTCTGCCTGCCGAAGCCTTAAATGGGCGGCTGGGGAAAACAGGAACTAGATGGAAAATGACAGCCTGGAAGGAGGTGTGGTGTCCATAGGTTCAGTGTCACAGCTACTGCCCTCGGAGGCATAAATGGGGGACTGGGGAAAACAGGAGCTGAATGAAAATGACATCCTGGGAAGGAGGTGTGGTGTCCACAGGTTCAGTGTCAAAGCTTCTGTTGGCTGAAGGCATAAATGGGGGACTAAAAAAACAGGAGTCGAATGAAAAATGACAACCTGGGAAGGAGGTATGTTGTCCATAGGTTCTTTGTGAGAGCTTTTCCTGCTGAAGCCATAAATGGGGGTCTGTGGAAAACAAGAGACGAATGGAAAATGAGATCCTGTGAAGAAGGTTTGGTGTCCACAGGTTCATTGTCAGAGCTTCTGCCTGCTGAACCCGGAAAAGGGGGTTGGGGGAAACAGGAGACCAATGTAAGAAGACAGCCTGAGAAGGAGGTGTGTTATCTATAGGTTCAGTGTCAAAGCTTCTGCCTGCTTAAGCCTTAAATGGGGGACTGGGAAAACTGGAGCTGAATGGAAAATGACAGCCTGGAAGCAGGTGTGTTGTCTGTATGTTCATGGTCAGAGCTTCTGCCTGCTGAAGCTGTAAATGGGGGGCTGGGAAAACAGTAGCCAAATGGAAAGTGACAGCCTGGGAAGAGGTGTGTTCTCCATAGGTTCAGTATCTGAGCTTCTTCCTGCTGAAGCTGTAAATGGGGGGCTGCGGAAAACGGGAGCTGAATGGAAAATGACAGCCTGGGAAGGATGTGTGGTGTCTCTAGGTTCAGCGTCAGAACTTCTGCCTGCTGAAGCCGTAAATAGAGGGTTGGGGGAAGCAGGAGCCGAATCGAAAATGACAGCTTGGGAAGGTGGTGTGGTGTGCCTAAGTTCAGTGTCAGAGTTTCTGCCTCCTGAAGTTGGAAATGGGGGGCTGGGGAAAACAGGAGCCCAGTGAAAATGACAGCCTGGGAAGGCAGTGTGTTGTCCATAGGTTCAGTATCAGACCTTATGCCTGTTGCAGTCGTAAATGGGGGGCTGGGGTAAACAGTAACCTAATGGAAAATAACAGCTTGGGAATGAGGTGTGTTGTCCATAGGTTCAGTGTGGGAGCTTCTGCCTGCTGAAGCCATAAGTCAGCGTTGGGGAAAACAGAAACCGAGTGGTAAATGATAGCCTGGGAAGGAGGTGTGTTATCCACAGTTCCAGTGTCAGAGCTTCTGCCTGCCGAAGCCTTAAATGGGCGGCTGGGGAAAACAGGAACTAGATGGAAAATGACAGCCTGGGAAGGAGGTGTGTTTTCCGTAGGTTCAGTGTACGAGCTCCTGCCTGCTGAAGCAGGAAATGGGGGGCTGAGGAAAACAAGAGCCAAATGTAAATTGAAAGCCTGTGAAACAGGTGTATAGTCCATAGGTTCAGTGTCAGAGCTTCTGCCTGCTGAAGCCGTAAATGGGGGGGGGGGCTAGAGAAAACAGGAACCTAATGCAAAATCACAGCTTGGGAAGGAGCTGAGTTCTCCATAGGCTCCGTGTCAGAGCTTCTGCCTGTTGAAGCTGTAAATAGGGGTCTGGGAAAACAGGAACCTAATGGAAAATGACAGCTTGGAAATGAGGTGTGCTGTCCATAGGTTCACTGTCACAACTTCTGCCTGCTGAAGCTGTAAATGGGGGGCTGGGGAAAACAAACATCAAATGGAAAATGACAGCCTGGGAAGGAGGTTTGTTGTCTATAGGTTCAGTGTCAAAGCTTCTGCCTGCTTAATCCTTAAATGGGGGACTGGGACAACTGGAGCCAAATGGAGAATGACAGCCTGGAAGCAGGTGTGTTTTCCGTAGTTTCATGGTCAGAGCTTCTGCCTGCTGAAGCTGTAAATGGGTGGCTGGGAAAACAGTAGCCGAATGGAAAGTGGCAGCCTGGGAAGAGGTGTGTTCTGCATAGGTTCAGTATCTGAGCTTCTTCCTGCTGAAGCTGTAAATGGGGGGCTGCGGAAAACGGGAGCCGAATGGAAAATGACAGCCTGGGAAAGATGTGTGTTGTCTGTAGGTTCAGCGTCAGAACTTCTACCTGCTCAAGCCGTCAATAGAGGGCTGGGGGAAGCAGGAGCCGAATCGAAAATGACAGCCTGGGAAGGCAGTGTGGTGTGCCTAAGTTCAGTGTCAGAGTATCTGCCTCCTGAAGTTGGAATTGGGGGGCTGGGGAAAACAGGAGCCCAATGAAAATGACAGCCTGGGAAGGCAGTGTGTTGTCCATAGGTTCAGTGTCAGAGCTTCTGCCTGCCTGCTGTAGCCCTAAATGGGGGGCTGTGGAAAACAGGAGCCCAATGTAAGAAGACAGCCTGGGGAGGAGGTGTGTTGTCCATAGGTTCAGTATCAGACCTTATGCCTGCTGAAGCCGTAAATGGGGGGCTGGGGAAAACTGTGACCTAACGGAAAATAACAACTTGGGAATGAGGTGTGTTGTCCATAGGTTCAGTGTGGGAGCTTCTGCCTGCTGAAGCCGTAAGTCGGCGTTGGGGAAAACAGAAACCGAGTGGTAAATGATAGCCTGGGAAGGAGGTGTGTTATCCACAGTTTCAGTGTCAGAGCTTCTGCCTGCCGAAGCCTTAAATGGGCGGCTGGGGAAGACAGGAACTAGATGGAAAATGACAGCCTGGAAGGAGGTGTGGTGTCCATAGGTTCAGTGTCACAGCTACTGCCCTCGGAGCCATAAATGGGGGACTGGGGAAAACAGGAGCTGAATGAAAATGACATCCTGGGAAGGAGGTGTGGTGTCCACAGGTTCAGTGTCAAAGCTTCTGTTGGCTGAAGGCATAAATGGGGGACTAAGAAAACAGGAGTCGAATGAAAAATGACAACCTGGGAAGGAGGTATGTTGTCCATAGTTTCTTTGTGAGAGCTTTTTCTGCTGAAGCCGTAAATGGGGCGGCTGGGAAAACAGGAACACCAGTGGGAGAGGCCCTGTGCTGCCCATGAGAGGTCCCAAATATGGGCTGTGCGTTGGTTTGGGTGCCAAAAGGATGGTTAAAATTGTGGTTTCCTAGGGCACCATCGGCAGAGGTGCGGTGATGGACACTGTTACCCCTGCAGGGTGCCTCTGCTCCAACCTGAAACCTGGGAGAGACCTAAAAATTACAGCTTGGGAAGGGGCTGTCGTGTCCATGTAGAAATCAGAGTGTGAAGTAGACTGGAAGGTGAAACTTCCCGATGCCGTGGCCATGCTGGTGGAAGGGATTCCCATAGAAGTTATTGGCCGCCCAGTTAAAATAGGGGGATTGATGGTAGGGACTGGAAGATGCGTAAGTAAGTATAAAGGGGGGCTAGAATCTACATAAATGGGTGTTGTGGGTTCCTTTTCATGGGATGGTGGCTGGAAGGAGAAAGCCTGGATGCTAGGAGGTGTGGGGAGTTCAGAAATAAGAGGTGTGTGGCTGTGACTGAATGAAAAGGTCCTTCATTCTTCTTTAGTGGAATTCCCAAAATGGGATCAAAAGCTGAAGGAGGAAGAGAATCAGCAGGACTGGCAGCTTAGGGACTGTGTATCTTGTTTCCTGATCAATATTAGGTGTTGGGGAAGGTGGAGGGGCAGACAGGATGAGGGACGTGGAATATAGGTCGGCCAAGGCGGTGGTAGCAGCAGGGACCTGCAAAGTGTGAGTGGCCGTGGGCAGGGAGTCTGCAGTCTGTGAGGCAGGTGGGGAGAGAGAAGGGGCAGGCTGAGGGGCACTGCAGTCTTCCTTGACCGTCCTTATATGATTCAGGATCTTGTTCCACTGACAGTCAGTGTTCTTCTCCAAGGTGCCTGGGTTTTTGGCAGCAGCTAAGCGCGGAAGCTTAGGAGGGGGCAGCTCACCTCGATCCCATGTCAGTGCCTCGATCCCTGACGGGGGCGACCTCAGCCCTGGCAGCGGCAGAAAAAGCGGCAGGGGAATCCCCCTTGCAGGGCCTACTGCTGGTAGATACCAGGGAAGAGGAGCTTTTTGATGGGATGCGTGAAGACTTTTCACGCTGCAGCTCCTTCCCAGCCATCAGTGAGCCTGGTGATTTGGGCTGGTGGTCTTCACCCAGCACTTCTTTTGTTGGCCTCTCCAGCAGCAGGGAGCAGCATGCGGTTGGGGCAGAGAACACCATGGCATGGGATGGGACCTTCACCTCCCTCTCCTTTGGGGAAGGAAGTGGGAGGTGACTGGATGGTACCGGATTCCTAACGTTGACTACCTGCTCAGGGCAGAAGTAGTATTTGGAGTACTCTGATAGCTATCCTAATAGATAACATTTTGTTCATTTCAATAGTTTTAATGAGAGAGCTGGGAACTAGGGACACACAGCATCAAGGTTTTTATAATGCATTTTGTAAGAGTTCTTTTTAAGTGTGTACAAATATAGAAAATATATGCACTCATATACACCTCTGTTACTTAATTTAGTGCTTTACAAGAGCCCCTCAGTGAAGGGGCAGTAGCAGCTCTCAGTATCCTTCCTTTATGATGAACTTAATTTATGCAAAGTTACATCATAATTTATTTGTAACTGTGAAACTAGACTTAGTTATTGAGTAGACCCTCCCTAGAAACCTATGGCATTAATAAAACCAACAAAAATTTGTTCAATTTCCAATGATACACACACTACAGACTGAATTATGGGCCATCCATTTTAATGAAGGGAAGAAGTGCTGTAACAAATACAGAGCAAACGGAATATGAAGTTTTGATCTCAATTAATATTAGTGATGGGTAAAGTGGGCTCCAGCACCTTCAAGGTAGCTGGAGACCATCATCTCTGTGTCATGGGCAGAGGGATGTTCAGCCAGGATGTCTTTCTCTGTCACTGAGAAAAATTTCCATAATATATAATGATACTTACTGAAACAGATATGGGGCATTTGGGTAATTAGGAATCCGTTAGCATATTT
The DNA here is from genome assembly GCF_025265405.1 of Mesoplodon densirostris. Lineage (NCBI taxonomy): Eukaryota > Metazoa > Chordata > Mammalia > Artiodactyla > Ziphiidae > Mesoplodon > Mesoplodon densirostris. The sequence continues at coordinate 134,313,404 of NC_082662.1, read as the reverse complement.
TTCTCTCTTCTCTTTTTCATATGTCATCTTTTTCAGCAGATGTGTTTGGCTAATATTGGGAGGTAACACGAGTAAGAAAGGATCTGATAAGATTCCTTAGACATTCTTGTTTCTTAAAAAAGAACTGCTTCCTTTCTGTGTTAGAAGTAATTTCATATTCAGATGGAAAGCATGGCTTCCCGAAGCTGTTAAGATGTTCACTTAGTCTTGGATGTGACCAGTAGCACAGAACTCTGGTGGAACTCAGTAAGACTCCAAATGGTAGCAAGTCAGCATGTCATGGAAAGCACACCATAAGCAGGGTAAAAACTATATGTGCAGGGGCAGCAGGAATGGTGGCAGGCACACATATTGCACGTGTTTCCTCTGCTCATGCGTACATTTTATTGTCCCATAAACGTTCCTTACAAAACGTAAGTTCAAAGATAAAATTATTAAGAATTTCAAGACAGCAGTAGCAGAGCATGAAACCAAGCAAGTGTGGGGCCTTCCTGAGCATTGTTCACGAGGGACGTGATAAACTGATAAAACAACCAAGGCTCTGAGATACCCACACCATGTCAGTGACAGAAGTCCAAGCTACAGATATTGAAGGAGCCCTCAATGCCGCTCAGGTACCGAAAGCCCTGTCACTGAGAATGAACCAAAATATAAATTTGGGAGGATAATTTATGGACATTTAGGACTTTGGATTTTTAACCCACAATAACAAGAAAACTTCATTTCAAAAGAAAGTGTGAGGTCTTCAAGTTTGCTTTGGTTATTGAGGGTCCTTTGTGGTTACATATCAATTTTGGGGTCGTTTCTTCTATTTCTGCAAAAATAGGGGATTTTGATAGGCATTGTATTAAATCTGTAGATAGCTTTGTATAATATGGACATTTTAACAATAGTTCATGAACATGAGGTATCTTTCCATTTATTTATGTCTTCCTTAATTTCTTTCAATAATGCTGTAGTTTTTGTTTGTTTGTTTGTTTGTTTGTTTTGCGGTACGTGGGCCTCTCACTGTTGTGGCCTCTCCTGTTGCGGAGCACAGGCTCCGGACACGCAGGCTCAGCAGCCATGGCTCACGGGCCCAGCCGCTCCGTGGCATGTGGGATCTTCCCGGACCGGGGCACAAACCCGTGTCCCCTGCATCGGCAGGCGGACTCTCAACCACTGCGCCACCAGGGAAGCCCAGTTCTGTAGATATCAGTGTACAAGTCTTTCATGTCTTTCGTTAAGCTTATTCCTAAGTATTTTCTTCTTTTTGATGGTATTGTAAATGGAATTGTTCTCCTAATTTCTTTTTCAGATTGTTCATTGTTAATGTACAGAAATGCAAGTGATGTGTATATGTTGATTTCTTACTCTGCAAACTTTGCTAAGTTGTTTTATTCTAATAAATTTTTTGTGAAATATTTAGCATTTTCTATATCTTTTTCAATAGTTTCCCTTTCAGCCTAAGTGTATCCTTAAATCTAGGGGACATTATGACCTCCATCTGAGGCTTTCATCTTAATTATCAACTTATTCAGAGTCTTAGTTGGTTAATGTTCTCCTTATTGTTTGCCACTTTGGAGAATCCAACAAAATGTTCTACTCAAGGTGAGACCTCTTTTCTCTTCCACCTCTGAACCTGAATATCACTTGTTACTTACTTCATTCTCTTAGAAGTTTAGCATTCGAAGTTTAAGTGGTGATCCTTCTTAAAGGAGGTCAATATGCTCACCGAATTCAAGACCTCTGGTGAGTTGTGTCAAGTGTATAGGAATCATATTGACTTCTTGGCTGTTAGCACCCCTGGAAACATTTCTAAAGTGGCATTTGAGCTTGATATTCAGGTTTATTGGACACCACATTAAAGAGGTTAACAGAATAAGAGTAGGCTGGTCTTTCCTAAAGCAGACTTTATTCAAGAGTGACCTTGTAGCCACGTGCATCAGGCTCATCCTCATTGAGTCACTGAGAGCCCTTAACCCCCCTAAACTGTAAACTCCTTATAGACAAGAATTATATTTTATAGCTGTTGTTCCCCTTCCCTATGCCTAAACATGCCTGGAATAGAAGGTGCCTCTACGAACAGGTGTTGCTTTATTTTAAACTACATTAAGTACATGTATATGTTCATTTCCCTCTGGGAAAGGAGGCTGCATTCCACAGGATTCAAATATCAAGCCTTTAAACTTCTTTGAACCCATAGATATATAAGTAGTTGCATAACTATCCTCCCTCTATACAACTCTAAAATGATCATATCAAAGTATGGTCATTAATTGTTTTTAATTGCAAACAGATAATAAAGCAAAAGGAACTTATTCCACCAAAGTAAAGGCCAAAGTTCGAAAAGACAAATTAATGTGGGATTTGTTACTATTTAAATAGTAAAGAACACTGACAAGAAATATCACAGTGCTGGTTGCTATTATCATCTTTTCATTTTCCATTACAGTTGTTTATATTATCTTCATGGAGTTTCACTGAAGTTATCAAGGTTTTTGAATAGTCAAATTAAAAACCAAAATCCCTTGAAATGCCAATACAAAGAAAAATGAGTCAGAACATGAAAAAATGCTTTAGACAAGTTGACAACACATATTCTTTGCTCATTTCTCTTTTTGAGAGAAGTTCCTTTTTATTCGCACCCACATGTACAAGACACTGAATAAAATACAACCCCATCACTCGATGGTGATAAAAAAAGGAAAGACAAGCTGTTTCCAGAAAATTCCTCTATTTATTCCTAGTATCTTGTTGCATCTGGCAAAAAAGAGCATTTTGAAATATTCTCTGAAGTTTTGTATTTTATAATTTGCTTATTTATCTCAATGTAAATATTAAAAACACATGAGAAATATTTTGACATTTGGCATTTGACTATTCCTATCTATTTTCTTAATGTTTCCTTTGCCTCCTATGATGATCTTTTGGGATAGACAGCACATACCGCTCTCATACTCCCCAGACTCTACAGCCCCATACACATGCAAAATAGCTTGTGGGGATGTGTTAGCATACACTTGGTTGAGGCAGGAAGGCTGTAGAATACATCGTTTATACACCTCAACATTTTAAGTGTTTTTGGAAAGTAACCCTAGTTTGAGTGCAAATTCCATCGATTTATCAAATGCATTTCAGGTATACCTAGATATGTCCAGTCAAATGGAAAGGCTATATTACTGGGAGACTATTTACATGAGCAAGTGAAAAGAAATCAGTGGAAGAATATATTATAACCAAGAGTCAGATATAATAGGTCAATCAAATAGAATGTAGATCCCAGAAGCATATCCACACATATAAGGACAATTGAATTTTCAACAGAGGTTCAAAGCCAATTTAGAGGAGAAAGGATAGTCTTTTTGACAAATGATGCTGGAAGCATGTAGTACACGGATATTGTGCATAGATAGCCATATGCAAAATTATGACCTCTGATCCTTACTTCACACCATATAAAGAATTAACTAAATGTAGATGAAAACATGAATCTCTAAAACATGGACAGAATCTTTTTGACCTTGAGTTAAGTGAAGATTTCCTACAGATGATACCAGAAACAAGATCCATAAAGGAAAAACAGTGATAAATTGGGTTTCATCTTTGGAAGCCATTATTAATAAAAGAAAAGCCACAGGTTGGAAAAAAATATTTACAAATTATATACATGAAAAGACTTGTATCTCTAACACATATAGAACTCTCAAAACTCAGTAATTAGAAAAAAAATTTAAAAATTAACAGTATGGGGCTTCCCTGGTGGCGCAGTGGTTGGGAGTCCGCCTGCCGATGCAGGGGACACGGGTTCGTGCCCCGGTTTGGGAGGATCCCACGTGCCGCGGAGTGGCTGGGTCCGTGCGCCATGGCCGCTGGGCCTGCGCGTCCGGAGCCTGTGCTCCGCAACGGGAGAGGCCGCGGCAGTGAGAAGCCCGCGTACCACAAAAAAAAAAAAAAAAAAAAATTAACAGTATGGGTAAAAATATTTTAAAAGAGATCCTGCCAAGGAGGTGTATGGATGCAAATAAGCACAGGAAGTTGCTCACTGTAATCAATTATTAGCTAAGTGAAAGTGAAAGCCCCAGGAGATACCACTACATTCCTATTGAATGTCTAAAATTAGAAAAGTCCAACCACACCACATATTGGTGAGGCAGTGTAGGAACTGGAAGTCTTTTACACTGCCAGTGGGAAGGAAGGTGGCATAGTCACTTCAGTCAACAGTTTGGCTGTTTCTTTATAAGTTGAACATACACCTACCGTATGATCCAGCCTTTCTGCACCTAGATATTTATGCAAGAAAAATGAAAGTATATGTTCATACAAAGACTTGTACATGGATCATCATAGCATCTTAATTTTAATAGACAGAATTGTAACAACCTCAAGCACGCATCAACAGGCGAATGAATAAACGTACTGTGGTATACTCATACAGTGAAACACTACTCAGCAAAACAAAGTGATAAACTATTGATAGCCACAAAAATATGAATTACTCTCAAAATGATTACATTGAGTAAAAGAAGCCAGATAAAAGAGTCCTCACTGTGTGAATCCCTTTATATAAATTTCTAGAAAAATGCAAACACATCTATAACGATAGAAATCATATCAGTGGTCATTTGGGGATGTGGAGGGGTGGAATGTGAGGGGGGAAAAGGGGCTTTATGAATGAGGCATAAAAACACTTGCAAGTGATGGATATGTTCGTTTTCTTGATTGTGTTGGCAGTTCCATGGGTATATGCATAGTTCAGAACTTAAATTGTGTTCTTTAAGTATGTGCAGTGTACCGTGTGTCCGTTATATTTAACAGCCATTAAAAAAGGCTAAGAACAGACGTTTGTCTCGACAAATGTAGCAAAGAACAGAAAAGTCAAGTACAGTATGATCTCTGTCCATTGAATTTTCCTATACTTTATTTCCCTCAAAAAATATATCCCAGTTCTTAAAAGAGATGGGACTCTTAATAAAAGGTAAAAACAAAACAAAACAAAACAAAACAAAAAACGGCAAAGCCATCAGCAGGGTGAGCTCCAGCTACTTTTCAATTGTGAGACACTAGGTGCACGGTGCAGACATGCCAGGATGTTTGTTCTTACTGCACAATATTTTAGAGAGGAAATTAAACCACCCCTGTTAAATGCCTGCAAGTGACGGCCAGAGTGGAGTTTGGAGAATGATGGCTGTGATCTTTAATATGGTTGTGCCTTTGTAAAGACTCTCACTCAGAATTTCCAGGGTAATTTTGGAGTCAACTTGTTTTTGTTTTTTGGATGATATATATGTCTTAACTCACCTCAAGAATATATACACGTAGACTTGAAGTTAGGGACCAGCTGGTATAAATTTGTGTGGTTATCTCCTGACCTTACCTTGTAGCTTCCTTTTGTTCCTTGATTGTAGTTAAGCTTCATCTTCCCTCAAGGCCTTTGTATTTGCTGTTCCCATGTCTTGGAAATAATATTTACAGAAAAATTGTCCATAAATGATTCCTTTCTATTTGGCACTCATCTCTTAAAGATATTTTTTCCTTGATTGTCCTACGAGCCTAACTCAGTCCCAATTTATCAGATTACCTTACTTCTTTCACAGAATAATAATAAAAACAAATATTATCTTTGGTGTCTCTTTGTATTTAGATGAACTTCTTTGCAAAGAACTCAAGCCCCACAGTGACAGAGGTTGTTACTTTTCTTATCCCTTATTCTGTGTCTTAGAACTGTGTCTGGCATGTAGTAATCACTCGAGGTCTGTTGACTGGGTAAAGAAGATGTGAGTAGATGAACAGATTTGGAGTTATTTGAGGTCGCGCTTAATGATGGCTGGTGTTGGTGATTCAAATTGTAGGTTTTAGAGTTGGAAGTGATTTTGCTGAGTCTCACAGCTATAGCAAAGCTCTCCCTACTGTAACATCCCTGACAGATGATCAAGTCTGAGCTTGAATAACTGTATATGGAAGACCCTAACCAGGGCACCCTCCTAGTTCTCTTCAAGCAGATCACAACCTTCCATGGGAGTTTGCTCCCAGTTATTCAGCTGTAATTAGGAGAAAACGGTTTGACTTACCCACAATCATCTTCTCATTCTTCCTGTTCTAGTTCCTAGAGAATAGACAGGACAGAGTTTCCTCTAAATTACATCCTTTGGATTTGCATTCTTGCTTGTACCAAAATAAACACCATGCTATGGCAAAATTCCCCTTGATTGTCTGCCACTTATTGCTACATTGCTTGTTAGTGTTTAGAAATAATTTGTCTTAATGTTCCACATTATAACTGATGGAGTACCTAAATAAAAGAGATCTCAGTGTTATGTCAGAAGCAATCATACAGATATTTTAACTTACCCTTTTTGTGTATTTAATGCTGATGCTGTGTGGAATTGAGCAATATAGTCACCGCATTATTGCCATTGATGAAAAAACATATTTATGGTGAAATTTTTGGTAACTTTGAAAGCTTTACCTGATGCAGAAATTGTCAGCTACATCTTAGAGCTCTGAGCATTTCTCAAAAAGCTGTGATACGAAACATCTCTGCCTTTTCTTGTATTTCTGTTATGTTCAACTACTTCACAAAAAGCATTCTTCATATTCCTGAAATAATGATGGGCTTAGTTGAGATTCTTTTGGGACCTAAGGGACCAACATGTGTTCATAATAGTGTTGAGTTACACAGAGCCTGGATGTTTGGCTCCAGACTGAAAGCCCCATGGAGTCGCTTTTTCACATCTGTTTACCAGTGTGTATGAATGGGAGAAAACCAAAGTTCTGGTTCATTTGATCAAGGTGAGCCAAAGTCCTTTTACTTTTGCTGTGACAAACAGGTAAAGAGGTGTAAAATATCTGAAATCAGCCACTTAGGGTTTGGTAGAATGCTTAGAGAATATACAACAAAAAGAAAAACAAGTGAGTACTGCTGGCAAACTGTTTCAGGGACAGCTAACGAAATAATAATAATAGTAACAACAATAGTAAGGTTGATTTTAAAAGACTTAAGAGTGGCATAGATTCCTAACCACTCTACATGTATTAACTCCATGCCACAGCTTTGTAAAATGGGTGAGGTTATTAACCCCTTGTTTTTTAAAAAGGAAGTGAAACAAAGAAGAAACACTCCTGAAGTCCCACCACTAATAAGTGGTAAAGCTGGGGAAAAAGATCCAGGCAAATTAATTTCAGAGTTAGTGGTCTTAACCAGTAGGTTATGTCCCACAGGTAATATTTGCACGTTTTGAAATCACTTTTCAAATACTATTTCTACCCCTAAAGTACACAGGGAATACCCAGAGAAATTGGCATTATAATTATTGTTATTTCTTTGCCAATAATCTGTTAACTTTTGGCAGTTCAGTATCCTTCCCCAACTTCTTAAAAATTCAGCCAACAATCCAAAAAATAAGGGCTAGTGAAAATAAATGTCTTGTAAATCCAGTTCAAGAGAGCAACTAAAACCTAAGGCCCCCAAGGATGTAAAAGAGAAAGCAAAAGAAAAGAAGAGACAAGAAGCCCAAACCCAATGATTAAGCTCCACGTTGTTAGGTAAAGGGGCACTTAACTAATGCTTCTTTAATACCTTGTGCACAGAGACATGGCTCTACAGAAGCCAAAGAGTCTCCCTTTCATCACTGACTCATGGTATGCTTCTGGCAGGGTCACTTCCTTCTTTGAGCCTCAAAGCTTTTCATGAATATAATGAGGGAATTAGAACAAAGTGAGCTCTCACAAGCCAGCTCTCATGTTCTCTCGTGGTACCTGTGAGTCTAGGTAAGTGCTGAATGTCGTTAACATGACAGGTTATATTTTTCTTAACCATTTCTCTTCTCCTGATTTTTATGTAATTTCTAATACATAGTAGAATACTAGAAAAGAAAAAAATACCAAACTGAAAAGTAACTTATACACTAACTTTCCATTCTCATTTCACTGCCAATTCAGCCAAAAGCCATCTGTAGAATTCTGATGCAGACCATGAAAACACACTCTAATTGTTCCAAAGTCTTTGCCATACTTGGTAGTCCTGTGATTTCCATTGGCAGAACTATCTTGGACTGTCATCTGCAAATCAATGAAAAAGAAATTAAGTAATAGGAATTCATATCAATGGTATTGGAGAAAGAAATCCTTGAACTTATCTTATTGTGTGAACCTTCATCCATGTACAAAATCGACAAGAAAAGTTAAGCTTTAAAGGCAACATATTCCCATGAATAGAAGGGAGAACATAACACAAACAATATACAATGCTGAAATTATGTACATGCACATATATACAAGTGGTCTTGAAATATATTCCAGGATATTAATTGGATTAAGTTTTGGGGCACTAAAGCATTTTTTCTCATAGAGAACATTATTCTTTAAGACACATACAGACACACATATCTGCCCTGCTGGCCTCTCATAGTTTCAGTTGATTCCAATCATTTCCCCATATATTTATTCTCAGATTAATGATTTTTGAACAAGTGTTCATCTCTTTAGAAATACCTGTGCCATGACCGCAGAGTGCTCAAATTTTTTTTGGCATTTGGTGGCATATGATGGGGAAAATGATGAGTTGTGTGACAGGAGAGGTACAAGGTGAACCTTAGAGTAAGTAAGACTTTGTGCATAGTTCTTAATCCCAAAAGGAAAAGAGAAGGATAGCAGCAGCAGTCATTGGAATAAAGGACCTCTCAGATGAATCAGCATTAGGATAATTCATTGGTTACTGACTGTCCAGTCATTTTACGTTATAAAGTATTCCTGAGTGACTGCATCATTTTATGAAAGGATCTACCTAACTATAGCTATGTCTTGCTGGAATTAGTTTAGATGGCAATAATGTGCATAGAGAATGGCAATTCTGAATTCATGTCTTCCCAAAATTGAAGACACTCATTAAGGTACAAGTTTACCCAACACCAAAAATGATTTATCCACACTATACTAACTGAGACTGTGTCTTACCATTCTTGTTTGTTAAAGGAGATAACAAGGCTAACTTTTAGTAGAGTAATAGCAGTATACTTAGAAAATGCTTTCAGGTTAAGTTTTGTAAACAAAGTTCATTGTTCACCCACCAAAAGCAAATCAGCTCATTTAGTATTGCAGGAAATGCCTTCATACTTTTTCATTGCCACTAAAGGAATTGAAAACACCTGTTGGATATATTCCCTCCTAGAATGTCATTTGTACACTTATTCCTAATAGGACCTGTTATTTTAAAAGCAAACTCCTATTATACGGGGCAGAATAGATACTCAGTATTTTTAGTGATCACATGGTTTTGGGTTCTAAGATTTGGGCTCAGACTTGCATTTCAAGCATTGCAATCTGGGCTTGTTAAATGATTTCCTTGCAACCAGGAAAAGTTGTTTATCTGAATCTAGAGCCCAATTAAGTAAATGTGATAGTGGTGATAGTGGTTGATGAAGCAGACTAGCATAGCAGCTAGGACAATTATGGACAAGTTCCTTTCAACCTCTCTGTGCCTCAGTGTCTTCCTCTGAAACTGAGTTTCTTCATCAATGGTGATAAATACTGGTACCAATCTGACAGACTTATTGGAAGAAATGAAGGAGTTCACAAATTTCCTAAAGGCTGAATGTTTAGCTTGTCTTACTAAATGCTGGTAATTAGTAGTAAAACAATATCCCTCTATTATTTATTATATCAAAATAATAATGATAAGGGCCTGTAATTTTATTTATTTAGTTAGTTAGTTTTGTTTTTTGTGGTACACAGGCCTCTAGCTGTTGTGGCCTCTCCCATTGCGGAGCAAAGGCTCCAGACGGCAGGGGCAGCGGCCATGGCTCACGGGCCCAGCTGCTCCGTGGCATGTGGGATCTTCCCGGACCGGAACACGAACCCGTGTCCCCTGCATCGGCAGGCGGACTCTCAACCACTGAGCCACCAGGGAAGCCCAGGGCCTGTTATTTTAGTAGTTCTATTTTTTGGTCATATAGTTTAGACTAACACATATTGTTTAAATGTGAAACCAAGAAGAAAAACAGTTTTGTTTTTTTAACCTGGTCAAGGCACCCAAATCACCTAATTCAGAAATGTTTCTAATTTGGCATCTGCTTTGAATCTGTCACAGCCAGAGAAAGTTTATTGTCTCAGAAAGTGACAGCCTTGTATTTGTGTAGCATAGAAAAGAAGATACAAGCTAGATAAGATACATATACCCCTTATCCTAGTCATGCCACATAGAGTGCAAAACTATTCCTGCTGGGTTCAAACATTGTGATCCAGAGCCTGCCATTGCCTATTATCAGGAGCAGCAAAGGGTAAGAACCGTATGTGTTTGCCCTTAAGTTGGTCTACAACACAGATACTGTCAATCAGCGTCTGATAGTACCCTCCCCATGGACAAACTTCTGTGCTCTTTTGAGCATGCTCAGATGGAGTCTACCATCAGTGTGGTGGGAGTTCACTTCGCTTCAAGTGTGTCCACGTTGAAGGGTGAAATTAACACATACTAACGAAATTGTGGCTGTCCAAACTAGGAAAATAGTTAAAGAATCAGGACAGGAAGAATCAGGCAAATACTCATTTGGCATCAACCCAATAAAAAAGATTCTTGGTGAGAAAATAGTTGCCAAAGATGAAAACCCAGAATAGTGCTACTTTAGCCTAACCACAGTGTCAAAGCAAATAACACACATACACAAAACGCAAAAGGAAGCCCTCTTCACACTAATGCCCCAAAGTCCTTTATGGGTCTTCAAATTGAGCAGGTATGTTGGTTGATTACTTGGGTAATTTCTCTGAAAATATTGTCAATCATCACACTTGTGTCTCTGTGTATGTATTACTCCTTGGTATATGTGTATATAATTTACATATGTATATATCATATATATCCTCACATTTGAGTATAGATAACAGTTTAAGCCCATAGGTGATAATAAAAATGGTTTAACAAAGATGATGTATTACTTATAACTAGTGTATCTGGTAAAAATCTCTGTTTGAAGGTCCTTCAAAAGACCAGTAATTATTAAAAATAAGAGATTAAAACTGACTCTAAAAGCCTCAATTTTAGACAGTGAATTTAGGTTCCCTAATACCTTGATTTACATCCAGAGCTGGGATCTTGACACCCACATCTAACTTATTTGCAGATCGGAAATCTGGCCTGGCTATATTACTTCCATTCTTCCATATGAAACTGGTCTTACCCTCTGTGCTGATGTGAGCCATAAACTGCTCCGAATGGAAACTGCTTATGATTTAATATCACACACTCGTGAAAAAGCCAGAGGAGAAGATGCAAAAAAGAAATTCTTAAAAAAATTAGTTGGGTCATCTGTTCTTACAAAGTATGTCTGCTTTTTGGAAACCTATCCAATCACTTTGACTTTTTTTCATTAGAGATGTTCCTAGGGTTTTTGAATGATTAAATGTAGACATTCAGAAGTAGAAATAGCATGAAAATGGCAAGAATCACTGGATAATTTTTCTCATCTGGTTGTACAGCATGGGAGAGGAACATGTGTCAGTTGTAAACTCTGAGGCTCTTGTGAGGCCTACTGTTAACTCAGTTGTTGGCTCTGAACGCTCACTTGCACTCAAGAGAGTACACATCTTCCAAATTTCTCTTTTCCTTTCTCTGTCTAGCTATTTTTAAAAATTGGTGCTTAATTACAATCTACTAGAAAATTTCCATTCGAAGGAAGCTTTTATTTTTCATCTCCCTCCACACCAGAAATCTTAAATTGATAAGGGGATGTTTTGGCTAAGTAACCTTAAATCCAATCTTTAAGAAGAGCAAAGTTGGAAGACTTGCACTTCCTAATTTCAAACCTTATTATGAAGCTACAGTAACCAAGACAGTGTGACGCTGGTATAAGTATAGACCTAAAAGTCAGTGAAACAGAATAGGGAATCCATGAATTAACCCTCACTTTTATAGTCAGTTGACTTGAACAAGGGTATGGAGATAATTCAATCAGGGAAAGAACAGTCTTTACAACAAGTATTGCTGGGATAGCTGGATATTCACCTGCCCCTTCATCACAGGATACACAAAATTAACTCAAATTCACTAAAAAATTAACTCAAAATAGACCTAACTAAAAGAGGTAAAAATATAAAATTCTTAGAAGAAAACATAAGAGTAAATTTTGACTTTGAGTTAGGCAAAAACCTTATTAGATAAGACACCAAAAGCACAAGTAATGCCCAAAGAAACAAATAAATTGGACTTAACCAAATAAAATGTTTGTTCTTTAAGGTATACTGTCAAGAAAGTGAAAAGACAACTGGCAGAACAGGGGGAAATACTTGCAAATCACATGTAGTAAATAATTTGTATCTACATACATAAGGAATATTTACAACTCAATAAAAGAAACTCAACTTTAAAAAATGGGCAAAGGATCTGAATAGACATTTCTCCAAATAAAATATACAAATGGCCAATAATCACATGAGAAGATGCTCAACATCATTAGCCATGAGGGAAATGCAAATTAAAGCCACAATGAAATGCCACTTCCTATCTACTAGGATTGCTAAAATTTAAAAAGGAAGATGTTAACAACTGTTGGCAAGGATGTGTAAAAATTGAAACCAACCATTATACACTGCTGGTATATGTATGGCCTCTTTGGGAAACAGTCTGGCATTTCCTCAATGTGCTAAATATAGGATTACCATACGACCCAGCAATTCCACTCCAGGTTATATACCCAAGAGAAATGAAAACATATCCACCACAATTGGTATATGAATGTCCACAACATCACTATTCATAATAGCTTGAGCATAAACAACCCAAATGTTCATTAACTGGTAAACGGATAAACACAAATGTGGTATATCTATACAATGATATATTATTTGTCAATAAACTGGAATGAAGTAGCAATACATGCTACAGCATGAATGAACCCTGAAAATATTATGCTAAGTGAAAGAAGCCAGTCAGGGAAGATCACATATTATTTGACTCAATTTATATGAAATGTGATGAGTAGGCAAATGCATAGGGACAGTAAGTAAACTAGTGGTGGTTTAAGGACTGGGGGAATTGGGTGGAAACAAGGAGTGACGGCTCATGGTTCAGGTGTTTCTTCTTTGGGTGATGAAAATATTCTAAAATCGCGTTATGATTGCATTACTCGGTAAGTATACTAAAAACCATTGGACTGCACACTTAAATGGGTGAATTGCATGTTATGTGAATTAACCTTAACAAAGCTATATATCCTGCAATTACCTGTAGGATTTTAAACCACTTCTTTCTTACATGGTTTCATGCAATAACTTCAGGAATAATACCACATATTACATTTATTCCACAGGTATGACAACAGAACCTATAGGGTGGATGGTATTACTTGGGAGAAGTCTCCCAGCTCTACATTTACAAGATCAGATGGCAGTGAAACCTCCTTTGTAGACTATTACAGGGAGTTATGAAATTTTATTTCTTCAAACATATTTGTCTTAAAATTTTTCATGTTATACAATTAAGTATATTTCTCAAGTCTTAGTTAGACACATATATATGTATTTGTATATATTCTCCTTTTGGGGTATTATAGCGTGGCTTATATCTGTTATCCATGTATTCAGTGTTTTGTGTATAGGGTAATGTCACATAATTAGAATGGCTCCAAAATGGCCCTCCCTGTCAGGCTTAGAAGTGGCTATGGATGTTTTGAACATGTAGATGGATTGTTAGGTAGAAATAAAATATGGTAAGACTTCAGAAATGAGAACTTTATGTAGGAGTTTCAGCCCTACAGAACTTGGTTCAAAAAGAAGAAAAAATGACCAGTTACAATCTGAGATGATGTCTGTTATGTGCTAAATCTCATAATTCATGGATTCCTCTATTTATTTATTTATATTTGCCTGTGTTGGGTCTCCGTTGCTGTGTGCAGGCTTTCTCTAGTTTCGGCGAGTAGGGACTACTCTTCATTGCGGTGCGCGGGCTTCTCATTGTGGTGGCTTAGTTGCTCTGCGACATGTGGGGTCTTCCCGGACCACCGAACGAACCCGTGTCCCCTGCATTGGCAGGCGGATTGTTAACCACTGTGCCACCAGGGAAGTCCCTCCTCTATTTTTTTATTTTTAATTTTTAATTTTTTTTTTTTTTTTTTGCGGTACGCAGGCCTCTCACTGTTGTGGCCTCTCCCATTGCAGAGCACAGGCTCTGGACACGCAGGCTCAGCAGCCATGGCTCACGGGCCTAGCCGCTCCGCAGCATGTGGGATCTTCCCACACCAGGTCATGAACCCATGTCCCCTGCATCGGCAGGCGGACTCTCAACCACTGCGCCACCAGGGAAGCCCTCCCTCCTCTATTTTTAATTTGAGTGCTCACAAATAAACTCAGGCCAGTTGGTGAGGTTGGTTTTCTAGCTTTAGCAGATGAGAGAAAGGTAACTGAAGGAATGGCAGATATTTGTGGCAAATGGAAAGAACTTATAGATGGATGCTTTTTTTTAAGAAAGCTTGTATTATATTGGGAGTCAAAACATAGCTACTTGGAACAATTGCAGGTACATAACCCTCTGACATCCCTTCAAGGGAGGGTTATTATGACATTATCCTCATTTGTGTTCCACACTTATTACTTGTTCATTCAATCCCAAAAGCATTTAGTGAGTGCCTATTGTATATCTTGGGTATACATTAGTAAGACTATTTAGTTCTCAGCTCTTAAGGCACTTGCATTCTCATGGCAGACAGAGAGATGACAAACGAGAAGAAAACTATTCTAATAGTTATAAGGGATATGGAGATAATTAAAATTGGGTGGTACTATGGAGAACATCTGGTGGCTATTAGTCTGCAAGGTCATGGATATCTTCTCTGCGAAGCTGATATGTAAATGGCAGCAAGGAGCAAGCTAGGTGCGGATGAGGGAGAAGAGGTAGAACAAAGGCACTATTTTTGGGGTGGGCATGGTGTACCCAGAGCCCAAACTAGGCTGGAGTGTTCTCTAGAGAAGTAAATTGGATTTTATTGTCAAATCATATTATGTAGGGATTCCCTGGTGGTGCAATGGTTGAGAGTCTGCCTGCCGATGCAGGGGACACGGGTTTGTGCCCCGGTCCGGGGAAGATCCCACATGCCACGGAGCGGCTGGGCCCGTGAGCCATGGACACTGAGCCTGTGCATCCGGAGCCTTTGCTCCGCAATGGGAGAGGCCACAACAGTGAGAGGCCTGTGTACAGAAAAAAAAATCATATTATGTAGATATTTGTAAGATTTCTGTCTAATATACAGAGAATGGGCTGTATGGGGGTAAAAATGGAGGCAGGAAAACCAGTGAGGAGGTTATTAAATCAGTTGACTTAAGTGATGATGGTGGCCTGGAGCAGGATGGGAGAAGTGGGTGAAAATGGAGAGGACATAGTGAAGGCTTGGTTGTAATAAGTGTAATAAGATTGTTCTGGGATGAGATAGGCACAGATGGAATTGCAACCTGAAATATCAGTAAGTTAATTTTAAAAGGTTTATTTCTGGCTTGAATAAAGTCTAATGAGAGTCAGGGAGACTCAGTGATCTCAGCTGTTACCATTTTGTGGCTCTACCATCTCAACAAGAGGACTCCAAGGTTGTCATGTTAGAAGAAAAGAGGTAGAAGCAGCATACTGGCTCTTAGGTCCCTTAGACTGAAAGTGATAGGCTGATGCACTACTTTCACTCATATTTCTTTGTTAAAATTCAGTCCTATAGCCTGAACCTACCTAAGAGGACACTCTTTTCTTTCGTGTACAGATGTGGTGAGTTCAGTATCATCTCTCTGCCAAAGGGGGTAAATAAAGTATGCTTTTTGGGCATGCTGATGAGCCTGGAGTCCCACGGTGTAAAGCCTGGAGTTTTCATTTTGGGAATTATTAGCTCTTACCTAGTCTTGGATTTTGATATGCAGTCACCTAGGCAGAATATATAGATGAACAAGAGAATGTAATATTTCAGGAAAGAAGGATATGCGTCTCTGTAGAATGTTAAGATGAGGTTAAATGAGAGTGTATACATATGCCCCAATTCAGCAAACTGTACACATTATGGGCAGATTTTTGTATACCAATTATACCTAAATAGAGCTGGGGGAAAAATACACAGTGAAGAGTATATTGAGTTTCATAGCATGGAGTTCACTGCCAAGAGCAAATTGTGTAATGGTGGGCATTGAAGTCCAGTTGGAGGGTACTGAAGGAAAAATTTAGCAATGTTTGCATAGAAGGGAAGAGAAATGCTATGTAGGTGAAGAATTTTTTTAAGTCAGAGAATACTACAGTGTGTGTTTATCCTGGTATAACTAGAGAAGGAGAAATTGTTAATACAGAAGGCAAGATAAATGAGGGGTAATGATAGGAACAAAATCCCTGAAGGAAAGAAGAGGTTAGAATCCATAGCTGTAGTAGAGATTACAGACCCTTTTCTGGAGCAGGACACATCCTCCATAGTAATCAGAGGGCAAGAAGAACATACATATGTGTAGAGAGAAGGCAAACACTGGGCAGAATATAAGTGTATTCCTGTCTGAATCCTCAGACATTCACTTCTCAGTGAGTATGAAGCAAGATCATTGGCTGAGTTAGTTGATGGGCAGTGATGAGGGAGATGTATAGCAGATTTGAGAAGAGATGAGAAAGTGTGAAATGCTGGTTTTTTGAACGGGTAGGAAGCATAACTAGGGAATCTGAACAGAACACCCCTTTTAGATTGTGGCAGACTAACTCTAGAACCAGTCAGCAGGGTTTGGTTGTTGGTTGCATGGGCAGAACAGACAGCTGGGTTTTACCAGGGTTTGAGACTTGCCAACGTAGCATGATCAAGGCATAGTGAAGGAATGAATGGCATTTGTGAGGACGTGATTGTGACAGGCTATGGAATGCAAGCTGGGGAAGTAAGGGAGGTGAGGCTGTGAGAGAGTTAAGGACCTCTCTCCTCAGTTTATGTGTGCTGATTCCTCCACCTAGGCTGATGTTTGCTTGTTCATCCTACAAATTTTATCTCAAAGATCTTTGACTAAGAAGAGCTGTTCTGGGTCCATCCATGTTGCTGCTAATGGCATTATTTCATTCTTTTTTCTGACTGAGTAATATTCAATTGTGTGTGTGTGTGTGTGTATACACCACAACTTCTTTATCCATTCATCTGTCGATGGACATATGATATTACTTATATGTGCAATCTAAAATATGACACAAATGAACATATCTATGAAACAAACAGACTCACAGGTACAGAGAATAGACTTGTGGTTTCCAAGTGGGAGGGAGTCGGGGAGGGAAAGATTGGGAGTTTAGGATTAGCAGATGCAAACTATTATATATAGGATGGAACAACAACAAAGTCCTACTGCATAGCACAGGGAACTATATTCAATATCCTGTGATAAACCATAATGGAAAAGAATATGAAAAAGAATATACATATGTATGACTGAGTCACTTTGTTATATAGCACAAATTAACACAGTATTGTAAATTAACAATACTTCATAAAATTTTTTTAAAAAGAGCCATTCTGGATATCCCAACAGTACCCCTCCCTCCCATGCATACACTGACCTGCAACATCAGGCCTCTGTGAGGTCACCCTGTTCTGTTATGTACTTGTATTTCATAACACTTATCCCAATTTGTAATTATATATTTGGGTGATTTTTATAAATCTCTCCCCTCCCCAATAGACTATGAGTTTCATAGGACTAGGAGAGCTATGATTCTGCTCTTTGCAATACATATCTCTTATACCTTACACCATGACTGACACATAGTAGTTCATACACATAGGTTGTAATAGATAATTCATGCATGTTAGCATCAGAGAGTAGTGGGATTAGTAATAATTTGAGAGAGTGTGTCACATTAAGGCAAACTACCTTCTCAGCATGTGTTGATATATAGAGTCTTACATGTAAACATAAGAAAATGGTTCCAGCAGATTTACTTGAGTGAAATGGATGTACTGAAATATTTGAATGACTAAGGTAGTCTCAGGATGCCCTGGTAGGAACTGAGTCTCATAAGAGTCTCATAATGAGATCTGGGAAAAACTGCTGAATTCATAGATGAGGCATTAGAAAGTAGGCACAATCCTACCTTTCAAATAATGGAAATAGGGACAACAGGACTGATTTGTTTTTTGGACCTAAAACAATAGACTGCAGGTTTCTTCTTCAGCAAAGGTGGGTTGATTTGGGATCAGTGGAGAATTGCAATTTGGGGTCTGCAACCCTGGTGAGCCATGTGCAAGTCCCACTTGAGGAGGACAGGAGAACCCTTTCATAGAAGAGAAAAGGAAGTTGGAAGGGCTTTAGTAAACAAAGAGACCATGGCTTTTCATTGGCCAAGGTCTTGCCTGGGAAGAAGAGAAGTCCTTCTTCTTCCTGTTGGGCTCTGCTATCATGGCAGGGTATAAGAGAGCTCCCCCTCTGGTCTCCTGACTCTATTTAATTGAGGTTTGTTTATTTTTTACAAAAGCTATAAGAAATGGGAAGTGTGATTTCCAAAGTTCTCTATAGGAGGAAGAGCATGTCCAAAGGCTTTGATAAACTGGGTGATAGGAGCTGTGGATGAAGCTTAAAATGATGCCATGATTCTACATGCATGTATATACCTGCACAAGTGCCCTCCTTAAAGAAGGGTCTAGGACAAGGAAATAGGGGGTGAATCTTAGCTGCCTTCAAATAACTACAGTGCTTGAAGGAAAAAATATATAATCTGCAACAATAGCATGAGAATTAATAGTAGCCGCCCAGCTTGAAAAGAAAAGAGCCATGAAACCTCGATTTGAAGTCTTCTTGCCCAAAGTTGGAACTCCTTTTGAAGCTCTCAGATGCTTAAATGACAGATGATACCAGAATTCATGTGGTTAATTTATTGATGAGGACCTTGCTAATAAGCAGCTTAGGAAGATCTACAAAGAATCTCCACTTTGTGTTGGGGAGTAAAGTCACTCTGTTGTACAAGAATTTGCTGCCTTAGGGATAGGAACTTCTGTATGTGATGTCTTAGAAGATGCCTTTCCCTACTGGAAGCAGAGACTAAGGGTTTAGGGGAAATAAAGTAAGAGGAATGTTGGGAATAGATCTGGAATTGCCACTCTAAAAAGTTGCCAGGTTTTTTTGTCCCCCATTAGTAGAGGAATCCTCTTGAAAATTCTCAATATGTTTTAGAAACTTTTGAGGCATTACTGTGGTGAGAAAAACATACTCCACAAGTCTCACTCATCTACATCTATAATAAAAAGGGTAGCACAATGATTCCATTATGTTTTGTGGGTGTTCTACTCTCTTTGGCCATCTATGTTTATAAGTGATCCCTGGGACATCAAATTAAGAGAATATTAAGAGTGTTTTGGAGGCTTTCTTAAACTGGGGGAAACAATATCACCACACCTCTAGGCCTCCATTTGTGATCCGAAAATGCACTTTTGTACCTATTTATTTGATGTTACTAAGGTTTTGCTAATAGTCATGCCAGTGTTCGTTTTTCTGTTGAACAGCACTGTGGTACAGTGGTCACTACCTTAAATCAGCCACTTTTGATCACCAAGGGCAAATGGAAAATGAGCCGCCAGGACACACTCCATCAACCTATAATGCTGGTTCCTGAGCTATGCCACCTGACAGGTACTGTGGATTTATACCATTTTCATAAAAGAGAGCCCTTCTTTAAAGTCACCAATATTACTTTACAGGATTTTCACAAGACTCCACATGACCCAGACTTGCTCTCTCTGATTTTCTTCTTCTTCCAGATACAACGGTTAAGTTTTCTCTAGTAGAAATCTATTCTTGCTAGTTTGGAGTGTTATCTTTCGGATTTTTTTTTTTAAGGCTTAACGGATGACCTGCATAAAGACTACAGAATGATGAGAGAGTTGTCCACCTATATGAGGATGGATCCAGGTAGAAGGCAGCATAAATTGCTAACATTCATGGATGCTTTAAGGGAGTAAGTGCGTGGCAATTCCCTGGCTGTCCAGTGGTTAGGACTCCATGCTTTCACTGCTGAGGGCCTGGGCTCAATCCCTGGTCAGGAAACTAAGATCCTGCAAGCTGCACAGGGTAAGTGCTACTTTTCTGTGTGTGTGAAGTGGAGACCTGTGTGGATCACTTGGCATCTCAGATTCTTCAATTAAAAAGTGACGATTGGGGCTTCCCTAGTGGCACAGTGGTTGAGAGTCCGCCTGCCGATGCGGGGGACATGGTTTGTGCCCCGGTCCGGAAAGATCCCACATGCCGGGGAGTGGCTGGGCCCATGAGCCATGGCCGCTGAGCCTGCACGTCCGGAGCCTGTGCTCCGCAACGGGAGAGGTCACAGCAGTGTGAGGCCCGCGTACCACACACACACACACAAAAGTGACGATTGGGAAGAAAGTGATATTTGGGGAGTGGGGAGGTGCAACTCTATTTTTTTCTGTCATTGCAGTGTCAGAGGAGGCCAAGAGGGGCTAAGAATGAAATAGATTCTAAGTGTCTGAACAAATGTGAGAACAAAGACAAGATTGAGTCTTAGGGAGTTTACCTGTAGCATCTTGACACAAAGCACAAGCAATAAGGAACTTTAGATGAGAGGAACACTGACTTGTGTTTTGCAAATGGATAATTGCCTTTGCATATTTTCTTGGGTTTGAGCATGTGGAAATATTTTTTCTTTCAGAAATAATACTGTGCAAAAGGAGCTTCGAGACTGGAATTTGGAACTTGAGACAGAGTTTTTATTCTTTTCTGGAAGAATTTTGCAAGATGTAAGAATTCATCAAGGAAGAAGAATTGTAAGACAGCTGCAGAATTGTCACGTCAAAGTTGGGTCAGATTAGTAACAACCCAAAGAGGAACTAACTCGGTCATGTCAATAACTATGATTGCTGTTTTCAGACTACCTGTCATTTCCATATGAGAGGACAAGCCATCATTTAATAAGAATGCAGGTAACATGCTTGGCATATAGTAGACTCTGTATTATATCTTTATTAGTATTGTGCACATTCTCTCATAGTAAAATGATCTTCCAAATGTATCCTTAAGAGTCAAATACCTAAAATCATAATAACCCATGGTATTCTAGTGTGACTAACCTATATCTTAAGGAAAAATAGCTGACATTAGACCAGATGCGAAAGACTACAATGTACATAGATTTCCTTGGACTGCCTTTTTTTTTTTTTTTTTTTTTTTGCAGTACGCGGGCCTCTCACCGCTGCGGCCTCTCCCGCTGTGGAGCACAGTCTCTGGACGCGCAGGCCCAGCAGACATGGCTCACGGGCCCAGCCGCTCCACGGCACGCGGGATCCTCCCAGACCGGGGTGCGAACCCGTGCCCCCTGCATCAGCAGGCGGACTCTCAACCACTGCACCACCAGGGAAGACCTGGACTGCCTTTTTAAGTCAGCGTTTATTTCCACCCCCAGGATTCTCATCTCAGTTGTTTGTGATTTCATAGATCCATGAACTTTGAATATCTGTCACGTGCAATCTTATGTTACCTGTTCTTGTCCTTCAGCATTTTGAATGAGCATTATAATGACAGTAGAAAGCAAGTGGTTTGTTGATTTCTTAATTTTAATGGACCTTTACCTAGAATATAATGTGTTGGAGCTTTTCAGGATCAACTGACAAATGAGAATTTCATGTTTAGATTTCATGTAAAACTCTGTCCAAGTTCTTACTCTGTATCTTGTGGGGAGGGGGAACAAGGGAGGGATTTACTTTTTTTGCAAACATGTTTGAAAACATGTCAGATTTTATATTCATTAGTTATAATAAACTTATTTTTAAAGTACTTAAAAAATCTTGTCATGACTGAAGTTTTAAAATGGTAATGTTTCAATGGGAGATAGCACAGATTTACAGTGGAAAGGATTGTAAATGGATAATTGCCTTTGCATATTAGATGATGTTGGTTTTCTTTTTTTTAATGAAGTTTTATACCATGTCTTGGAATTCTCTTCCAGTTTGACAACCATAATGAAGATTGGTCAAGAAACACAAGGGTACCTGTACTTAGAGCAATGTCACTGGATCATTGGCTAATACTCTACACTAAGGGAAATTATGTAACAGCCCTTACCTTTCAGCAGAATCTACAGAAAATCATACCCAAAATGGGCATAATTGTCAGAAATGCAAAACTGTGAGTAGAGCAGAAATTATCTACAATTTCAAAATCGATTGCTGGCAATTTGAAAGTGGAAAAACTTCTTAAATTGTAGGAATCTGTCACGTTATCCAAACTCTGAAAGTGTGTAAGCAAAAAAGTAAAGTCTGCTCCAGTCCACACATATTAAATCAGGCTTTTGTGATCTATGGATTTCTGGCTATTGGGCTACATCTTGAAGACATGAGAATTAGCAACTTGATATGAGTGGACGGGGGAGGAGGGAATAGCAAAAACTACTTTCCAGTCTTTTTTCCAAAAATTGAACTTGTTTTTGTCTTAAAAACCTTCAACTGAAATACTTACCTTGGCAGTTTATCTTGCCTTGTTTTATATCATGTTTCATTGGCTGTATAAAATGTGACATGTTTCACTGTTCATTACTTTTGAAGTATAGATGAAATACTTATTTTCTAGGCTTGAAGCAGATGATACAGTCCATTCTTATATAAGCACCTTTGAAAAACATGCTTCACAAAAAACACAGATGGTAAGTGTCTATTTGATGTGTGCCCCGTCCTTAGTGAGCTGCATTTGTATGTATTTTAGAATTTGGATGTTGCCATTGGTTTCCTAAACCAGCCAGAAAATATAAATTTACCCCTATAATGTAGCTGAATACAGACTTTGGGGTTTAAGCTACTACTTAATATCACCATGTTATGCTCATTCTTTTAGGCTTGAGGACTTAGAATTATTTTTTAAGTCTCAGATTAAAAAACACCATACAAATATTAAGTAATATGGATTATGGTAGGCACACATTCATCATTTCTCTCTCCAGCTGTAACCTGCAAAGTCTATGATCTGTTCTCTTCCAGTAAGTGTTCTTTCTTTTGTCTGGTATTTTTCTTGGGATTTTTCCTTTCTCCCATCTGTTGTCACTACGTTGTATCTGAATTACTAAAGCAACATCTTTTTCCTTTCTTCCTTGGATTCTTTTCCCAAACTCATCTCCCATTCTTCCCTCATCATCCAGGATGCTCTTTATATTTATCTATCTATCTATCTATCCATCTATCTATCTATCTACCTATCTATCTATCTTGGCAGTGCCGGGTCTTAGTTGCGGCATGTGGGCTTCTTAGTTGTGGCATGCAGGGTCTTTTAGTCGCAGCATGTGGACTCTTAGTTGTGGCATACAGGATCCAGTTCCCCAACCAGGGATCGAACCTGGGCCCCCTGCATTGGGAGCATGGAGTCTTACCCACTGGACCACCAGGGAAGTCCCCAGGATGCTCTTTAAAGGGATCTTTGTTTCTTGATCCTGAAACCAGGATATTCCTCCTATTGTCTTTTCCATAGAGCCTAGACTTTTCTCTCCTTTCAGCTTCTACCAAGCAACCTTGTAGGCTACTCTGAAGGATACCTTCTGTGAGCCATTATTATACTCAAATGAAATGTCTTACTTTTGAAATCCTGTTCTTAAATCTGTGTCTTGCTTCCTGTTACTTTGATTGAATGCCATGCTTCATGCTTCTCTGGTGCTGTAGCCTTAAATGCTCAGCTAGGTCAAGGAAGCCTCTGGTGGGACTCAGCAAAGCATCACGTGTTAGAATGGAGTTGAAGAGGCCTTGGTGGTGGTTTGCATCCCAACTCATCACATGACTTTCTTTGTTCATTTAGCATCTGCCTGGAAAGTGAAAGACTGCCTTTCTAATTGTGGGAATTTCTCTTAAGAAAGTTTATCTGAAACTTTAATGGGAATTTGCCCCACTTTTACTAATTTATCCTAGTTTTGCTTTTTGGAACAATATCTTTTATTCAGGGCAGTCCCTTAAATATTTTAAGGTATCTTTTCAAATGGTGGGGAGAGCATGCCTACAATCTTATGCATTCCAAACAACTGGGAGTGACCAATAAAATAGGAACTGGAAATTATGTGTAAAACATCTTCTGGCACAAATGTAAGTCTCCCTAGACCAGGAACAGAGGGGAATTCTCGTATATAAGCAGGGGTGAAGCCATGTGGCTCACAAATTTCAAACGCTGTGTGGCGCTGGGTGGGGGCCGGAACCAGGCTGTGTAAGGTAATCCACTGAATGTGATGGGAAGACATAAAGTCACATATTTATATTATATCCCAAATTAAACATTAACTTCCCAAATATTAATATGATTTGGTGGTAACACTACCAAGAGTTCATAAGTACTCACATAGTTTGGGAATAGTAAAGAGTTTAATTCCTATAAACGTGTGAGCTGGTGGAGTAAGGCAGAAATAGAGGAAATAAAAGCATAGGTAAACTATAGACAATTTTAAAACCAGGAAGGAAAAGCAATCTAGTACTGTATTAATAATTTAAGGCTAAAAGAATAAAAATAGTCATCTTACACATAACATTAATAACCTATTCCTCAAAATCAGATATTGGCAGTAAAAATGGCAACTGTGAACATAGTCCCTGTTATTTTAAATAGAGAATCTTTTACAAATTTTCTGTTTAAAAATGAGTACACACCAATCCAATCTAAAACCTCCACTATCTATTTTCCTGAATATTTTAAAACTTTTTTCTTTTCACTTTATATTTTCAGACTTATAGGAAGAGTTGCAAAGACAGTACAAATCTCTCTATAACCATCATCCAGATTTCCCAACCAGTAAATTTTAGCACATTCCTATAATCATTCTCTCCCTCTCTATATCTACCTACATATAATCATTCTTTCCTTCTCACTGTATATACATATATATGTATATATATACACATGTCATTATTCATAGTAGTTACATGTGTATATATATGGTTTTTCCTGAGCCATTTATCTGATCTATACCCCTAATCCAAATTCTTCCAATCATTCCCTTTTACAGCAAAATAAATTCTTTGGTCCATCAAGGGTCACCTGAGCCATCTAACCAACAGGCTTTTTCAGTCTTCTTTTAATCTGGGAAGTATCTTCAATCTGTCTTTGGGTTTTATGGCCTTGACATTTTAGAAGTGTACTGGCCAGTTATTTTATGGAACAATCCTCAATATAGGTTTGCCCATTTCCTTATGACTAGATTCAGGTAATGCATTCTTGCAGAATATCACAGAAGTATTCTATGGTTTACTAAATCCATCATATTTGGAAGCCCATGATGTTGATTTAACTGGTCTTTTTTTTTTCTTTTCATGGTTTAAGTCATCAGCTCTCCGTGTAATAATTTTTTATCATTATTAGAGTTTAGTTGATTTACAGTGTTGTGTTAGTTTCTGCTGTATTAACTGGTCATTGTAATTTTGCTCATTTGATTAAGTTGAGGTCTGGTAGGTTTCACCATTATAAAGTTACTGTTTTATCCCTTTGTAATTGATTAAATTTATTATGGTGCGACACTTTGAGACTATGCAAATGTTCTGTTTCTCATTGAAGTTTCACTCATTAATTTTAGCATCCATTGAGGATTCTTGTCTGAAACAGTTGCTAGTTAACATAGTCTCACCAAATAGTGATGTCTATGTTTCCAATATCCCTTCTATATTTATTAGTTGATATTTTATTATAAGGAAGAGCTCTTCATTCTTACTTATGTAAACACAGACTCATGGATTCTTATTTAATGGATCATAATCTTTTAATCTCATTGGATGCTCACTTTGTCCCCTTCACACTCACTATTCTACAAAAGAAACTACTTCCCTGACTTCTTATCACCGTAGCTTAATGTTGTCTGTTTTTGAACTTTACCTAAAGAGCCATGTGACTTCAGTCTTGTGTTGGTTTTTCTTTGGCTCAGCATTGAGGTTTATCTTTGTTGGGTGTAGCTGTAGTTTTTTGTTCTCTTGCTCTAGATAGTAACCAATTGTTTTTAACTTAATGCATCCTATTGTCAAACATTTGGGATATTTGTAGTTTTGCTATTACTACAAATAATCATGACTACTATCATGACTACTTTTGTACTTGTCTTTAGTGCTCATATGTATGCATTTCTGTTGGGATGTACCTGGGAGAAGAATGTTCCTTGTCACTAGATGCTGCTAATCAGATTTCTAAATGGTTATACCAAGGTGGTACACACCCACCATCAGCTGGAACATTCTCATAGCTTCATGTCTTTAAAGCATAGTATTATAAATCGAATCTGTTTAGAGTGGTAGGCTCAAGATTTAACACGAGTACCCTTTCCTTGGCAGGACCTGGTCTTTGATTTCTGTCCTTCTCCCTCTTTGAGGAGAGGCTGTTAGCCTTTTCAGAGCCTCCCAACCTCTCAGCCGTGTTTACTGGGATGGGCAGATACCTCAGGAGAGAATGCAGCCTCAGTTGCTGGGATCACCTCTCTGGGTCCCTACTTCTCTCCTATCTTAATCCTATCATTCTTTATTGCCTTGTTAAATTGGCTGAGCCTGAAACAGGCATGTTTCTATATCTTCATCAGCTTGAATAGCTCTTAAGAGGAGACAGGTCCATGCTATTCCAGAAGCTGAAATTTTAGGAGACAATATTAGCTGACCACTCTCAGGAAACTCAGATCAGCAGATTTAAAAAAAAAACAGAATCTAGAAGATTTTAAACTTGTACCTAAAAGCTTGACCTATTAACCTACTCATATATATATATATATATATATATATATATATATATATATATATATATATATATATATAGGGAGAGATAGAGGAAGGAGAGACAGGGAGATGTGTGCGTGCACGTGGGCATGCGTGTGTGTGTGTGTGTGTATAAAATATGGACTCAAAAGATTAGGTGCTCTTTAAAAGTGCATCTGTAAGTTCATTTTGTCTTTGTCTTCAACTGATCACACTGGGCTTGGAGAAACCTAGCCAAATAATGTAGGACCAGGATCCTATCGACCACATACACTGACCACAGTACATTACAATTAGAAATCATTAAACCACGTACACCTGAAGAAACCATTATTTTTTAAGTAACAGTGATATTAGAGAGAATAATGGAAATTTATTAAACTCTTACAACCGAGGGACTATATAAATAAGTACTAGGCATCAAAACGTGGGTGACACAGCAAACTAGAAATGAGACCAACAGCCCTTGATGAATACACTGGGAATGAAGTCTGGATTTTAATGCACCAAGAACCAAGTCAACCAAAGTAAAATAGAATGAAATCAACAGTAAAAAGAGAAACTAAATAGAAAACAATCTGCAAATAAATCTAAAGCTTTGGAAAAGTTAAAATTAGATACTGTCAAAAATAAAGAAAAAGAGTAAGTCTCAACAACACTAGGAATAAATAGAGTTCATTATTAGAGATTTGCTGGTGGTTAAGGAAATATTAGGAGAACACCATGGGCTAGAGTGGGCCACTAAGTTCGAAATAGGTTGTTTATATTTTTCAAAAAACTGGTTAGTGTGGTGAATTATAGTGTGGTGAATATTTCTTAGTCCATGCAGGTAATGCATTTAATAAAATCTCATACTTCTTCATGTGAAAAGAAAAACTCACTTAATCTACAATGAGAAAAGAATTATCCTAATCTGATAAAGAACGTCTGCCAAAAACTTCTGTAAGCATCATTATGTTAAAAAGAATATACTGATGATTTTTCCCATTAGTCAGAAACAAGGCAAGCAGTAGCCTCTCTTCCTAACCGCTCAGTGTCCTACTGAAGGTCCTGGCGAGGGTTTGGAAACTTGCTCTGCTGCTTGTAAATGAGGCAGTTTCCATAACAGCCCCCAAGCTTGTTTGCTGGTGGGGGCAGATAATAGTATTTATCTCAGTTGATTGGTGAGAGAATTAACTGAATCAAGTAGAATGCTTGGGAAGTGCCCACACAGAGCCATCATCCCATCGACGGTGACTGTCCTGAGGACAGTATAGATCAGTCTATGTTTTTAACCCACCCATATTGACTTCATGATAAACTTCTGGAAATGGAATGACTCCTGGGAATGGAATGACTAGGATGAAAGGGTTTTGCAAGTTTAAAGGATCGATGCATATTGCCAAATGCCTGTCTCGCAGCCTGTCTCTTCCATACACTCACACTCACACTTGTTGAATGCAGTGTGATTCTAGACCCTTCACCCTCATGGATTCAGATATCTATTTAATAAATAGTCTCTACTTTGTCAGTGCTCCACCTATATAGCTTCCTCGACACGCATCCATTTCTCACATCACTGTGTTCTTGCATTTTGGGGAATGTCATGTTTGCTTTCTTTCAAGGTCCTTTTCTTGCTGCCCACTGAAAATAAAGAAATTTATGAAGGCATAAAAAGATATCTGTGTGTCAGTTACCCGATTCCAAGCCAGTGTGTGTTGAAACGGACCTTAGAGAGACCATCACTACAAAGATTGCCCTGCAGATGAACTGCAAGCTAGGAGGTGCCCTCTGGAAGGTGGATATAGAAGTACGTGAGGATTTTGTTGCCTTCTCTTGCTTTCATCTGTCTTTGGTAGAATTTGTTAAGGTCCTATTTAATTGGAACTTTGCTTTGTGTTCTAACTCAAGCTGCTACCTGGTTTAAAATTTAAGTTGCAGAATGCAATGTTCATTGTTATCGATTGTTTCCACGGTATTGTACATCGACGGAAGTCAGTCGCAGGATTTGTGGCAAGCATCGATCGAGACTTGATGCGGTGGGTAAGCTTTGGCAGACAGTGTTTAGTGGGGAGCTATCTGGAGGCCAGATAGGAGAGGCAGACCTAACACACATTGTTGGCAAGCTCCATGGGCAAGTTGTTCTTAGAGATGTGCTCTCCTGATCTTCTGGCAAAGTCAGGCTCCCAGAACATTCTGTATGGAAGCCTCTGATCATTCTCTATTGCTGCCTAACAACTATGACAAAATATGGCAGCTTAAGACGACACTCACATGACCATGGACAGTCCTGTGTGTCAGATGTTGGGCACTGCGTGGCTCTCAGGGCCTTACAAGGCCAAGATTTTGGTTTTTGGCTGCACTGCGCAGCATGCGGGATCTTAGTTCCCCGACCAGGGATCGAACCCATGCCCCCTGAGGAGGAAGTGCAGATTCTTAAACACTGGACCACCAGGGAAGTCCCAAGGCTAAGTTAAAAGTGTCACAGAAGCCACATTCTCACCTGGAGGCTTGGGATCCTCTTCCCAGCATACGTCGATGTGGCAGAGCCAATTTTCTTGTGATTGTGGGACAGAGGACCCCACTTCCTTGCTGGCTGTCACCTACAGCTAGTCTCAGCTTCTAGAGTTCCATCCACATTCCTTCTGATGTGCTCCTTGCCTCCCCTCCAACTTCCAACCCGCCAATTCACACTGTGCTCTTGTTCTCTTTTGAATCTCTCCATCTTCCTCTTCTGTCATCAGCCAAAGAAAACTTGCTGATTTTAAAGGAGCTCATGAGGTTGGATATCATCCATCTGGAGACTCTCCTTATCCTAAAGTCAACTGTGCCATATAACATCATCACAGGGGCTAGATCTCAGTATGTTCACAAGTTCCAAGGATGAGGACAGGTAGAATTCTGCCAACCGCAGGATTTGATCAGTGAGCCTCTGCATAGGGACACATGAGGAAGCACTTAGGATATACGTGGGTGAAGACACATATGGGAACATACCCAGTGGCCTGTAGGTATCATAAGATCTTGTCTTCATACATTTGTATATAATGTACCTGAATAAGGAGATGTGCTTGTATAGCCTATGATTCTCCTTTTCTCCAGGGGCCTTCTTTTTTCTGTGCTTAGAGTAGAAAATAAAACCCATAGTGCAGATGGGTTTGCATATTCTTCTCTTGTGCATTATGGTATGTGGGACAGTCACAAACCACCACTATGTTCAATGTTGTTTGTGGCCCACCAAGTATAATTCCACAGTATCCTTTAAGGATCTTTTTTTTCCAGTCATACTCTAAATACAGTAACATGGATTTACTCTGCCTTTTTTAGTAGAAAATGTTGTGATAATAGGTAAAAAGTTAAGCTTGCATTCATGCAATAGATATTTTTGAGCACTTGCTATGTGTAAATACTGAGAATGCAGCAGTGAAAATGTAAAGCCAAAATACCTGATCCCATCCATCGGAGTACAGATTCAGATGAAGAGGCAAACATACATCATACCCTATCAGGTCATCCTAATACTCTGAAGTAAACAAAAACACAATAAGGGGATAGAAACTCTAGACAAACAGGTGATTTTACTTGATACGTTGAGCAGTGGTCACAATAGCTATTACTGTTTTGAAGCAAACTGCTACCTCCAAAGCAGATTCATATGGATGAACCATTGTTTAAGACATTGAACTAGAAGTAGGAGTCTCCAGAAAAACACTGGGTTTGCACTTTGTGGAATTCCCCAGGAGCTGAAACAATATGAGTCATATGTATTCAAAGCATGTATAATTTGTAGTTAATGTTAACAAATGTTTCCATTCTTACTCTTTGTGTGCATGCAAAATGTTACAAAATGCCTAAGATATGTGAAGAGACCAATACTTGGATCTCTACAGCAGGATGAAGAATGGATCTTTAATTGGGTCCTCAACCACTGATAGTGAATTTTTTTTTGGTCATGGATTAATTTCATCATTTTGATTCTGAATTAATCTTGTTTTCCAAACTAATGGCTTATTTTTCTCCATACAGGTGGTTCTCTCAATGCATCATCCAGCAATCGGGGCAGGAGCTTGTCAGTGGGCTGACAACCTGTTTGCATAGTCAGTGCCTGGTGGAAGTTGGAGGGCTTGAGTCTATACTGGTGGAGATACTGCCCCCCAACCTGGGACATCTGGCAATGAGTGAAAACATTTTTCATTGTCACAATGGGGATAGAGTGCTAGGGATGCTGTTAAATGTCTTACCATGCATGGGACAGCAACACTCCCTGTCCCTGACCACCACGAAGAATTATCTGGCTCAAAATTTTCATACTGTTGTTAAGTATGGACTAGACTGAAGATTTAAGCAGTGTCCTGAAAGCTACCATGTTGACAAATGAACATAGAAGTTGTCAAAAACAGTGGCCACTTTGTTCCAAGTTATGGTTTATTTATATGTGTTTCTGACTTCCTTTCAGCTGCCTTGAAGCTCTAGTATGAACAAAATTCATCTCTGCCACATTCTACCATTGTGCATCGAGTTGGAGTGGGAGATGGACAGCTTCAAGCACTGATTGACCAAGAACTAAAACAGATAGAGTCCTACTTAGAAAATGCTTACAGAGGACAAAAGTGGGTATATTACTCATTAAGTGCAGATTTTGTAAGCTTTACATTTTAGTTTCCGGGGGCAGGGGGAAATATCTACAACAATTGTGATGTGTGAATTGGAAAGCTGGATACAGAGGGCTTCAGTGGATGGGTGGGGAGAAAAAAACAGACCCTTCCCACTTTGTGTTCCATGCCCATGTCAGAGGAGAAAGCAGAACTGAAGCCTTGCAGTAGCATGTTGTTTCCCCATATGGAACCGCATGATTCTTCTCTTTTTCTAATCTCCTTCCAAACCTTGATGGAGGAGGGCTTGCTAACCTCAGATATTCCTAAAAATCCATGAACATAGCCTGTCAATGGTTTGTACTATCCAGCTCTTTTATCCTGGAGTTCTGTACGTCCCAGGACTGGGGATTCCTCTCAGTTCCCTTCTCTGGCTTCACCTGTTTGTCAGTGAAGCCTGGTGCCCAGCACAGACAGTACTAGTAATCCTGACTTTGGGAGGAAGGGACCCTTCCCCTAGGATCAGAATGGCTATGAATAGAAACCTCCTCCTTTACTTCCTGAATCAGGCTCTTGGAGCTAAGACAGTAAAATTGGGGTGTGTGGAGAGAAACCATCTGCAGACTCCTTTTAATGGCTCCTATGTGTGGGCTGTTTTCGACACTCTGAATGCTTCTGAGATAATGCAAAGCAAACAGAGTGACATTGATCTTAATCTTTTAAGTGTCAGACTAACTTTCATCGTGGTGAAGAAACAAACATCAGATTTTTTATTGAAAAGGATGAAGACTTGACAATCCATCTCCAGGAACGGTTATTGATTTAGAGGTGACTAGGATGGAATGGTAAGCCATCTTTCTTTATTTTAAAGATTCCTTTTTATTTAAATAGTAACAGAGTTTTTTAAGGTTTGCATGATTTGGACGAGAAAGGAAGAATTGACCTAAAGAAGGTTAAAAATGATAGGTATATTAGATGATATTTTTTTCTGTCTTCAATCATTTTGTTTTTCAGAGAATTTTAAAAACAGACAAGTATTTATTGATCGTTCTAAGATGATTCAGTTGTTAGGAAGAAGGCTAGAACTTCTGGTTAACTTTAGACTTCTAAGTGAATTATGCAAATAAGAAAGTTATGCAAAACCACAGCAAGAAATAAAACAGGACATTCATACCAACTGATAGGGAGAAATGAATTAAATTTGAAGGCAGAAACATTGATTTTTCTAGTAGAAGGCATGAAAGGATTGAAGAAAAAGCAAATGAAAAGTACAATTAACATAAAGTATAACATAAAATGACATAAACATTCAATATTTACAATAAATTGGTTAACCTTACCACTTATATAACTTAGTTTGAATATATTCTGGTGATTTGCAGAGATGGATATTCCAATCTTTCCCTGAATCTCTGACTCACATTACCTATGACCATGTCTAACATGATAATTTGATGTTTGCTGCCTCTAGGCATCAGTGCATATGCTTGTGAGTTTAAATCCCATGAGTGTTATTGTCAATGATTTCACTGTCCTTTGTGGATTTGCTTTAGCAAATCATTGCTCAAAATTTAGCCAGGCTTCTAAATATAAAGGAAACTCTGTATCATAGATTTCTGTAAATTGTTACTTCAAAGACTAGGTTTGCTACATTGTTTTTCTTCTAAAATAAGCTTGATACCAATTATGTTCTATAATTCTAGGTATGACTTTTTTATTGTGAGTCAGTCTGTGAAAGAAGGCACTGGCACTGTCACTCCCACTCATTATAATGTCATCCATGACATGCTTTACTTGAGCCCAGATGCAGTACAGAGTCTAACTTACATACTATGCCACATGTATTACACTTTTTTAGTAAGTATTCTTTTTCTTTAATTTGGTAATGTGCATCTGTTAATCCTATACTCCTAATTTATTGCTCCCCCCTGCACTTTCTTCTTTGGTAACCATAGGTTTGTTTTCTGTCTCTGTGAGTCTGTTTCTGCTTTGTAAATAAAAATAAGTTCATTTGTATGCTATTTTTTGGGTTCTACATGTAAGTGATATCAAATAATATTTGTCTCTGATTTACTTCACTTAGTACGATAATATCTAGGTCCATCCATGTTACTGTAAATGGCATTATTTCATTCTTTATGAATGAGTATTATTCTATTGTATACACCTACCATATCTTTGTCCATTCATCTGCTGATGGACATTTAGGTTGCTTTTGTGTCTTGGCTATTGTAAATAGTGCTGCTACGAACATTGGGGTACATGCATATTTTTGAATTAGAGCTTTCATCTTTTCTGGATATACGCCCAGGAGTGGGATTGTTGGGTCATATGGTAGCTCTGTTTTTAGTTTTAAGGAGGCTCCGTACTGTTCTCCATAGTGGCTATGGTATTTTTTGATACTGATTTTCCTTCAGATCTGTGAAACTGTTCAAAATTGAATCTACTTTTTGAACCTTGGATATCCATAAAAATTTAAACTTAGGGAAAGTAGACATAAAGGTAAAAAAAAATTTTTAGTTGATCTTTCTCCTAAAGGGTATCATCCGAGTTCCTGCTCCTTGCCATTATGCCCATAAGCTGGCTTACCTGGTGGGCCAGAGTCTTCACCAAGAACCACATGGATCTCTGTCAAAAGTCTCTTTTACCTTTAACATAGAGAAGAAAGCATGATGGGATGTTGAAAACCACAATTTGTAAATTTATTTTCTCATTCTGCATCTGTACATCTGAAATTTTTTTCCTAGGTGCACGATCAGAGTTTAAAACCATTCTTGACTGGACATGGATCAGACTCCAAGTGTGTTATGCTATTTTCAATACTACCACTAACTTAACATGAGGCTTCTCTTCTCCAGGTGGGAGAACTGACAGTGAGAGTTTTGTTTTACAATTTACCTCTCAAATGTGTTACAAGGACTTTATGATTAAACATGCCTGAATATTCTGTACTCCAAGCAATGCTGCTCTAATTGTAAAGGTTGGGGGACTTCCCTGGTGGTGCAGTGGTTAAGAATCTGCCTGCCAATGCAGGGGACACGGGTTCGAGCCCTGGTCCAGGAAGATCCCACGTGCCGTGGCACAACTAAGCCCATGCGCCACAACTACTGAGCCCACATACCACAACTACTGAAGCCCACGTACTCTAGGGCCCATGCCCTGCAACAAGAGAAGCCACCGCAATGAGAAGCCCGTGCACCACAATGAAGAGTAGCCCCCGCTCACCACAACTAGAGAAAAGCCTGCACACACCAATGAAGACCAAACGCAGCCAAAAATAAATAAATAAATAAATAAATAAAATTTTTTAAAAAGGTTGGTCATCAGTCACATGGAGAATATATATATCTATGAACAAGTAAATTCTACTTGGAAAATCATACCTACTTTATTTTTGTAACATCCTTTTTCTCAGGGACAACAAAGACATAAAAGTAGCAAAATTAAATGGGAATTTATTTGTGTGTAATATTTTGTATGAAAAAAACAACCTATGTATGAAATAGTTTGTTCTTTGTACCTGCATGGGAATCTGAATTTTTTCTGGTGGAGCTGCAGTAAGGAGAGCTTTGCGATTTAAAAGTTGGTGGCTCAGGAATGTAATATTTTGTCACTTTTT
Source organism: Mesoplodon densirostris (assembly GCF_025265405.1). Lineage (NCBI taxonomy): Eukaryota > Metazoa > Chordata > Mammalia > Artiodactyla > Ziphiidae > Mesoplodon > Mesoplodon densirostris. Next base: position 134,278,572 of record NC_082662.1, on the reverse strand, counting down.
CCACAAAGAAGGTAAATTAAGGGCTTTGTTAGCATTTCTGTTTAATTCATTCTCTTGTGCATGTCTAAGTGCGACATTATTGTGTTAGCTGTATCATCATCAGAAGAAAGTCTTGAATAAGTTGTTTAAATGAAGCTATCATGTTTTTCCTGAAAGCTGACACATTTTTTTTCTCTCCACTTAAAACTATCTTAAAATAGACTTAAGAAACAATATGAGGGACTTCCCGGTGGCTCAGTGGTTAAGAATCCACCTGCCAATGCAGGGGAGACGGGTTCAAGCCGTGGTCTGGGAAGACCCCACATGCCGCGGAGCAGCTAAGCCTGGGCGTGACAACTACTGAGCCTGCACTCTGGAGCCCGCGAGCCACAGCTACTAAGCCCACACACCACAACTACTGAAGCCCACACGCCTAGAGCCCATGCTCCACAATGAGAAGCCACCGCAATGAGAAGCCTGTGCACCACAATGAAGAGTAACCCCCGCTCACCGCAACTAGAGAAAGCCCGCACACAGCAACAAAGACCCAACAGAGCCAAAATTAATTAATTAATTAATTAATTAATTAATTAAAAAAACAATATGTGAAACTTTTGTTCTCTTATACTCCTAGAGTGGTTTTTTTTGAGGTGGGGTAGTTAGGGGGCTTCAAATACATCAGAAAGGATATGTTTAAAAACAATATAATTGCTTTGATTATAGGTTAATCAATTTAGGTTTGCAATTTGCACCCATCTTATAAGAAATAAAATTAAAACAAGTCTTTTAAATATACTGTAATCCAGGTAACGTCCTACCTAGCTGTATTGCTAATAATGATAAATATAATATAGGATATGGTCTCCATGATTAAAGATAACACATTCTTTTCTAAAGCTAGAATTTGATTTATGATAATACATTTATGGTAGTACATTTCTAGAGAGTTACAAAAATCACTTGGAACAAATTCAAAGTAATGAGAACTTTCTGAACATTTCTTATAAATGCAATACAAATATTATTTATTCACAAAATTATAATGTCTAGAATTATAAATTTAAAATGTGATTCAATAAAGGTATTCATGTTAAAATCACTGAATTCAGTCTTGTTATTAAAAATATGGTCTTAGGCTTCTTAATCTACTGATTAGAAAAAATTGTTGCTTTTGTAAGATGAATAGAAATATTGTGACCAGGACACCATCTGACTTTATTAGCCTACTAATCCTTTATAAATTAGATGAAGGAAACTGGGTATCAAATATTTCTAGGAGAAAGTGGGCTTCCCTGGTGGTGCAGTGGTTGAGAGTCCACCTGCCGATACAGGGGACACGGGTTCGTGCCCCGGTCCAGGAAGATCCCACATGCCATAGAGCAGCTGGGCCCATGAGCCATGGCCACGAGCCTGTGCGTCTGGAGTCTGTGTTCCACATCGGGATAGGCCACAGCAGTGAGAGGCCCACATACTGCAAAAAAACAAAACAAAACAAACAAAAAATATTCCTAGGAGAAAGCTTTATTGTTCCAAAGGCTTATAGATAAACTTTCTCCAGTGTATCATAGTACCTAAGTTTCACGTTACTGAGTAGCTTAGGAATGAATTTGGCCTAAGCAGCAATATAATATATAATCTAAGAAGAATGAATTTCCTGACTCTGAGTTAGAGGTCTGATGTGGGCATTACAGGGCTAAAATAAATGTCAGCAGGGCTGCATTCCTTTCTGGAGGCTGTAGGAGTCTGTTTCCTTCATTCTAGCTTCCAGAAGTTGTCTGCATTCCTTGTCTCCTGGCCCCCCTTCCATCTTCAAAGCCTGCAATGGCCAACGGAGTCATTCTCATATCCCACTGACACTGACTCTTCTGCCTCCCACTTCCACTTTTAATGGCCCTTGTGATGATGTTGGGACCGCTTGGATAATCCAGGATATTCTCCATATTTTAATGTTAGCTGATAGGCAGCCTAGCTTCATCTGCAACCTTAATTCCCTTTCCCCATATAAGGCAACATTTGGGTAGAATCCAAGGATTAGAACATAGACATCTTTGGAGGGGCCATTAACCTGCCACAAAGACATTGCCCAGGGCTGAGCGTGTCGGGGAACAGGGACACAAGTGAATGTAGGAACTCCTTCCTCCAATGGGTGCCTCAGAATAAGAGAGACTTAGGGGAGCACCCACTGGAGTCTCAGGCAGCACAGCTCTTGAGCACCTGCACCCCTCTCCTCATCATTCTCCTCCCTCTCTGCATAGGTGAGGGCTGACCTGTTCTGGGTGGAATATTTGTGGGGGACCCCTCAGTTCTGTCCTGTACCCTCATTCACTTGGCTCACTCTTCCCTCTCTCCCTCTAGGGTCTTTGGCCCAGGCAGGGCTGACTTAGCCACCCTCAGCATCCAAGGGCCCAGGACAGATGGCCACCATCACCTGTACTGGAAATAGCAACAATGTGGGCAACCAGGGAGCAGCTTGGCTGCAGCAACACTCAGGCTGTGTCCTCACACTCCTGACCCACAAGTATGTTAACCGACTCTCAGGAATCACAGAGAGATTCGTGGGCTCTGGGTCAAGGCAGACTGGCTTCTCTCTCTCTGGTCTCCAGCCTGGAGATGAGGCTAATTATTAGTGCTCAGCATGGGACAGCAGCTTGGTGCTTGCATTGTGCTCAAGGTCCACAGGGAAGTGAGAGAAAGACCTTTGGGCTTCAGGCTACCTACTCGCTGCCCAGAGCCTCGGGGAGCAATGGATCCCTGAGGAGATATGGAGTAGACAATATTGGGTACTTGAAGGGGCTTTTTAAAGTTGGGACTGCCAACAAAACTCAATAAATCCAGTTAAGGATGTTTAGAATTACTCATTCAAAAATATTTATATGCAGCACAGTTCTAAACCTACTGGGATCTACTTGATGATGTGTATTACATGTATTTATTAATGAAGAGGAGCTAGGTTAAATGTTTATTTAACCTCCGATTTTTTTCCATAAAGGAACTGTAAACAATTAATGCCAAGAATAGCTAAAGGGACATTTACTTACCCAACTTCTTCCTAACAATCTTTCAATTCCATGCAATGATCTAATTTTTCAGTCCTGTGGATTATCCACCATTACAGCATATATTGGCCACTTCCTGGGGTCCCTAACGCTAGAACAGTAATGCTCTCACACAGCTTATGTTTTTGGATGTCAGTCTCTTCAATTGTGCCTCCAAAGCACCACCTTCACCTTTTTCTACCAGTCCCTGAACACAACGGTGTGAGAATTAGAAGGGTGCCTTGGGAGCACAAATTGAGTTAAATCCCCAGTGAGGGTTTGGGCTTGGGGGAAGCATTTAGGACACAGAAACCTGACCCCAGAGGGTGATATCTTTAGGATTTATGGAAATGAGCTAGAAGGAGAAATGAGGGGGGAAATGCTCTAGGTGTTGGTAACAGCATATGTCAACAACAGAAAAAAAAAATTTTGGTTGTTCATCCAAGTAAATAATAGAATTTGCACTGGGCCTAAGTGTGGCAGATGGCGGTAGGGACAGGGTCAGGAGAAGTGACTCTAGATGTGTCTGGATGAGATGAAGGAAGGGTGCAGCCATGTTGTAAAGTTGACACATTCTAAGAAGTATGCATTTGGCTGTAGAGGTCATGTGGAGCCTGAGCTAGTCAGAGTTCTCTAGAGAAACAAAAAGAGATAGAAGGAGATTTATTATAAGGAATTGGCTCACATACTCAGGGCTGTGCACATGCTCAGGAAAGACCTGGGAAGGTTCTAAGCTCTCACCTCTGGCTGATGTTGCCGTTCTGCACAAGCAGGAAGTGAAGGCTTAGGTGGGGATTTCCACTGCCTGGCTGAGTGTTAAGACAAAAATCCCCATGCTCACAGAGCCCCTCAGTAAAGATTGGGTGACTTCTTGGTTCCAGGCTGTTAATGAAATCTCTATCCAGTCAACAAATGACCACCAAGTAACCAAACAGGGACGACAGTGGTCACACACGACACAGAATACACTTTAGTGAATTCCCCCAGAAAAGTCAATAGCAAAAAAACAACAAAAGAAAAAAGAAACCCAAAACAAAAGACAAACCAAGGGCTTTCCTGGTGGCGCAGTACTTGAGAGTCCGCCTGCCGATGCAGGGGACACGGGTTCGTGCCCCGGTCTAGGAAAATCCCACATGCCGCGGAGTGGCTGAGCCCTTGAGCCATGGCTGCTGAGCCTGCGCGTCCGGAGCCTGTGCTCCACAACAGGAGAGGCCACAACAGTGAGAGGCCCACGTACTGCAAAAAAAAAAAAAAAAAAACACAAGTACAAAAAAACAGCCTAACAACAAATCCTGGGGAAGGGTGAGAATCTGATTCTCAGAGTTTCCATGTGATATTAATTTAAATGTCCAGTTTATGCCCCCCCCACCAAGAAAAAAGAAGAAAGTAAAAAAAAAGTGTCCTACGTGGTCCAGAAAAGAGTTGACATAGTAGGGCTGAGACTGCTTTCCTTAGAATGGCCTGCTTGCTAGATTGGCCCTTGGCTCGAGACTGGGAACTTGGAATCAAGACAGTCCCCACCATTCTCCAGTCAAAGTGGCTCACTGTGCCCAAGCTGTTGTTGCAAACACTGTGCTTTATGTTGAACATCTCTTTCCTGCTGAAATTCTTGAGTTTAGGTATGTGCTAGGCAGAGGATGACTAAATGACCAGCCCCCAGTAACAACCTCTGGGCACACAGTCTCTAATGAGGTTTCCTGGAAGACAACATTTCACATGTACTGTCACAAGTTTTGCTGGAGGAGTTCAGTGTGCCTGTGTGACTCCACTGGAGCAGGATTCCTAAAAGCCTGTGCCTGGTTTCCTCTGGACCTCCTTCATGCACTTTTCCCCTTAGCTTATTTTGCTTCGTGTGCTGTCATGGTAATAAATCATAGCAGCTAGTATGATAATATACTGAGTGCGGTGAGAGAATCACATAGCCTGGGGGTGTTCTCGCCACCCCCCAAAACAGGCTGACACACAAGGGGAAAAAAACCCTAGTAGACAGTATCTTTATGAAACTCCTGACAATGGACAAATACTTTATATCAGCTATTTTTTTAAACCATTTTTTAAAACTGAAGTGTAGTTAATTTACAATGTTGTGTTAGTTTCAGGTATACAGCAACAAGATTCGGTTTATATATATATATATGTGTGTGTGTTCTTTTTCAGAATCTTTTCCATTATAGGTTATTATAAGATATTGAATATAATTCCCTGTGCTATACAGTAGGTCCTTCCTATTTATCTACTTTATACATAGTAATGTGTATATGTTAATCCCAAACTCCTAATTTATCTCTACTCCCTCCCCCTGCTATCCCCTTTGGTAACCATAAGTTTGTTTTCTATGTCTGTGAGTCTATTTTTGTAAATAAGTTAACTTCTATCATTTTTTTAGATTCCACATATAAGTGATATCATATGATATTTGTCTTTCTCTGACTTCACTTAATATGATAATCTCTAGGTCCATCTGGCATTATTTCATTCTTTTCCATGGCTGAGTATTATTCCATTATATATATATATATATATATATATATATATATATATATATATACCACATCTTCTTTATCCAGTCATCTGTTGATGAAGATATAGGTTGCTTCCATGTCTTGGCTATTGTAAATAGTGCTGCTATGAACCCTGGAACATTTTTTGAGTATTTTCAAAGAATTAAAAGAAATCATATTTTAAAAACTAAACAATAGTATGAAAATTATATTCCTCGAAGTAGAGAATGTCAATAAAGAAGATAAAATTATAAAAGAGAACCAAATGGAATATCTGTAGTTGAAAAGGACAGTAATAACTAAAAATTTCACTGGAGGGGCTTAGATTAGTTTCCCAGGGCTGCTGTAACAAATTACTACAAACCACATGTCTTAAAACAACAGAAATTTACTGTTTCACACTTCTGGAGGGTGGAAGTCTGGAGTCAAGCTGTAGGCCTGGCTATGCTCCCTATGAAAGATCTAGAAAATTATTCTTCCTTGCTTCTTTCTAGCTTTTGGCATTTTCTGGAACTCATTGGTTTTCCTTGTCTTGCAGCTGTATCATTCCAATCTCTGCTTTCATTATCACGGGGCCTTCTTTCCTCTGTGTCTGTGTATCCAAACTTCCCTGCTCTTATAAAGACAACAGCCATTGGGTTAGGGCCCACAGTAATTCCATATAACCATATCTTAACTTGAGACCCTATTTCCAAATAAGGACACTGTCACAGGTACTGGGTATTAGAGATTTAATATATAACTGGGGGGACACAAACCCACAATAGGGCTGAACAGATGTGAGCAGGAGGAAGACAGAATCAGTGAATTTGAAGACAGGTTAACTGAGTTCCAGTCTGATGAACAGTAAGTTAAAAAAAGGGGGGGATAGGGAAGAAAAATGAACAGAGCCTAATGAGACCTGGGTAATACTATCAAGCATACCAACACATGCATAAAGAAGAGTCCCAAAAAGACATGAGAGAGAGAAAGGGAGGCCATGTGAAGTATTAGCCAAAATCTCACCAAGTTTGATGGAAAACACAATCAGTATTCAAGAAGTTCGATGAACATCAAGTTGAATAAGCCCACATCACAATAAAATGGTTCAAGGTCAAAGACAAAGAGAGAATCATGAAAGCAACAAGAAAGAAGTGACTAATCACGGGCAAAGGCTCCCCACTAAGTTTAAGGGCCGACTTTCATTAAAAATCATGGAGAACAGAAGGCAGTGGGATGACGTAGTAAAAGTACTAAAACAGGGAATTTCCTGGCAGTCCAGTGGTTAGGACTCCACGCTTTCACTGCAGAGGGGCCGGGTTCAATCCCTGGTTGGGGAACTAAGATCCCACAAGCTGTCTGCAGCGTGGCCAAAAAAAAAAAAAAAATGAAGTGCTGAAAGACATTGACTGTCAACCAAGAATTCTCTAGTAGAGATGCCCTTCAGTAATGAAGAAGACATTAAGACATTCCCAGATAAATAAAACCTGAGAGAATCCATTGCTATCACCAGGCCTATAAGGAATATGGAGTCCTTTAGGCTGAAATGAAAAGACAACAGAGTAATGCAAATCTACATGAAGAAATTGTTACATATGTAAATATAAAAGAAAGTGTAAATATAAGTACATAAGATGTATATAGTATAAACATATAAACAATGTACTATTTTCTTCTATCTCCTTAAAAAGGACACTTACAAGAATATAATAATCTACATTGCTGAACACACAATGTATAAAATATGTAATTTATATGACAATAACAGTATACAGAAGGGTACATGGAACAGATCCACAGATGAGTAAAGTCTCTGTAAGTCACTGAAATTAATTTGGTATTAATCCAAATTAGAATGCTATAAATTAAGATGTTAATTGTCCCCAGGGAAACCACTAAGACTATAACCCAGAATCTATAGTAAAATAAACAACATGGGAATTAAATTGGTACACTAGAAAATAACCAGCACAAAAGAAAGCAGCAATGGAGGAATATTAGAACAAAAAGATATAACTCATACAGAAAACAGATGGCAAAATGACAGATTTCAATGCTACCTGATTAGTGATTAAATTAAATGTATTCATACATAGTTTACAGACTCCAATAGGCAGACATTGGCAGAATGGATAAAAAGCTATGATCTAGCTATATACCATCTACAGAGTTGCACTTTAAATTCAAGATACAAAGAGATCTAAAGAAAAAAGATGGGAAAACTTATATCAAGCAAATATTAACCAAAAGAGAATTAGACTGGCTTTATCATATAAGGCAAAAAAACATTATGGCAATTTTTTTCTAGAGACAAGTAAGGACATTTTAGAGTGACAAAAGGGTCCATTTCTCAAGGAGGAAACATTATAAACATTTTGCACTTAACAAGATAGTTCCAAAATACGTGAAGCAAACTGACAGAATTGAAAAGAGAAACAGACTCCTCAACAATAATAGTGAGAAACGTCAATACTCAACTTTCAATAGTGGAGAGAATCTGTTATTTCTTGGGATTCTCACATCAGCACTGTGGGGTGGACAGAGTAGGGGCTGTGGCCCATATTTTACGGTTCAGGGCACTGAAATTTAGAGAGATTGAGTAACTTGCCCAGAGTCACAACACTGAGGAGTGATGGGTCTGAGGCAGGGGAGGGAGTTGATTCCCTGGGGATAGAGATTCCTGAACACGTGGACATGAGATCATGCCCTGGATACACAAACCAAGAGCTCTCCTCACTCCCTTTCCCACATCCTCCTGCCCCAAGGATGCTGCAGGGAGACAGCTGGTACTCGGAGGAGGTACCGGGCCCAAGAGAATGGCTCAAATCGGGACCCACCTCCTGGCTCTACGTTTCAATCCCTGACCCCAAATACAATGCCTTTCCCCCAAATGAAGACCCCCTGATGGAGCGGGATATCCAAATATGTGTGCATCTCCCCTCCCTTCCCCCTCAGCACTTGATTCTAGCAGCTGATTTGCAATGAGACTTCCTGGTGGTCAGGTGACCACCCTGAATAACCAGTAGTCTACTTGACTCCCTAACGACTCAGAACCCAGGACATTCCAAACCAACTGCCCACATGACAGTTGCACAGAGAATCAGCATCATCTTCAACTGACCAAACCTGGATGATGAGCAGTTAATATTCATTAGCTGGGAATAGGGTCTACTGGGCTGGTGTTTTGGTGGCTTAACAGATGAAGTTTACAGCCCCCCAGGGTCTCACTGACTAGAAACTTACCAATCATCTGAGCAGCTTGGACTAAGGCCTGGCTAAGAGCGGGCAGTGGCTGCATGGGCTCTGAGTGGGCACCTTCCCTGCCCAATCCTCCCTCAGCCAGATCCAGGCTCTGCTGTACAAACTACAGCCATTACTCCTGAATCTACTTACTGGTATTATTTCCACAGTACCTTCAATGGAGTGGTTCGTGGGGGTGCTATTTGTGTCTGTACCCTGTTGTTTGGCCAGATGCTGATTCTGATGTGTCTGAACCACCGCTGCGGATGGCCAACAGATTATCTTGATCGCACAAGATATTCTTGTGCATCCTGTGTTTGATTCCTTTATAATCTTCCTTTTCTTCTTGGTACCCAAGTCATGATCCTGGAAAACACAAGAAAAATTGAGAGAACTATTGATATGTTGCTGGGAGAAGGCCATGAGGAGGTGTCAATTCATTCCCAGGTCACACGTCTGTTCTCTTTGTTCACCAGCCTCTTAGGGGAGCCAAGTGAATCAAAGCTGGGCTTGAGAAGAGGGTGTTGCAATGTGGTGTGCACTTAAACTAGCCAGCAGGCTGACTGCACGGGGACATGACTTTATTTAGTGAGATAATATAGAAAGGGAGCACAGCACAGTGACCAACAGAGTGGGGGCCGGTGCCTGATGGTCTGGATTCAAATCATACCAGAAGCCACGTGAACCTGGGAAAGTTATGCAGACCCTCTGTGCTCAGTTCCTTGTTCTGTGATAATGGAAATGTTAATAGGGCCCACTTACTAGTATTACATAATGAAGCTTAATACAACAAATCAGGTAGACCCTGACGAAAAATGATGGGTACTTCGTAAGTGCCACCTAAGTGTTCAAATAGTAAATGCCTGGAAGACTCAGCAAGAAGTGTGGTAGTGCTGCCTCCAGAGAGGGGACCTGGGTGCCACAGGCCAGGGGAGCAGGGAAGGTTATGGGTGTGATGCTTTAGAGCTTGTGAAGAATATGTGTTATCATCTCCCGTGATCCCCACATCAGCCCCGTGGGGAACTCACGGCAGGTGCTGTGATCCATATTTTATGGTACATGGCACTAAAATGTTGAGATTTTAAGTGACTTTCCCAGAGTCGCAAAGCTGATGACAGATGGATGTGGGACAGGAATGTAGTTGGTTCCCTGGGACAGAAATCACTGAACCCCTGAATCCTCTAGATGGTGCCCTGGACTCCTGAGCCCAGGGCTCCCCTCCCTCCATCCCCCCAATCCTCCTGCCTGCCCCATGGTTGCTCCAAGGACAGGAGGGGTCTGAGCCAACAGGAGGGCCCATGCCTGATCCAGCTGCCTCCCTTACATGTTGATCCCTGACCCCACAGCTGTTAACTATCCCTGAAAGAAGGTCCCTTGAAGGATCAGGGGGTCCCATCTACGTCCCTCCTCCCTCAGCATCTTCACACACCGGGTGAGCCTCCTGGTGGTCTGACCAGTGGTCGGCTTGTCTCCACGTGGCTCAGAGGCCCGGTCTCTCCAAGCCAGCTGCCCACATGGCACGTCTCTAACAAATGAGCTTGGTCTTCAACTGGATGCACAGTTAGTGCTGATTAATGAGGACAGTGGCCTGCTGGGCTGTGCTTGGTGGTTTAGTGGGTGAAGCTGGCGTGCCCCACTGTCGCCTGACTATTGATGTGAGCACCGTCTGAGTAGCCTGGGCTACGGCCTGTCTGGGGAGGGGCCGTGGCTGCACTGGGTCTGAGGGCGCACCTTCCCTGCTCCTCCTTCCTCATCAAAATCCAGCCCCTACAAACTCCTCCTCCATCCCTAGACCCTGCAGTGGCACAGGAGAGAGGCCCATGTCTTCCTAGAGGGACCCCGCCATAGCCACAGCCTAGAGATCCCATCCCAGGACTGTCTCTGAGGATGACCCAGGCCCTCCTAATCTCGGTCACCAAATGTTCATTCCACTAACCGGATGGCACTGTCCCTTCTCTCCACGTTCCCAGGCAGCGCCCAAACACCCAGTGATCCTGTCCACATCAACCACTGGAAATACTGCCATGAAATCCCAGTTTCCTTCCTTTCTGAAAACCTCTAGATTTAGACTGCTAACGTTTGCTTTTGGATTTTGACATTGACATTCAGAAGTGTTTAGCCTGTAATTTCTCCTGTCCTGTAATATCTGCTGCTGGTATGACATCAGTATTCTCCTGGTCCAATGAAAGCAGTGTGGGTGTGTTCCCTCTGTATCTGTTCTCTGGAAGAGTGTGTAGGAGACGGGCATCATTTCTGTCTTAAATGTTTGGTAGAAATCAGAGGAAGCCACCTGGGCCTGAAGTTTGTTTTGCGGGGAAATTTTTTTGCATCTCTTTCTAATTGAAGTTTACTTGGTGTATTGTACAGGGCACAGATCTTAAGTGTAGAGCTTTATGGTGTCTTGTAAATATAAACACATCTATTACCAACACCCAGTTCAATACACAGGACATCCCCAGCACCCTCGCAGCCCCCTGTAGAAGGGGAGAAGAATAAGTGCTAACTTATTCGGTTATAAGAATGAAATCAGTTACTCCGTGTATATTCCAAGTGCAGTGATTTACACACAAATAACTCAAAATTAGTGTGGCAGCACAATCAGAAAGTAGTGGAGGGCGCTGGAGGGCTGGGAGAATCCAGTCCCTTTGGGATTTCCGCTGTGGAGGTCTGGGGCCAGAGTAAGGAAGCTGAGAGGAGCTTCTCAGAAGCATCTGGGCTTTTACAGAGGGAAAAACTACTGCTCCCCAGAGTGGAGCGCCCATTGTAATTCACTGAGCCCTCCCTTTGCGGAGAGTGCTTTTCTATACTTGTGTGTTATTTTACATAGAAATGTTTAAAAAATAAACCAAGGAGGAGATCAATTTTGCTTGATGTAAGAGCCTCCAGTGTTAAAAATAAAACATATATCTAAAATTAATGCTAAATCTGTACAGCTCTGACAGGAAGTAACCGGCACTCACTAGCTGACTCGGGAGCGGAGGGGGAGCAAAGAGGCGGCCCTCCTTCCTAGGCCTCGTGTCTCATTTAAGCTGCCAGACGCTGCACAAGCTCCATCCCCTCTGAGTCTCAGGCTGAGGCCTCCAGGTCACGGTCTTCACAGGTGTCAGACCAGAACCTGCCGCACAAAGGCAGGGACTGGAATCAGTGGGGAGGTGGGCTCCCTGGGGTCGGTGTGTGGGGCCCAGGGGGCTATTCAGACCCTGGAAGTGACTTTGGGCCCTGACATCCACAGGGCTCACATCCCCAGGGCACTGGGGCCTGTTTGCTGCTCTTTGCCAAGTGTGTTCTGGTATAAGAGAGAGATGTCCTACAGGGGCGATTTAACCTGGGCATTTGGCTGGGCGGCGTTCAAGTGACTGGTCCCCTGAACAGTGAAAGTGATGCAGAGGAAAGGGGAGGCCCTGGGGCTCCAGGGTGAAAAGTGTGGGTCCCTCTCACCTGGGCACTGTGAGGAGTGGGAGGTCTGATGACACAGGTGGGAGTAGTGACCCTGTCCCTCCAGCCCACACACAACACGGCCCATCATGAGACCAGCACAGTGGAAGTGGGCAGAGAACCGCAATGTTCCCTTTTCCCCTAATACTCATTTTTCTTTCTTTAACACCCCAGCCAAACTTGCCTGTGCCTTTTAATTAAAAATTATCCTGATGATCACTGCTTTGTGACTGCCTGGAGGGGTGGGATAGGGAGGGTGGGAGGGAGGGAGATGCAAGAGGGAAGGGAAAAAAATAAAAATAAAAATATCCTGATGCTGTGGTTATAGAATCATAAATTTTATAGCTTTGCTATATCCCAACATGAAAAGTTTACAGAAGACACTGCCTTTCAGAGTGTAATAAAACCAGATGTATTTGTTATTTAATTTTAAGGTCATAATTAATTTGGAATCCTGGTCCTTCAGCTCATCCTAAATGAGCATTGCCTTGAATTGCCTTCATTTTTTTGTGTGTTGTATTCAATTTTTACACATCTATGAAAAATCTATAGAGCCTCAGGTTGAGAAATGGTGCCATGAGGTGACTCAGGCCATTCAGCGGGGCTCCACAGAGGCTGAGGGGTTGGGAAAATCCCGGCCAGGTGTGGATCCTGCAGTGTCCCCTACTGGATACTAGGGCTACCACGTGCCCACAGGGACGCAGCAGCGCTGGGCCAGGTGAGCTGTCTTCTTGCATGAGAAGAAGCCCCAGTGCCTCTGTCCTCCTCACCCTTTCCCCAGGAGGCCTGAACTGGGGGGTACCAGGGCCACTCCAGATATCTCACCACACCTGGTGATTAACTGGGGATGTTGCCTGCTGACCTTGGTGGGTTGGGAGGGCACGGCTGGGTCCTGCACAGGGAGATGTTGAACCTCACCAGGGACACTCTTTACAAAGAACAGAATGTGAACACCACCACCAGGAGTGATGTATGTGGTGACCCCACAGACGCCTCCGGCCCCCCCTCTAAACATAAGAGCCTGGCATCTTCAGGGGCTCTATGGAACGGGGACCGTTCCCTGGCGAGATGCACTCAGGTCATCCTCCAGTTGCCTGCGCAGATTACCACCATTCTCTTGTCTCCACCTTTTTATTCACACGCAGTGGTGACCACCTCCATGCTCTTTTCTGGCTTTTGCGTTTTCCTGAAGCGCCAAAAAAAAAAAAAAAAGAGTCAGGGATTTCAAGGGAAGCACATACACTTAGTTACCTTCTGCTCTTCCTCCTACCCTCTCCACGCTCACATTTCCTCTTGTTCTTCCTCACCCTTTTACTTCATCCCTTCTCTTGAATCCAGGACAAGAGAATTTCTTTTTTTTTTTTTTAATTGGATGAGTCAGTCTTCTTTTATTTATTTATTTATTTTTAACATCTTTATTGGAGTATAATTGCTTTACAATGGTGTGTTAGTTTCTGCTTTATAACAAAGTGAATCAGCTATACATATACATACATCCCCATAACCCCTCCCTCTTTTGTCTCCCTCCCACCCTCCCTATCCTACCCATCCAGGTGGTCACAAAGCACCGAGCTGATCTCCCTGTGCTATGCATGCAGCTGCTTTGCACTAGCTATCTATTTTACGTTTGTTAGTGTATATATGTCCATGCCACTCTCTCACTTTGTCACAGCTTACCCTTCCCCCTCCCCATATCCTCAAACCCATACCGTTTTTATGTTAAGTTATATTCTACATGTAGCTGGAAAAATGTTAAAATATTGTAAAGAACTGCACATCTATTTTTGAAGCTGATTTGTCTGTTCAAGGCTTGCTAGCACTTTAATCCATCTCAGTACTACTTCACTTAGTAAACAAATGCAGTTTCCATAATTGCTGCATATGTGTCTGTGTTCCCTTCTAGGTTATATGTTTTTTTTTTTCCCATTTTTTTTATTAGTTTCTGCTTTATAACAAAGTGAATCAGTCATACATATACATCTGTTCCCACATCCCCTCCCTCATGCATCTCCCTCCCTCCCACCCTCCCCATCCCTCCCCTCCAGGCAGTCACAAAGCACCGAGCTGATCTCCCTGTGCTCTGCGGCTGCTTCCCACTATCTATCTAGCCTACGTTTGGTAGTGTATATATGTCCATGCCTCTCTTTCGCTTTGTCACAGCTTACCCTTCCCCCTCCCCATATCCTCAAGTCCATTCTCAAGTAGGTCTGTGTCTTTATTCCCGTTTTACCCCTAGGTTCTTCATGACATTTTTTTTTTCTTATATTCCATATATATGTGTTAGCATACGGTATTTGTCTTTCTCTTTCTGACTTACTTCACTCTGTATGACAGACTCTAGGTCTATCCACCTCATTACAAATAGCTCAGTTTCGTTTCTTTTTATGGCTGAGTAATATTCCATTGTATATATGTGCCACATCTTCTTTATCCATTCATCCGATGATGGACACTTAGGTTGTTTCCAGCTCCGGGCTATTGTGAATAGAGCTGCAATGAACATTTTGGTACATGTCTCTTTTTGAATTATGGTTTTCTCAGGGTATATGCCCAGTAGTGGGATTGCTGGATCATATGGTAGTTCTATTTTTAGTTTTTTAAGGAACCTCCATAATGTTCTCCATAGTGGCTGTACCAATTCACATTCCCACCAGCAGTGCAAGAGTGTTCCCTTTTCTCCACACCCTCTCCAGCATTTATTGTTTTTAGATTTCTTGATGATGGCCATTCTGACTGGTGTGAGATGATATCTCATTGTAGTTTTGATTTGCATTTCTCTAATGATTAATGATGTTGAGCATTCTTTCATGTGTTTGTTGGCAGTCTGTATATCTTCTTTGGAGAAATGCCTATTTAGGTCTTCTGCCCATTTTTGGATTGGGTTGTTTGTTTTTTGGCTATTGAGCTGCATGAGCTGCTTATAAACTTTGGAGATTATCCTTTGTCAGTTGCTTCATTTGCAAATATTTTCTCCCATTCTGAGGGCTGTCTTTTCGTCTTCTTTATGGTTTCTGTGGTGAGAGTGGGCAACCTTGTCTTGTTCCTGATCTTAGTGGAAATGGTTTCAGTTTTTCACCATTGAGGACAATGTTGGCTGTGGGTTTGTCATATATGGCCTTTATTATGTTGAGGAAAGCTCCCTCTATGCCTACTTTCTGCAGGGTTTTTATCATAAATGGGTGTTGAATTTTGTCGAAAGCTTTCTCTGCATCTATTGAGATGATCATATGGTTTTTCTCCTTCAACTTGTTAATATGGTGTATCACATTGATTGATTTGCGTATATTGAAGAATCCTTGCATTCCTGGAATAAACCCCACTTGATCATGGTGTATGATCCTTTTAATGTGCTGTTGGATTCTGTTTGCTAGTATTTTGTTGAGGATTTTTGCATCTATGTTCATCAGTGATATTGGCCTGTAGTTTTCTTTCTTTGTGACATCCTTGCCTGGTTTTGGTATCAAGGTGATGGTGGCCTCGTAGAATGAGTTTGGGAGTGTTCCTTCCTCTGAAATTGTTTGGAAGACTTTGAGAAGGATGGGTGTTAGCTCTGCTCTAAATGTTTGATAGAATTCGCCTGTGAAGCCATCTGGTCCTGGGCTTTTGTTTGATGGAAGATTTTTAATCACAGTTTCAATTTCAGTGCTTGTGATTGGTCTATTCATATTTTCTATTTCTTCCTGAGTCAGTCTTGGCAGGTTGTGCATTTCTAAGAATGTGTCCATTTCTTCCAGGTTGTCCATTTTATTGGCATAGAGTTGCTTGTAGTAATCTCTCATGATCTTTTGTATTTCTGCAGTGTCAGTTGTTACTTCTCCTTTTTCATTTCTAATTCTATTGATTTGAGTCTTCTCCCTTCTTTTCTTGATGAGCCTGGCTAATGGTTTGTCAATTTTGTTTATCTTCTCAAAGAACCAGCTTTTAGTTTGGTTGATCTTTGCTATCGTTTCCTTCATTTCTTTTTCATTTATTTCTGATCTGATCTTTATGATTTCTTTCCTTCTGCTAGCTTTGGGGGTTTTTTGTTCTTCTTTCTCTAATTGCTTTAGGTGCAGGGTCAGGTTGTTTACTCGAAATGTTTCCTGTTTCTTAAGGTGGGATTGTATTGCTATAAACTTCCCCCTTAGAACTGCTTTTGCTGCATCCCATAGGTTTTGGGTTGTCGTGTCTCCATTGTCATTTGTTTCTAGGTATTTTTTAATTTCCTCTCTGATTTCTTCAGTGATCACTTCGTTATTGAGTAGTGTATTGTTTAGCCTCCATGTGTTTGTATTTTTTACAGATCTTTTCCTGTAATTGATGTCTAGTCTCATAGCATTGTGGTCGGAAAAGATACTTGATACAATTTCAATTTTCTTAAATTTACCAAGGCTTGATTTGTGACCCAAGATATGATCTATCCTGGAGAATGTTCCATGAGCACTTGAGAAAAATGTGTATTCTGTTGTTTTTGGATGAAATGTCCTATAAATATCAACTAAGTCCATCTTGTTTAATGTATCATTTAAAGCTTGTGTTTCCTTATTTATTTTCATTTTGGATGATCTGTCCATTGGTGAAAGTGGGGTGTTAAAGTCCCCTACTATGATTGTGTTACTGTCGATTTCCCCTTTTATGGCTGTTAGTATTTGCCTTATGTATTGAGGTGCTCCTATGTTGGGTGCATAAATATTTACAATTGTTATGTCTTCTTCTTGGATCGATCCCTTGATCATTATGTAGTGTCCTTCTTTGTCTCTTCTAATAGTCTTTATTTTAAAGTCTATTTTGTCTGATATAAGAATTGCTACTCCAGCTTTCTTTTGATTTCCATTTGCATGGAATATCTTTTTCCATCCCCTTACTTTCTTTTTTTTTTTTTTACAAATTTAATCAGTTATACATATACATATGTTCCCATATCCCCTCCCTTTTGCATCTCCCTCCCACCCTCCCTATCCCACCCCTCCAGGCGGTCACAAAGAACCGAGCTGATCTCCCTGTGCTATACGGCTGCTTCCCACTAGCTATCTACCTTACATTTGGTAGTGTATATATGTCCATGCCGCTCTTTCACTTTGTCACAGCTTACCCTTCCCCCTCCCCATATCCTCAAGTCCATGCTCTAGTAGGTCTGTGTCTTTATTCCTGTCTTACCCCTATGTTCTTGATGACATTTTTTTCTAAATTCCATATATATGTGTCAGCATACAGTATTTGTCTTTCTCTTTCTGACTTACTTCACTCTGTATGACAGACTCTAGGTACATCCACCTCATTACAAATAGCTCAATTTCATTTCTTTTTATGGCTGAGTAATATTCCATTGTATATATGTGCCACATCTTCTTTATCCATTCATCCGATGATGGACACTTAGGTTGTTTCCATCTCCGGGCTATTGTAAATAGGGCTGCTATGAACATCTTGGTACATGTCTCTTTTTGAATTATGGTTTTCTTAGGGTATATGCCCAGTAGTGGGATTGCTGGGTCATATGGTAGTTCTATTTGTAGTTTTTTAAGGAACCTCCATACTGTTCTCCATAGTGGCTGTACCAATTCACATTCCCACCAGCAGTGCAAGAGTGTTCCCTTTTTTCCACACCCTCTCCAGCATTTATTGTTTGTAGATTTTTTGATGATGGCCATTCTGACTGGTGTGAGATGATATCTCATTGTAGTTTTGATTTGCATTTCTCTAATGAGTAAAGATGTTGAGCATCCTTTCATGTGTTTGTTGGCTGTCTGTATATCTTCTGTGGAGAAATGTCTATTTAGGTCTTCTGCCCATTTTTGGATTGGGTTGTTTGTTTTTTTGCTATTGAGCTGCATGAGCTGCTTATAAATTTTGGAGATTAATCCTTTGTCAGTTGCTTCATTTGCAAATATTTTCTCCCATTCTGAGGGTTGTCTTTTGGTCTTGTTTATGGTTTCCTTTGCTGTGCAAAAGCTTTGAAGTTTCATTAGGTCCCATGTGTTTATTTTTGTCTTTATTTCCATTTCTCTAGGAGGTGGGTCAAAAAGGATCTTGCTGTGATTTATGTCATAGAGTGTTCTGCCTATGTTTTCCTCTAGGAGTTTGATAGTGTCTGGCCTTACATTTAGGTCTTTAATCCATTTTGAGCTAATTTTTGTGTATGGTGTTAGGGAGTGATCTAATCTCATACTTTTACATGTCCCTGTCCAGTTTTCCCAGCACCACTTATTGAAGAGACTGTCCTTTCTCCACTGTACATTCCTGCCTCCTTTATCAAAGATAAGGTGACCATATGTCCGTGGGTTTATCTCTGGGCTTTCTATCCTGTTCCATTGATCTATCTTTCTGTTTTTGTGCCAGTACCATACTGTCTTGATTACTGTAGCTTTGTAGTATAGTCTGAAGTCAGGGAGCCTGATTCCTCCAGCTCCTTTTTTCGTTCTCAAGATTGCTTTGGCTATTCGGGGTCTTTTGTGTTTCCATACAAATTGTGAAATTTTTTGTTCTAGTTCTGTGAAAAATGCCATTGGTAGTTTGATAGGTATTGCATTGAATCTGTAGATTGCTTTGGGTAGTAGAGTCATTTTCACAATGTTGATTCTTCCAATCCAAGAACATGGTACATCTCTCCATCTATTTGTATCATCTTTAATTTCTTTCATCAGTGTCTTATAATTTTCTGCATACAGGTCTTTTGTCTCCTTAGGTAGGTTTATTCCTAGATATTTTATTCTTTTTGTTGCAATGGTAAATGGGAGTGTTTCCTTGATTTCACTTTCAGATTTTTCATCATTAGTATATAGGAATGCCAGAGATTTCTGTGCCTTAATTTTGTATCCTGCAACTTTACCAAATTCATTGATTAGCTCTAGTAGTTTTCTGGTAGCATCTTTAGGATTCTCTATGTATAGTATCATGTCATCTGCAAACAGTGACAGCTTTACTTCTTCTTTTCCCATTTGGATTCCTTTTATTTCCTTTTCTTCTCTGATTGCTGTGGCTAAAACTTCCAAAACTATGTTGAATAAGAGTGGTGAGAGTGGGCAACCTTGTCTTGTTCCTGATCTTAGTGGAAATGGTTTCAGTTTTTCACCATTGAGGACGATGCTGGCTGTGGGTTTGTCATATATGGCCTTTATTATGTTGAGGAAAGTTCCCTCTATGCCTACTTTCTGCAGGGTTTTTATCATAAATGGGTGTTGAATTTTGTCAAAAGCTTTCTCTGCATCTATTGAGATGATCATATGGTTTTTCTCCTTCAACTTGTTAATATGGTGTATCACATTGATTGATTTGCGTATATTGAAGAATCCTTGCATTCCTGGAATAAACCCCACTTGATCATGGTGTATGATCCTTTTAATGTGCTGTTGGATTCTGTTTGCTAGTATTTTGTTGAGGATTTTTGCATCTATGTTCATCAGTGATATTGGCCTGTAGTTTTCTTTCTTTGTGACATCCTTGTCTGGTTTCGGTATCAAGGTGATGGTGGCCTCGTAGAATGAGTTTGGGAGTGTTCCTCCCTCTGCTATATTTTGGAAGAGTTTGAGAAGGATAGGTGTTAGCTCTTCTCTAAATGTTTGATAGAATTCGCCTGTGAAGCCATCTGGTCCTGGGCTTTTGTTTGATGGAAGATTTTTAATCACAGTTTCAATTTCAGTGCTTGTGATTGGTCTGTTCATATTTTCTATTTCTTCCTGATTCAGTCTTGGCAGGTTGTGCATTTCTAAGAATTTGTCCATTTCTTCCAGTTTGTCCATTTTATTGGCATAGAGTTGCTTATAGTAATCTCTCATGATCTTTTGTATTTCTGCAGTGTCAGTTGTTACTTCTCCTTTTTCATTTCTAATTCTATTGATTTGAGTCTTCTCCCTTTTTTTCTTGATGAGTCTGGCTAATGGTTTATCAATTTTGTTTATCTTCTCAAAGAACCAGCTTTTAGTTTTATTGATCTTTGCTATCGTTTCCTTCATTTCTTTTTCATTTATTTCTGATCTGATTTTTATGATTTCTTTCCTTCTGCTAACTTTGGGATGTTTTTGTTCTTCTTTCTCTAATTGCTTTAGGTGCAAGGTTAGGTTGTTTATTCGAGATATTTCCTGTTTCTTAAGGTGGGATTGTATTGTCATAAACTTCCCTCTTACAACTGCTTTTGCTGCATCCCATAGGTTTTGGGTCGTCGTGTCTCCATTGTCATTTGTTTCTAGGTATTTTTTAATTTCCTCTTTGATTTCTTCAGTGATCACTTCGTTATTAAGTAGTGTATTGTTTAGCCTCCATGTGTTTGTATGTTTTACAGCTCTTTTCCTGTAATTGATATCTAGTCTCATAGCATTGTGGTCGGAAAAGATACTTGATACAATTTCAATTTTCTTAAATTTACCAAGGCTTGATTTGTGACCCAAGATATGATCTATCCTGGAGAATGTTCCATGAGCACTTGAGAAAAATGTGTATTCTGTTGTTTTTGGATGGAATGTCCTATAAATATCAATTAAGTCCATCTTGTTTAATGTATCATTTAAAGCTTGTGTTTCCTTATTTATTTTCATTTTGGATGACCTGTCCATTGATGAAAGTGGGGTGTTAAAGTCCCCTACTATGATTGTGTTACTGTCGATTTCTCCTTTTATGGCTGTTAATATTTCCCTTATGTATTGAGGTGCTCCTATGTTTGGTGCATAAATATTTACAATTGTTATATCTTCTTCTTGGATTGATCCCTTGATCATTATGTAGTGTCCTTCTTTGTCTCTTCTAGTAGTCTTTATTTTAAAGTCTATTTTGTCTGATATGAGAATTGCTACTCCAGCTTTCTTTTGGTTTCCATTTGCATAGAATATCTTTTTCCATCCCCTTACTTTCAGTCTGTATGTATCTCTAGGTCTGAAGTGGGTCTCTTGTAGACAGCATATATATGGGTCTTGTTTTTGTATCCATTCAGCCAGTCTGTGTCTTTTGGTGGGAGCATTTAGTCCATTTACATTTAAGGTAATTATTGATATGTATGTTCCTATTCCCATTTTCTTAATTGTTTTGGGTTCGGTATTGTAGGTCTTTTCCTTCTGTTGTGTTTCTTGCCTAGAGAAGTTCCTTTAGTGTTTGTTGTAAAGCTGGTTTGGTGGTGCTGAACTCTCTCAGCTTTTGCTTGTCTGTAAAGGTTTTAATTTCTCCATCAAATCTGAATGAGATCCTTGCTGGGTAGAGTAATCTTGGTTGCAGGTTTTTCTCCTTCATCACTTTAAGTATGTCCTGCCACTCCCTTCTGGCTTGTAGAGTTTCTGCTGAGAGATCAGCTGTTATCCTGATGGGGATTCCCTTGTGTGTTATTTGTTGTTTTTCCCTTGCTGCTTTTAATATGATTTCTTTGTGTTTAATTTTTGACAGTTTGATTAATATGTGTCTTGGTGTATTTCTCCTTGGATTTATTCTGTATGGGACTCTCTGTGCCTCCTGGACTTGATTAACTATTTCCTTTCCCATATTAGGGAAGTTTTCAACTATAATCTCTTCAAATATTTTCTCAGTCCCTTTCTTTTTCTCTTCTTCTTCTGGAACCCCTATAATTCGAATGTTGGTGCGTTTAATGTTGTCCCAGAGGTCTCTGAGACTGTCCTCTGTTCTTTTCATTCTTTTTTCTTTATTTTGCTGTGCAGCAGTTATTTCCACTATTTTATCTTCCACCTCACTTATCCGTTCTTCTGCCTCAGTTATTCTGCTATTGATCCCATCTAGAGTATTTTTTATTTCATTTATTGTGTTTTTAATTGATGCTTGATTCGTCTTTAGTTCTTCTAGTTCCTTGTTAACTGTTTCTTGCATTTTGTCTATTCTATTTCCAAGATTTTGGATCATCTTTACCATCATTATTCTGAATTCTTTTTCAGATAGACTGCCTATTACCTCTTCATTTGTTAGGTCTGGTGGGTTTTTATCTTGCTCCTTCTCCTGCTGTGTGTTTTTCTGTCTTCTCATTTTGCTTATGTTACTGTGTTTGGGGTCTCCTCTTTGCAGGCTGCAGGTTCGTAGTTCCCGTTGTTTTTGGTGTCTGTCCCCAGTGGCTAAGGTTGGTTTAGTGGGTTGTGTAGGCTTCTTGGTGGAGGGGACTACTGCCTGTGTTCTGGTGGATGAGGCTGGATCTTGTCTTTCTGGTGGGCAGGTCCACGTCTGGTGGTGTGTTTTGGGGTGTTTGCGGACTTTTTATGATTTGAGGCAGCCTCTCTGCTAATGGGTGGTGTTGTGTTCCTGTCTTGCTAGTTGTTTGGCATAGGGTGTCCAGCACTGTAGCTTGCTGGTCGTTGAGTGAAGCTGGGTGCTGGTGTTGAGATGGAGATCTCTGGAAGATTTTCGCCGTTTGATATTATGTGGAGCTGGGAGGTCTCTTGTGGACCAGTGTCCTGAAGTTGGCTCTCCCACCTCAGAGGCACAGCACTGACTCCTGGCTCCTCAATTTGGGATGATTTGTTGTCTATTCATGTATTCCACAGATGCAGGGTACATGAAGTTGATTGTGGAGCTTTAATCCGCTGCTTCTGAGGCTGCTGGGAGAGGTTTCCCTTTCTCTTCTTTGTTCTCACAGCTCCTGGGTCTCAGCTTTGGATTTGGCTCCGCCTCTGCGTGTAGGTCGCCGGAGGGCGTCTGTTCTTCGCTCAGACAGGACAGGGTTAAAGGAGCAGCCTCTTCGGGGACTCTGGCTCACTCAGGCCGGGTGGGAGGGAGGGGCACGGAGTGCGGGGCGAGCCCGCAGCGGCAGAGGTCGGCGTGACGTTGCACCAGCCCGAGGTGCGCCGTGCGTTCTCCCAGGGAAGCCGCCCCTGGATCCCGGGACCCCGGCAGTGGCAGGCTGCACAGGCTCCCGGAAGGGCGGCGTGGACAGCGTCCCGCGCTCGCACACAGGCTTCCTGGCGGCGGCAGCAGCAGCCCCAGCGTCCCACGCCCGTCTCTGGGCTCCTCGCTTTCAGCCGCGACTCGCGCCCGTCTCTGGAGCTCCTTTACGCGGTGCTCTTAATCCCCTCTCCTCACGCACCAGGAAACCAAGAGGGAAGAAAAAGTCTCCTGCCTCTTCGGCAGCTCCAGAGTTTTCCCGGACTCCCTCCCGGCTAGCTGTGGCACATTAGCCCCCTTCAGGCTGAGTTCTCGCCGCCAGTCCCAGTCCTCTCCCTGCGCTCTGACCAAAGCCCGAGCCTCAGCTCCAGCGCCGCCCGCCCTGGCGGGGGAGCAGACAAGCCTCTCGGGCTGGTGAGTGCCGCTCGGCACCGCTCCTCTGTGCGGGAATCTCTCTGCTTTGCCCTACCCAGGTATGTGGGGAGTTTCTTGCCTTTTGGGAGGTCCGGGGTCCTCTGCCAGCGTTCAGTAGGTGTTCTGTAGGAGTTGTTGCACGTGTAGCTGTATTTCTGGTGTATCTGTGGGGAGGAAGGTGATCTCCGCGTCTTACTCTTCCGCCATCTTACCCGGAAGTCCCTAGGTTATATGTTTTTGAAGTTAGAAACTATATTTACATCACAGCCCCTATGTATAGCACAATATCCATTGCTAATTCAGATTGTGTTTTAAGATATGAGACAAAATTTAAGACTTTTATTATAGTCATAAACATCTAGCAAACCAACCAGAAAATAAAAGCTAATTTTCAATTGGTTGGCCAAGAACAAAAAAGAGAGGAATACCTAGTGCAAAACCATATCTCTAATAACTACTGTTGGATTTAGAGCACACACATGCTAAACTTAATTTAAAATATCTTCTTATCAAAGATTTGAGGTTGAACCTGAAAAAATTATATCAGAAGTGAAAATAATTATGTGGTCTGACCAGCCTGGGTCACACAAAGTAAGTGTACACTATATATAAAATAGATAAACTACGAGGTCCTACTCTATAGCACAGGCAACTATATTCAATACCTTGTAATAACCTATAGTGGAAAAGGATCTGAAAAAGAAATATATATATATATATATCTGAATCACTTGGCTGTACACCTGAAACACAACACTGTCAATCAACTATACTTCAAGTAAAAAACAAAACAAAACAAAACAAAGTAAGTGTAAAGGGAAGTATAGTTTTATAAATTCACCTCTGATATCCAATGGACCAACTGAAAGACAACAGAAACTACAACTTTCTAGGAGACAGGACATGGCTAGCAAACCAGGCCGTTACCCTCGGTAATGGTCATACCTGCCAAAAAATATACAGACTAGCCTGCATTCATGAATACATAGGTATTCTTCACTTATCTGGCATTATTAGGCAATGAGGTATTGTATGTTAGGATAAGTTTTTTTTTTTAAATGACAAATTTAAGAGGAGTTATTTTAACCTTCACTCGGTAATTTTTTTCTAAAATTAAGAAATGTATCCACTGGTGTATCTAATGTTTCCGTGATAACTCGGGGTCATCAGTTCAATCAACGTTTGCATGAATAATGCAAATGGAAACAAGACAGGCATGCTTAATGAAACTGAAAATGACATAGCACTGGCTGGAATACCTGATGAGAGAGCAAGAAAAAAACAAAAATGAAAACAAACCGTGATCAAGAAACAATCAGTCAAGTTCTGACTTTCTGTACTTAGTTTCAAAAAGAGACACCACAAATCCCAGCGAGAGACTCCAGCAGCATTAGCTGTCTTTCTCCTTTGTTTCCACCTTCCTTTCCTTTTCCTTCTACCCTAGATTGTTCCAGGAAATGTTTATAGCTGCTTCCAAGACAAATGCTAATACTTACTTTCTCTCACACAAACTTCACAATATGTCACGTGATAAATAGTGTGGAGGTAAAAGACAATTCATCACAGGGACATCTCCTATGAAAATAAAATTAGAAACTAGCTTCTAAACATGCAGAGAGAAGGGCGTGGTGTCAGGCACTAATTTCCTTGCAAATTCCTCTCCATTTCTAATAGACGTTCTTATTTACCAAGATCCCTTTTTATTGGTGTCCTATTCCAGACTGCTCCACTCCACCCATCCTCATCCTGTAAAATACATTCACACTCTTTTGTGACCCTACCTATTTGCCCATTAAATAATCAATCATAGAACTGTCGGAATTAAATATAATGTGAAATTAAAATACTGGAGTCACTTGGAGGGTTTAAGCAGCTCCACCAGAAAATACTGGACATGGATTTAAAGAGGCTGTGTGGGACGTGCTCTTGTCCAAGTTCTTTCTCAAGAAGTATCTGAAATAAGCCTAAATTCAGAATTAATCAGATTGGCCTGCTTTCTCAGGTGGACTGGAATTCACCGCTCTTTCCCCTCAACTCCCTGATGTTAGTGGCACTTTCCAGAGATGAGGTGGACTTCTCTGCCTACTGCAGAAGCTCATTTCCCCCCGGGTCCACTCCCTGTCTGAATCCCACACTTGAGGCCAGATGCCAGCCTTCCCAGAACATTTGTGGTCTCATTTCAGTGTTTGACCTGCTCAGATTGAGTCTCTGTAGACTCTTTCTCAGCTTGAAACCTGATCTTCAACCCCTTTCCCTGACCTCGATGGTTACCTTCCTACTTTAGGTCTCAGGTGCTTTAGCTATAAAATGATATAGTTGCCCTTAATTCTAAAGTCTTCTTTCTAAAGCTCTGCAATGTGGTAGCTCCTTGAAAATGTTTCTCTTTGCTGGTTTTAATTTTGTAGAGAATTAAAACCACAGCTACTCTAAAAGACAGTAAGTTACATTGGATAAGGAAAGTGTGTTTTTGTAGTTAGATTAACAGGGATAGAAGATGACAGTATGTTTTAAGATACTCATAATCCATTCTCGGGAGAGTCAGGGGAAGAAGGGGAAGGGAGTTAATAAAATACCAAATCATTGTGACAAATTAAGTTAACCAAGTTGTAGCTGATTAGTTACTACTTGAATAAGCCACACATATCCAATTCAAGTTTTCCTTTATTTTTCTAAGGAGGGATCCCAGTGAACTGAGTCCCATGTTCAGGAACTCCACGTTCAATGGCTTAGTCTTTAAAAACTGTTATGTTTCTGGAAGAAGAAATATTTCCCATCAGTCCTAATTGATGTTCAGCTATCACGCACATTTGAAATAAATTTATTACTTTTCCTGATCTCAGTGTAATACATTCCAAAGGGGGCAAAGAGCACACGAAAATTTATGAAGTCTCTATCTTCTACACTAAAGTGTGTAATAAATTACATACTATTTGTCCGTGAAATTCACAAGGCATAGATATCACACCATTAGCAATGTATACAGTGGTAAACAGGTAATGATAATGATATAAAACAAAATAGACTGTGTATGTTGGCACTGCAGTCAATAAAGTAATCATTAAATGCATTCATATGCATCTATGCTAGTTAAGCTCTTTGAGGGCAATTGCTATGAATTCTACATACCTGTCAGGATATTATATATAGCCCAGTTTCTATGGCCTTTATTCAAAGATGCTGAGAAAGGGTTACTGTGGGTAAATTCAGACCTTTTCTCAATATAGAATTTGGTCAACATGCATTCTGAACAACAAAATTTCACACTGCTTTCAATTTTCCTACACTAATTGGCACCTCAACAAATGCAGGATTAAGTATAATGGATTATAAGAAGTTAGAAAGGAAAGATGGAAGAAAAGAAGGAAGGTAGAAAAAAGGTGAGTATGGAGTACTTCAACATTTATGTAAAGAGTGGACCTAAAACTAACCTGAGGTTACCCTAAACTATTAGCATATGCTATAGAAACTTAAATGAAAAAATAAAAAACCCAGCAAGGGAAACTCAAAGATTCTTTGTTTTTTCACTTTACTGCATATACACGTCCATCTTAAACAATCTATATGCTTATATCCAATAAGAGAGCATTGTTTTGCAAGGCTATTTGGGTTCTATCAGCATATAAAGGTTGGACAACTCGACTTTAGCAGAGTTAGCCTTCAGGTGAATAATTGCTTCTTTCAGGTTGTGAGCATTTCAATTTTCCACAAATGTTTCCCAAAAAAATGAAAACTGAAAGAGTCCTAGGACAGCGTCCTTTAGAAGTTTTATAGTATCAAGGTTTTGGAGGAAGAGTATCCTTGTCAATTATCAACACAATGATTCCAAGCAGGTCAATTTATGCTGAGAATATTATATAACAGACCCCACTTCACCTCCATTATACCGACAGTGATCTTCCTTACTTCAACCTTGTGCTTCTTGGTAAAGTTGAAAATACTGAGCCAAGAACAGACAGTGACAATTCCAGAGACTCAGATGTACCTATAGGTGCCTTCAGACAACATCAGCCACCCAGGCTAAAGTCCTGGTTTCAAACATCCCAACATGAATGAATCTCAAAAACCATATGCTGAGCAAGTGAAGCCAGATCAAAAGGACACCTACCATATTATTCAACTTACATGAAATTCTAAACTGGGCAAAATTCATCTCTAAAGATAAAAACCAGATCCATGGTTGCCTTGGGGTGGGAGATGGGGATACTTTTGCAAAAGCCTAGGAGGAAACTTTCTAGGGTTTTAGAATTGTTATCTATCTTTATGGGGGTGGTAGTTATACAAATGTATACATTAATTAAAAGTCACTGAACCGTTGACTAAAAATGTCTGCATTTTATTGTATGTAAATGATACCTTAATAAGGTTGATTGCAAAATGAACCAAAAACAAAACAATGCAGAAGAAGTACCTCTCAAGACCTCAAAGGAAATACACTGTTTTCTTCCAGGGTACCAGATTGGAAATGAGGCACTGGTCTGTTCTACCCTCAGATTATCCAGAGGATTATCTAGTCTATTTTAAAGCACTAGAGTCTCCTATCAGAAAATCTCACCCCATGTTAAATTAGTTTGATTTCTTCTCTGCCTCTTCTCTCAACACAGTGAAGTCATTTACGGAAGAAAAACCAGCTTTTTCCAACTTTGCATCATCACATATTCTTTCCAAATCTATTATTTATGGAATAAAATTTAGCTACACTTTGTAAAAATCTAGCTTTTTGAGCCTTACAAATCTTAACAGTTTACCTATTGCCTCCATTGGAATTTTGAAAAAAATTATTTTGAAAATGAATAGCTGAGATTTGACATTTTTGTGTTTTGTGATTTTCTCTTCACCTAAGAGAGAAGTGAGTAGGAATGAGAAACACATACATAACGAAAAAGCAAATTATCTTGCTGCCTTTGCATGGTTATAATTTATAGGAGGCCCTTTTAAACAATAATCTATTATCAGAGTCAATAAAATATAATCTCCATGAAGGCCAGGCCAGGATATTTGTCTCTTTTTCAGCAGATTGCAATACAAACCACATTCATGGATATGCTTCTTCATGATCTTTGTAATACTGTAACAGCTGACCATTTCCTCATGCCTCTTCACCTTAACTTAAACCTGGTTTTTCACTAATGACCTCACATTTCCTTCTGTATCACTTGGTTGTCGGCCTCTTTTCCAACTCCAACTCCAACTCGCATTTCACTCTGCAACCAAAGGAAGACTCACACCTTTCTGCTTTTTAGTGGTACCTTAAGGTCATTACCATATTGTGATCACCCTGAAGAATAGCCAGACAATTGTTATTTCAGAGCCATCTGACAGTTTGTAGCTCTAAAAATTAACTAAGGACCACATTTGTCAAAAAATATCCTAGTTTAAGATTTTGGTAATACAGCAACAGTAATTCCGAAGTCATTTATGACAATCAGTGTGGGAAGCACCCTCCTTCGGGAAGATCCTTTGCCATACAATACACTTTCCCTGTCAGGTAATAAGGAAGCACGGCCGTGGAAAGTAACCTTTTGTGGAAAGAAATACCTGGCTTCGAGAAGGCTTGAAGTTCATACATTTTTCTTGAATTAGATTCCCCATTAATTACTTTATCCACAAAGAGGTAATTATCAGAATTATGTAAGCGATTAAGGAGATGCTACTCCACATTCTTTCAGCTTGTTGACCTTTCTCACTTTATTTCATGTGGCTATCTGAAAGATCAGTGATTTACATGTCTTTCTTTTTTTTACAGATTTCTGTGTGTGTGTGTCCCCATGATGAAAACATCATTAAAATAAAATATCATGAATAGACTCTTAAGAAACAGAGTCTACGTAAAGTCCTGGAAAATGTGAAAGCACTAATAGTCATGGACAATTCTACACTCTGAAAGTTACTCCAAATTTTATTGATCTCTATTTTGTCTAGGAGTTTTTCAAATTTCCTACCATGATCATTTGTTAGTTTTATGATTACATAATAAAGGCATTACATCATACAATCTTTTGTTATCCATTGCAGTTTTAAAACTATTCCTTTCCTTCTCCTCAGCAGATATGTCATAGATTATTAGTACACAAGCAAAGACTTTCAACTTAACAGTACTTTATAGTGAGAAAAACTATACTGAGCTATCTCTATCCTAAGACAATGCACTAGAAAAGCACTAGGAATTCTTAAGCAGTAGGAATACAGAGACGATCAAGGGGCAAGTTCCTTGCCTTCGAGTATACATAATCATTATAGCAAATGCTTAAATAGCACTTAGTATATAACTCACCACAGTGGTCTTATTATACTCCTTTTTAATAGGTGAGCAGAGGAAGCCACAGGGAAGTCATAGGGTAAAGACAGAATTTGAACCTAGGTAGACTAGTACACTCTCCATGGCTTTAACTAATATGTTAAACTATATATATAGATAGATAGATAGATAGATAGATAGATAGATAGATAGATATAAAGTTATATATATATATAACTCCAAGTATTCCAAAGTTACAAAACACTTATCTACCAAAATTCAAAAAGGAGCACACAAACTTGAATAGAAAATAAACATGTAAAAGGTCATAAATAAACCACAATATAACCTGCTCCACATAATATACTGACTGCAGTGTCCTGAGCCTCTCCCATCCTTAGGTAGCCGGAAATTACAACAAAATAATACTTTTCACTTTTGGAAGCCACACTATCTCTCATACCAACCAACCAATTACTTCCTTAGAGAGAATAGGAAATTAACCTGAATATCATAAAATATATATATATCTATATATATATAAATACTGATGTAGAATCTTTGTTTAAAGACAATAACTTCGATAGCAGAGGGAACTTTACCACTACAGGCTTCAGATAACCTCTATATTTCTCAAAGTTCATGCTAAATCATAAAATGCCATATTGTGTCTGAAGCTATTTTATCCATAGTCCATTTTCTTAAATGGACTAGCAAAGCAGTAAATACTGAGGAACATTTTGGCTCCGAAATACTAAAGCCATTCTGATTATGCCTGGGTGATCATGGGGACATCATCGGAACTACCAGAGGACTGGCAGAAATGCCAGTGTCCTGGCCAGCTTATAAATTAGAAATTATACAGAATCCAAGTTTATTTTTTTGTTAAGTAATTCCTATGAGGTTTTGGGATGTCATTGTAAAGTCCTTTCATGTGTAATGTTTATCCATAAAATAGGGAACAATGCCAATCCCCGTCATAAATACTTTCACAATCTGACACAGAAAATCCACTGTAGGGCATAGGACCTGCAAATAGGATATGAATCACACACATCCATCCACTCATTCAGACAATCCACAAATATTCATTTTTAAGTCTACTATATGCCAATAATGTACCGGGCTCTAAGATGCTAAACCATGCTAAATGCTGAAACAGACATACTCAGTTCTGGCCCTCCTGGAACTTATGACCTACAGAAGTGCCTTCATTGTAAATGGTCAGGACTCAGCCAATGCTATTATCATCAGCAGGTGACAAATGATAGAGCTTACTTTCTAAACAAGCTCCACACTCTTTGCTTTCAACATTTTTGCTTTCCTTTAAGTGGTCAGTTTCTCCCAGTTAGTGAGGTTTGGGGAAAATGTACCCAGTGGACAATTCCTTGTGGCCTCACTCTTTCCTGACACTCTCCTCTGTGCTCTTCAGCTAAAGAGACCTGGATTCAAGTCACTTGCTCTAACCTTGTTATTTTAAAATAGGGCTGCTCCTGCTTTGAGGATTTCCACGGGATCAACACAGTAGCAAAGCAGCACTGAATCAGAAGCAGGTAAATTTCAAAATGACAGCTCTAAAAATATCCACTCTCCTTTTGTTCTCCTCCTATCCCTTTGCTCTGAACACCTCTGCTCTGAGGCTTTGCCTTTACCCTTCTCTGATTACTGCTCCAAAAGGGTTTCCAAGAGAGGGGAGTATTTATGGTTTCACTTGCTCCCAAGTCCTTGGTGGAAAAGGATGCTTGCTTCCTGATTCTTACTAATTGCACACTCACATCGTTAACACAAAAATCATCATTTAAAAAAAATTTCCTCAGCTTCATATATCTTCTGGGCCAACACTGAAAGAATATTTTCAAAGAAACAATATCCTCTCTCCTTTGCTCTTCTGAGTTTCATGTTCTTACCTCCAGTCTCATTTTCAACCCTTATTACGGGATGCATCACCAAAATAGAAGAAAGTTCTTTCTGCTTTCCCTGTACCAGCCAATTATTCTAATTTATTCTCTGTCTAACGAAGAGAATGTGAAATCAACACAAAGCCTGATTATGCGACCTCTTCCAAGGGAAAGGTCTGAGAGTTGTCTATTTACTAATGAAGTTCAGTGTGTATTAAGGGTTGACTGAAGCAATCATCAGGAATTTTCATCCCTTAAATTAGCGTTTTCCACCAGATGCACATCGTTCATTTCAGATAATATAACTTTTAAGTTCAGGATACAACAGGACAAAAGAAAAGAAAAAAAAAGTAACCAACACAACATTTGCAGTAATAACACAGTAACAGCTATCATCCTTCCCTGAGGAATTCAGCCTACTTCATGGACACAATTTAGTACAAACTCACAAGAAAGCTAACAAAGCCCGAAACCACTTCACAATAGCATAGAGAGGTAAAGGTCAAGAGTTATTACTGCCAGGCCCAGCAGACAATGGCACCTACCGGAAAGAGCACAGGACGGGAAAACCTGGAAGCCTGTGTTCCAGTTTCGGTTATTCCTGTAAGCATTAGTAGGATCTGAGTGAACTCAGCCTACCCTGCCTTTTCCGTTTATAAAAGCCTACATCATCCTCTCAGTAGACTGAGATGCCACATCTGAAAAGTTGCAGATATCTTTAGGAAAGAAACAAAACTCATGCTTTCCAACCAAAATGGAATAATTCAGTCAATGGAGACTTAATAAAAATCTGCCATAAAGCAGCTGTTTACTTGAAATCTATCTTTTACGGTATATTTATTGGGATAAGGAGTGTAAGGAAATCATAATTAGAGTTACCAATTATTCCAGAAATCAAGGTCATTAAGTTCAGATTCCAACTTTGACCTTGAACCAGGCTTACAGAGATGTAACATGTCCCAATACCTCATATCCACCATACATGGGAGAAACAAGGTATGCAGACAGATCCTCTTATGTAGTGGTTTTAATACAGGTTCTCAGATTCGTTGCCATTCTTTGCATACACATGTGAGCATTTTCCCTTGAACTTGGGCAGGCTTTCCATGGCTTCAAACAATAGGGCAGGGGTCATTAAATTATGGCTGGTGGGCCAAATCTAGGCCTCTACCAGCTTTTACAAATGAAGCTTTATTGGAACACAGCCATGTTCCTTAGTATATGTATTGTTTGTGTCTGTTTTCACATCACAGCAGCGGAGCTAAGTAGTTGCAAAAGAGACTGTATGGCTTGTAAAGCCTAAAATATTGACCATCTGACACTTTATGGAAAAAGGTCTCCAATGCCTGAAATAGTATATAATGAAAGTGATGTTATGTAACATCTAAGACTAGGTCATAAAAGGTCATGCAGGTTTTGCATGATTCTCGTGGAATGCTTGAACTCTGGACACTCATTCTTGGGATACTCTATCTTGAATCCTAACTACCACGTTATGAGAAGTCCAAGCCACATGGGCAGCCATCTATAGGCACTCCAGGCAACAGTCCTTGTTGGGTGCAGTGTTCAAGTCATCCCATCTCAATGGCCAGACATGTGAATTAAAATTATCTAGATGATTGCAGCCCCAGCCATTTGAATCCTCATGAGCTGAGGTTTCAGATATCAGTCACAGAGTAGAGACAAGCCATCTCCTCTGTGTACTGTTTGAATTGCTGACCCACAGAATCTGGGCACATATTAAAATTTTTGTTTGTTTCACCACTAAGTTTGGATTTCTTTATTATGTAGCAATAGATAACTATAGCACTGTGTTTATACACAGGAGATCTATATTTCACAGAGCACATACTTTTAGATGTGAATGTTGACTGCTCAATTTCTAAGAGGAACATATACACACATATAGGTACAAAATGTTTATGTATATGTAAATATTAGACCTATATAAACTAATCTATATTATCCATAAAATGAGGGGCCCTTGATAATGGCTAACATTTCTTTTCGGTATTTATTGTGTTCCAAGAACTGATGAATTCTTGCATTGTATTAATTTTCTCTTTTAACCCTCATAGCAACTCGCTGAGAGAAGTAATGTTATCTCTATTTTATAGATGAGAAAACTGAGGCAGAAACAGATAACATGCTCAAGAGTACTCAACAAGTAAATTTTAGAGTCAAGATTTGAACCCAAGGTCTCAAGTTTTAGATCCCTTACTCATAGTCACCAAGCTATATACTGAGAAAGGGGATGAAAGCTGAAGCCATTACCTCATGCTCAAGAAGTTAGACAGAAACTTAGCAGGTATGGTTGAAAGAAGACAGGACTTGGAGCCGTAAGACCAGAGCCTGAGTAATGAAATCAATTCTCCTCTCATCTAGATATAGGTTTGTGTTTAGAAAATGAAGAAGAGCACTGCATATTTTGATTGTTAATTTCTGTACTTAATGATGACCAAAGAATGGCATTTTACCAGGGAGCTATTTTGCAATGACATAAATTATTGATTCAAAATCAAACTTTTATTATAAATTATTGATTCAAAATCAAACCTTTATTATGTCTCCCTTGCATCAGAAATCTTTCCCACTCTTCATTTGTTTTTAAACCCTTTTCTGTCTACTCTTGGCCAAAGCTTGAAGCCTAATTTAACATTTGGTAATAAACTACTGAAATAGTCATAACACAACAATTCCAATGCCTATTGAAACGGAGGCTCTAAATAATTTTTCAGATAATTTAGGAAATTAAAAATATTTACATCATAGATGCAAAGACAGAAGTTATTTGTGTAATAAAATAAATGGTGAGACAAAAAGTTTCTGGTCAAGTAGATTTGTTTAAATACGAACACTAATCTGAGTTCTACCCCTGTGCTAAAACCCAGTGACAGGTTGAATACGGCTTCTAAAGGGATAGTTCAGTGCATTGGGTCAAATTCATGCCCTAAAATGTGGTATTAGTAGTAGTACTAGAAGACAGAGTGTGACTGTCTTCTTTGGGACATAGATGAAGACCCCAAGATAGACAATATCAAGGACAAGTTATGTAGAATGAGGTATTATCTCAGTCCTTGGAACATGTCATCCAGGATAGAACAAGAAGTAGATTTATTATCAAGTACATGAAGCCAGAGACAGTAAGCAATGAGTGGTAATTGGTTAAAATAGACAGGTTTTAGAAGTAGAGGCACAGATGTAGAAAACAAACTTAGGGTTACCAGGGGATTGTGGAGGGGAGGCTAAACTGGGAGATTGGGACTGAAATATACACACTACTCTATGTAAAATAGATAACTAATAAGAACCTTCTCTTCTTATTAGCACAGGGAACTCCACTGAATACTCTGTAATGGGCTATTTGGAAAAGACTCAAAAAAAAAAAAATAAAAGTGGGGCTTCCCTGGTGATGCAGTGGTTGAGAGTCCGCCTGCTGATGCAGGGCATGCAGGTTCGAGTCCTCGTCCGGGAAGATCCCATATGCCGCGGAGCAGCTAGGCCCGTGAGCCATGGCCGCTGAGCCTGCGTGTCTGGAGCCTGTGCTCCACAATGGGAGAGGCCACAACAGTGAGAGGCCCACGTGCCGCAAAAAAAAAAAAAAAAAAAAAAAGTTGGTATATGTATATGTTTAACGGATTCACTTTGCTGTACACCTGAAACTAACAACACTGTAAATCAACTATACTCCAATAAAAATTTTCTAAAACATAGTTTTTAGGAACCATAGTCAGGGAGCAGTGTGGATTGGAAAGACCTGGCAAGAAATATTTCTGCAACCTCAGACAGTGCTCCCCAAGCTGGCTATTGCAAGGGTGAGCATTTAAGAGATCTTTGACCTAAGGAGGACATGAGATTAACAATCTACCCCAATGTGCATGAATTATTCTCCTCGGTGCTATCAGAAATCAGATGGCATCCTAGAGCAAGGGTCAGCAGATCTTTTCTGTAAAGGGTCAGATAGGAAATATTTTGGATTTTGTGTACCATACGTCTCCGTTGCAACTGCCCATCTGCTGCTGTAGCACAGAAACAGCCATGCACAATACGTTAATGAATGGGTGCAGCTGTGTTCAAGCAAAACTTTATGTACAAAACCAGGAGTCAAGCGAGATCTGATCAGTGGGACAGAGTTTGCGGACCCCAGTTGTGGGTCAGTGTTCACAGCTGAATGAGTCATGAGGCCTTAAGTTCCAGTTCTCATTGTACTACTTTCTACCTGGGTGAACTTGGGTTCATCCTTTTATTTATATGGGCCACTATATTAGTCAAGCTTCTCCAGAAAAACAGAACCAACAGCAGGTGTATACAATGTGCCCATATATATTGATAGATCTAGATCTAGATATCAATATTGATACCTAGATCTATATTCATATCTATATAAAGAGAGAAATAGAGAGAGAGAGATTTTAAACAATTGGTTCACACAATAATAGAGGCTTGGTCAATTCAGAACCTGCAGGTTAGGCTGTCTAGAGACTCTAGGAAGAGTTGCAGTTCAATTTCTGTAAGTCTTCTGGCAGAATTCCTTTTTGCGACAGGGAGGTCAGTCTTTGTTTTATTAAGAGCTTCAACAGATTGGATGAGGCCCACCCATATTATGGAGGATAATCTGCTTTACTCAAAGTCCACCACCAATTTAAACATGAAATTCATCCAAAAACACCATCACAGGGACTACCCTGGTGGCACAGTTGTTAAGAATCCGGCTGCCAACGCAGGGACATGGGTTTGAGCCATGGTCTGGGAAGATCCCACATGCCATGGAGCAACTAAGCCTGTGCACTACAGTTACTGAGCCCAAGCACCTAGAGCCTATGCTCTGCAACAAGAGAAGACACCACAATGAGAAGCCCACATACCACAACAAAGAGTAGCCCTCGCTTGCTGCAAATAGAGAAAGCCCACAGGCAGCAACGAAGAGCCAATGCAGCCAAAAATATAAACAAACAAACAAACAAAGAAACAAACAAAAATTTGAAAAAAACACAAAAGCACCATCACAGAAATATCCAGAATAATATCTGACTAAATAACTGGGCATGGTGGCCCAGACAAATTGACATGGAAAATTAACAACCGAAGCCATAGTTTTGTCATCTTTTACTGAGAAATTTGAATTATCTGAACTATTTTGATACCTAGAAGATACCTTCTAGAGGTAACACCCTCAGGTTTTCACATGGTAGGCAGCAGAGGGAAAGAGCCCATTTGCCCAGTCAGATGACACCTAAAGGATAAAATTCTGTCTTCTCTCTCCAACCCACAAGGATGATTGCCAAAAATATATCATTTATATCTGCTTTAGCTAACATAGGATAGGTCTGGAACAGACCTATGCTCCCAGTAAGTCTCATGAAATGCTGCTTCATTAAGGGGAGTGTTTACTTGTTAAGATTACAAGCAAAAGAGAGTGGTGGATGAAAAACTGCCCAAGGATATAAGTTCATGCAAGGAAGCAGGAAAGAGAATGGGTATCTGAAGATGTGCGCTCTGAGCCAACACTAATTCCACAGCATCAGGTTGTGATTCAGGGAGTCCAACTGCTGGGGGTTTTTCCCCCTCTTTTTTGCCCCCAAAGAGGGACAAATCAAGCATACTGACAAAGGAAGAGCATTAGTCACCACAGATAAATTCCTTTTTAGAGGTGATCTCGCAAATGATTTGGCTCAGTGTAGACTATGATTTGGCTCCAAAAATCATAAGCTAGAGCATTTCATTCCAGGTCCCTCCTCAAATATCCATGATAGGTAGAAATTTGGCAACAGTAGTTCTTGAAACCTCCCCAGGTGATTATAATATGCAACCAGGGCTGAGAATCTGGAGATGTAGAGAGAATTTAAATTGAACTTTAAACAGTGAAACAAGCTCTGACTCTACTGGCTGGAGCTAGACAAGGGATATGCATTTAGCGGGATGTGAAGATAAAGAACACTAGGGAGTAAATCAAATGTTTTACACCTGTGCTTAGCTAACTGCTACTCAGATAATTTAGACAATCTTACAGCACCTGAACCCTGAAATTCCTTAGTTCTGTTTAAAAAAAGTAACTCTTAAAGTAATTGAACTCTGAGAATCATGTAAATCATAAAGAAAAAGAAGGAATCTTATTTTCTGAATTAGTTGATTTCATATATACTGTTTCACTTTCATGATATTAACTAGTTAGCTTTCCATTTAATATTTGAGGAAAGTAAGGCTTTAAAAATCTCAGTAATTTTCTCAAGGTCACTTGTTAAGGGTGTGGTAGGCAGCATAATGGCTCCTAAAAATGCCCTCACCCTAATCCCTGGAACCTATTAATATGATACCTTACATGGTAAAGAGAACTTTGCAGATATGACTGAAGTTATAAACCTTGAGATAGAAAGATTATCCTGGATTACCTCATGGGACAAATCTAATTGCATGCGTCCTTAAAAGTAGAAAACCATTCCCAACTGTAGAAAGAGAAAGAGAGAGATGTCCTAATAGAAGCAGAATCAGAGAGATGCAACATTTTGGGTTTTGTAGGTGGAGAAAGGGGACTCTGAGTCAAGGACTACGAGTGGCCGCTGGAAGCAGATTAAGTCCAGGGAACAGAAACACCCCTAAGAGCCTCCAGAAAAGAATGTAGCTCTGCCAACACTTTTTTTTCTTTTGTAACCATCTTTATTGGAGTATAATTGCTTTACAAAGGTGTGTTAGTTTCTCCTTCATAACAAAGTGAATCAGCTATACATATACATATATCCCCGTATCTGCTCCCTCTTGCATCTCCATACCACCCTCCCTTCCCGATCCCACCCCTCTAGGTGGACACAAAGCACAGAGCCGAACTCCCTGTGCTTTGCGGCTGCTTCCCACTAGCTATCTATTTTACATTTGGTAGTGTATATATGTCCAAGCCACTCTCTCACTTCATCCCAGATTACCCTTCCCCCTCCCTGTGTCCTCAAGTCCACTCTCTATGGCTGTGTCTTTATTCCTGCCCTTCCCCTAGGTTCTTCATAACCATTTTTTCTTTTTTTTATATTCCATATATATGTGTTAGCATATGGTATTTGTTTTGCCCTTTCTGACTTACTTCACTGTATGACAGTCTCTAGGTCAATCCACCTCACTACAAATAACTCAATTTCGTTTCTTTTTATGGCTGAGTAATATTCCATTGTATATATGGGCCACAATTTTTTTTTTTTTTGCTGTAAGTGGGCTTCTCACTGTTGTGGCCTCTCCCGTTGCGGAGCACAGGCTCTGGACGCGCCAGCTCAGCAGCCATGGCTTACAGGCCCAGCTGCTCCATGGCATGTGGGATCTTCCTGGAGCGGGGCATGACTCATGTCCCCTGCATCAGCAGGTGCACTCCCAACCACTGTGCCACCAGGGAAGCCCTGTGCCACATCTTTATCCATTCATCTGTTGATCCTGCCAACACTTTTACTTTACTCATTGGAGACCAATGTCAGACTTGTAAGGTAATAAATTTACATTGTTTTGAGTCACTAAATTTTTGGTAATTTGTATGAAAGCAATAAAAAACAAATAGAGAAGTCCTACAAGAGCCAGGCTATATATTTAAACTTAAGTATTTCTGAAATGAATTTAACCTTGTGATTGACAGCAGCAGCAGCTTCCAAGGGATCCCACCACACACCTGAGGCAAAAGCAGCCTAATACAAAACAGTGACAGCAGCAGGTCACTGCCCCACACTTGGGGTAGAGGGGGACTTGATATACTGCAGCAGCAGCATAGCCTGAATGGGAACCCATCCTCCTGTGGCACTAGTCCCATCAACATTAGTCTAATCTGTTAGCATCTGCTGTGCCAACAAGCCCAACATATACAAACTCTCCAACTCAGTAGCATTAAGTGAGCCAGGCTCAGTGTTTCCTGAAACTCATATCCAGTGGCACTGGAAAGCCCAGATATCACCTAAAGTTATGAAAACACAAAAAAAATAATAGAAGACTGGGAACTTCAGAAAGAAAAGGGGAGCAATGGAATGGGTGAAAACAAATGGGGTAAATAGAAGAGACTATTATTAGCCTCATGAGTTTCTTAAATTCTATATGATGGTCAAAGCAAAAATTATGACACCATCTGATGTGGTTCTCAATGTAGAGAAAGGAAATACTACAGAAAATCATACTTTATAACTGGGGAATATTAAGAGACCTAAATGGAAGTAAAAATTTGAAACTTCACTTGAAGTAATAAAACACTGATTCCAGTAGGCTATGATAAGTTACATATGTATAGTGTAATGCCAAAAGCAACCACTAAGAAAACTATGCAAACAGTATACACAAATGATTATAAATAAATTAAATTAAAATGGGCTTATTAAAAAATGTTTAAGTAATCCACAAGAAGGCAAAATAAGAGAAACACAGGATTGAGAAACTAAGGTAAAAGACAAAACAAAAAATAAAATGGTAGACCTAATCTTTAACATAGCAATAATTACATTAACTGTAAATGATCTAAATAACCAAGTCAAAGACAGAGATTGGAAGAGTAGATTAAAAAATCACAAGCATGATCCAACTATATACTGTCTATAAGAAGCTTACTTTAAACATCATGATATAGGTAGTTAAGAGTAAAAGGATGAAAATGATATATCATGTGAACATTAATCAGAAAAAGCAGGAATGGATAAATTAATATCAGATAAAGTAGATTTCAGAGCAAAGGAAATTATTAGGGGCAAACAGGGTCATTACATAAAGATAACAGGAATAATCCACCTAGATGACCTAGTGATACTAAATGTGTGTGCACCAAACAACAGAACTTCAAAATACATGAAGCAAACACTGAAAAAGGTAGTAAAAGGAGAAAATTTTAAACCCACAATTATTATTTGAGACTTCAACACAGAAATTTATTGAACTACCAGAGAGAAAAATCAGCAAGGATATGTAAGAACTGAAAACATCATCAATCAACAAGACATAACTGACATTTAAAGAACACACTCAATAAGAGAAGAATACATATTCAAGTGTCTGTGGAATATTCACTCATATACCATATACTGGGTGATAAAAAAAATTAGAAGATTTAAAAGAATTAAAATCATAGAGAGTATGTTCTCTAGCCATAATGGAATCAGACTAGAAATCAATAACAGAAAGACAACAGGAAAATCTTCAATCATATGAAAATTAAACATCACAATTCCAAAAAAATTCATGGGTAAAAAAGATGGCATCAAGGAAAACATTTTTAATGCCTAGAATAAAAGAAAATGGAGATATAACAGATCAAAGTTTGCAGAATGAAGTTAAAGTGATGCTGAAAGGGAAGTTTACAGCACTAAATTGGGAAAGAAAATATTTCAAAGGAATAATATAATTTTCTATATTACAATAGTAAAAAATGAAAAGGAAAAAACACTAAACAAGCAGAAACAAGGAAATAATAAAGATGAAACAGAAATCCATGAAACTGAAAACAGGAAAATGGGGGGCAGGGGGAATCAATGAAACAAAAGGCTGGTTCTTTGAAATAAACAATCTAATCAATAAAGATCTAGCAAGACTGATAAAGATAAAAAGAGAGATGCCACAAATCACAGATATCAGAAATGCAACCAAGGATACCATGACATATCCTGCAGGTTAATAAGGGACAAGTTATTATGAACAAGTCTACACTATAAATTCAAAAATGTGGATGAAATGGGCCAATGCTTCTACACCCAAAACTACCAAAACTCAGTCAAGATTAAATAATCTCAATTTTACTGTAACCATTAGAAACACTGATTTTTCATTTTAAAACTCCCAAAAGAAATATTCAGGCTTAGATGTTTCATTTTACCCAACACTTAAAGAATTAAAACCAATTTTTCCTGATTTGACAAAAACAGAAGTAGAGGGAACAGTTCCTAATTAATTTTATGAAGCCAGTATTACCTTGATACCAAAACCAGACAGGGATAGTATAGAAAGAAAAAAAACTACAGACCAATATGTTTTCTGAAATTGCCTGTAAAAATCCTCAGCCAGATATTAGCAAATTAATTCCAGAAATATATAAAAATAATAATATACCATGACCAAGTGGTATTTATTCCAGTTATGCAAAGTTGGTTAAATATTTGAAAATCAAACAATGTAATCCACCATATCCAATAGATTAAGGGGGGAAAGTCATGTGATCCTACCGATTAATGCAGAGAAAGCATTTGACAAAATTCAATCCCATTCATGATTTGGCACATATATACAATGAAATATTACTCAGCCATAAAAAGAAAGAAAATTGAGCTATTTGTAATGAGGTGGATAGGCCTAGAGTCTGTCATACAGAGTGAAGTAAGTCAGAAAGAGAAAGACAAATACCGTATGCTATCACATATATATGGAATTTAAGAAAAAATAATGTCATGAAGAACCTACGGGTAAAACAGGAATAAAGACACAGACCTACTTGAGAATGGAATTGAGGACATGGTGAGGGGAAAGGGTAAGCTGTGACAAAGCGAGAGAGTGGCATGGACATATATACACTACCAAACGTAAGGTAGATAGCGAGTGGGAAGCAGCTGCATAGCACAGGGGGATCAGATCGGTGCTTTGTGACCACCTGGAGGGGTGGGATAGGGAGGGTGGGAGGGAAGGAGACTCAAGGGGGAAGGGATATGGGAACAGATGTATATGTATAACTGATTCACTTTGTTATAAAGAAGAAACTAACACACCATTGTGAAGCAATTATACTCCAATAAAGTTGTAAAAATAATAATAATAAAATAAAATAAATTTTAAAAAAGAAGAAAAAAACTCCAAGCAAACTAGGAATAGAAAAGGAACATACTGAAACTCATAAAGAGGATCTACAAACAACCTCTACTGACATTATATTTAACTGTGAAAGACTGACTGCTTTCTCTGTAAGATCAGAAACAAGGCAACAATATCTGCTCTCACCACTTTTATTAAATATATTATTGGAGGTTCTACTATGAAAATAAAGCAAAAATAAATAAATACATAAATTTAAAAGTTAAATTTTTAAAAAGTTTATTTAAAAGATAAAAGGACTATTCCTACTATGTTGAATAGGAAGGAACATATCCTACTGAATGTTGAATAGTAATATATCCTATTATATTGCCTAAGGAAAAGTAAAACTGTCTGTATCTGAAGATGAGATGATAATCTAAATGGAGAAAATACCAAGGAATCCACAAAAAGCTTGAGAAATCATATTAGTTTGTAAATGTTTTAGAGTACAAGATCAACACTATTTTATCAGATTATATATTATTAACAAATGTGTAGAAGCTTAAATAAAAATATGTGATGCCATTTACAACTGACCTAAATAAATACTTAAATATAAGCCCAATAGGACATTTATAGGACCTCTATACTGAAAATTACAAAATGCTGATGAAGAAAAATTTAAAAGCCCCAAACAAATAGGGAGACATACCTTGTTCATGGATTAGAAAACACAACATAATAAAGATGTCAATTCTCCCCAAGTTAAGAGGCTTAACACAGTTACTCTTAAAATGCCCTCAAGGTTTTTGTGGATATAGACAAGCTTTTTCTAAGATTTATAAGGTAAGAAGAGGCTGAAGAATAGCTAAAACAATTTGTAAAGGAAGAATAAAATGCGAGGAATTAATCCACCCAATTTCAAGATTTTGCAGTAATGATGGAGGGTGGATACATAGATCAATGGAATGGAATAGAGAACCCAGAAATAGACTGACATAAATACATTTAACTTGTTTTTGACAGCAGTGTGAAAGCTATAAAGGAAGAATAGGCATTTCAAAAAATGGTACTGAAACAGTTGGACATCCCTTGACAAAAACACACAAACAAAAAAATGAACCTTAACCTAAACCTCCACACCTTACACAAAAATTAAATCAAAGTGGATCATAATCTTAACTGCAAAAGCAGGACATTTTTAGAAAAAAATAAGAGAAAATTTTTTGCATCTAGAACTAGATGAATAATTCTTAGACTGGACACTGAAAGTATGATCAATAAAAGCAAAAACTGATACATTGATCTCATCAAAATGAGTTAAAAATGCTTCATAGAAGATCCTTTTAAGTGGAAGAAAACTCAAATTACACAGTAGGAAAATATATTTGAAAATCCCATATGAGACATATGACTTGTATCTATAATATACAAAGAACTCTCCAAACAACTTAAAAAAATCCAAATGGAAAATAGGCAGAAGACAGGAACAGACATTTCATGGAAGGGAATATACACATAGCAAAGAAGCACATGAAAAGATGCTCAACATCATTAGCCATTAGGGAAATGCAAATTAAGACCATAATGAGATATCAGAGAATAACTAAAATTAAAGTATATTGACAATATCAAATGCTGGCAAGTATGTAGAATAATTATATCATGTCACTGGTGGGAAAATAAAATGGTTTAGCCACTCTGAGAAACAGCTTGACAGTCTCTTTTAATCCTAAAAGTAGATTCACCCTACAACGCAGTAATTGTACTCTTGAGCATTTATCCAAAAGAAAGAAAAGCTTAATTAAGTTCCCACAGAAACTTACACATAAATGTTCATAGAAGTTTTATTTATAATAGCCAAAAACTGACAACTACCCAAATGTCTTTCAATGGATGAATGTTGAAACAAATTGTGATAAAATCTTATGATAGAATACTACCAAGCAACAAAAAGGAACAAATTATTAATATATGCAAAAATTAAAATGAACTTCAAGGGAATGATGCGAGGGAAAAATTTTAAAAAGCCAACCTCCGAGGGCTTCCCTGGTGGCGCAGTGGTTGAGAGTCCGCCTGCCAATGCATGGGACACGGGTTCATTCCCCGGTCCGGGAAGATCCCACGTGCCGCAGAGCGGCTGGGCCCATGAGCCATGGCCGCTGAGCCTGCGCGTCCTGAGCCTGTGCTCTGCAACGCGAGAGGCCACAACAGTGAGAGGCCTGCGTACCGCAAAAAAAAAAAAAAAGCCAACCTCCGAAGATTAAGTAATTCATGATGATGTTTACATATTATTCTTAAAGTAACAAAACTGTGGAGATGGAGAACAGATTAAAAGTTACCAAGGGTTAGAGATGGGTGTAGAAGGTACAGTGGGGAAACTTTGTGAGGTTTTTGTGG
Source organism: Mesoplodon densirostris (assembly GCF_025265405.1). Lineage (NCBI taxonomy): Eukaryota > Metazoa > Chordata > Mammalia > Artiodactyla > Ziphiidae > Mesoplodon > Mesoplodon densirostris. Next base: position 134,233,952 of record NC_082662.1, on the reverse strand, counting down.
TCCCAGTACAAATAATACAGCACTCTTGGTTTTAATTGCTAAAGATTTTTAAAAGCAATTCCTAATAAGAATTGTCCAGATATTTAGCAATGGCAGCAGATTAGAGGTATAGCTCCCCAACATGACAACTTCAAAAGAGATCATACTAATTCAATGCATATGTTAATTTTAAAAAGGTCAGTCACAATACTTAAATGGTATATATCTTAACGATATTATTCTAAGTATCTAGCTATACCAGATGGACTAGCAGGATTTTCTGTATATTCAAGCTTATTTAAGACAGTAAATCTTATAATAAGAGAGTTAAAAAAGGAAAAAGACAAAAAACCCTTAACTACAGTTGGATATTCTCATAGGAATGAGGTAAAAATATGTAGCAGTGGTTCAAAAGCTTAAGCAGTGGCACCTAAATTTGGCTGCACATTAGAATCATCTGAAGCACTTTTTAAAAACCCACACACTGATGGTTGGTCATCCTAGACCAATAAAATCATTTTAAATCTCCTCAGACAATGCCAGTGTCTAGCCAGAAGTGAGAACCAGCAGATTAAGCAGAAGGGGATGTTTCTACAAAGATTTCTTAACAATAACTCCTTTCAACAATCAGATTTACCTTCCCACAAAGGGGTAAAGAAGGCTAGATGTTGTCCATACTTGCTTAGCTTTAATTAGCACTTGTGACTTGCCCAAAACCTAGATCATGTTTCCCCTAAATTTCATGTTATTTCCTAAGTTTTTCAAATCCAGGGCTAAGGGGTTTGCCAGGATGAGATTTTAAGTGCTCACACAGGGGAAGTCCCTGGCAAACCAGGACAGAGGTCACTCTACACTGAAATGTAAAGAATCCTAAATAACCCTGCTACTGCTCCCAGATACTAGTCTGTGCCAACCAGTGGAGAAAAGGCATTCTCCATTACTACCACGACAAATGCTGCTGTACTTGCCTTGGCTACTCCCTATCTTTTCCAGGCATCACTCCCCTTCACCTGCTCTTGGACGCTTTGGTAGCTGACAATGCAGATATTTTCAAACTTTAAGGTGAATAAAAATCATATGGAGGGCCAGTTATAACAGAGATCACTGAGCCCCATTAGAGCTGCTGATTCCATAGGGCTGGGACAGGGCCCTAAAACTTGAATATCTGACACATTATCAGGGGACGCTGGTAAAGCTGGTCAGGTTGTTACCAAATGCAGGTTCGTGTGTCTGAAGCACAGTGAGGCCAAACAAACCGAAAGGTTGGAGTCTGGAGCAGAGAAAGGTTTGTTGCAGAATCGAGCAAGGAGAGGGGTGGCCCGTGTTCCAAAAACCCTGAAATCTCCAAAGGATTTCAGCAAAGCATTTTTAAAGGCCAGGTTAGGGAGGGACGTCCCAGGGAATGTGATCACCTCTTGCACAATCATCTGACTGGCTGATGTTGAGGCCACAAGGCAAGTGACATTATCCATCCTTAGGTGCCAGACGGTCTGGGGGCTACGTGCTCATGATCATCAAAGAGTTAATTTCTTCCATTGGGTGGTGGTTTTTAGCATCTGAAAACTCAAGAAATATGCCTGAGATACTATTATCTGAGTACTTCAGAGAGAAACTACAATAGAGGATATGGTGGATGGGTCTGTCCTAGGAAAGCCCCATAGGGTACTGCTTGGTTACAAGGTGACCACACTTTGAGAACCACTGCTCCAGTGGCTTGGAATGTTAAAGTAATGGAAGAATCCCTTCCCAGATCTAGATTCTTGTATCATCAGCTATTTTGGTGGGAGGAAGGGTAAGTTTTGTCCTTGCTTGGACTTCTTGTTCATTTATATCAAAGCCTATTTGAGGCAGTGCGTTCGGCAGTCCTACAGATCTGTCTTTTGCTTCAACAGTGTTTGGAATGAACAGACCCAGGGACGCTCCTTGCTCCAGCCCCTGACCACCATCCAACCTTTCTTTCTGTCGCAACCTTTGGAATCAGACACTCATCTATCCTCAGCCTCCAGGACAGGCCAACACCATTTTTTGAGCTTAGCTCCTTATCACTGATCAACCACGAGTTCGCAGGTTCATCAGAATTATTCCACTGAGGTGGAGGCCGCCATCCACCTCCTGTTCAACATTCATCTGTGGACACTTACCTCTCTCTGAGCTTCTATTTCGACAGCAACAATGGGACTCTGGACAGTATGGGCCACATTTTTCGCCAACTGGCTGAGGAGAAGTGTGAGGGCGCCCAGTGTCTCTTGAAAATGAAAAACCAGTGCTGTGGCCACGCCCTCTTCCAGGATGCACGGCAGACTTCTCAGGATGAGTCGGGTAAAACCCAGGACACTGTGGAAGCCGCCATTCTTAGGGAGAAAAACCTGAATCAGGCATTATCGGATCTGTGCGCCCTGGGTCCTGCCCCCGCAGACTCCTACCTCTGTGACTTCCTGGAGAGCCGCTTCCTGGAGGAGCAGCTGAAACTCATCAAGAAGATGGGCAACCACCTGACCAACCTCCGCAGGCTGGGTGGTCCGCAGGCTGTACTGGGCAAGTATCTTTTCGAAAGGCTCATGCTCGAGCACAAACAGGAGTCTCTGAAGTCTAGCGGCCTCTGAGGAGCCCCTCTGGCGTCAGAGCTTCTGCCTGAAGCCCAGATCTGCAGCCATTAGGCAGCTTTGTAACTGCCCTGGAGCCCTCTCCCAACCCTTGGACCAATGGAAACAATAACGCTTTTTGCAGAAGGAAAATAAAAGCCTATTTGAAACACAAACAGAATAAAGAGAAAAAAAGAAATATATATATATATATATATATATATATATATATATATATATATATATATATATATTCATGTTCTTTTAACATATGTATTGCCCCACTTTATCTGTGTGAAATACGTTTGTTCCTGTTATTGGGCTGGTTCTCAAGCTTTGTTGCTCGTATGAATTACCTAAAGAGCTTTTTTTTTTAGTATTAAATATTTTTTAAAATTAGTTTCTGCTTTATAACAAACTGAATCAATTATACATATACATCAGTTCACATATCCCTTCCCCTAAAGAGCTTTTAAGAGAAACTTTGGTGTCTGGGTCCCAGCCCCAGAGATTTTGATTCAGTAGGTCTAGGGAGGAGCCTGGGCACGGGGAGGTCTCAGAGTTCCCCAGGTGATTCTAATGTGCAGCAACTTTGTGAACCACCTCTTGGCTTCAATCCAGCTAGTGATCAGATATTAAATCTAAGACACATGGGCTAGTGCGTGAACTCTGTTGCTAGGTGTATTTCATTTTCTTCCTCCTGGAAGATTTGTGCCAGGGAAAATGATTGATAGTTGTGTTACTTCTCTGAAATGGATGGAAAATTCCAATTAGCATGAACAGGGGAGGGTGAATGGGTGAATGCAATAAGGTGTATCATTTATGTATTGCCCTATGTGTATGGCTAGAAGCTTTTGCAACTGAGGTCTGCCCTACTTTTCGTGCTAATGGTAATGCTTGTCCTCCTAATGCAGCTGTAAACCTTATAAGCTCATAGGTAGACAGCATCACAAACTATTTACCCTTCCCCACTGGCCCACTCTCAAGCTTCACTCCCCTTCCCCAATACACAAATGTACATCAATGCTCTTGAGACCAATATCAACACATGGACCTTCAATTCTTCTACTTTGCAGCTTCCCTCTTATCAGGGTGTGTCAGCATTTAGTGCCAAGAGGAGGCAATTCCAGTCATCTCAGCTTAGAGGTCAAATATCCAAATATCCAAATATCCAAAGTAAAAAAGGTTAAAAAGAAGAAGAAGAAGAAGAAGAAAGCAAGGAAGAAAAGAAGGAAACAATTTTCTTATCTCATAGTAATAAGGCAGTTTTCCTTAAAAAAAAATAAAGACTTAAGCCTTAAATTCTCTTTCCTAATCAAAATGTGCTTTTCTGTCTTTAGACAATTCCTCTTATATCCTGTATTATTCATGATGTTTAATTCTTGAAATAGCACATGGCTGAAAACAGAAGCTAACCTCTTGTCCACTCTGAATTAAATCTTCTTTCCTAGGACCCATCTACAATGTACAGTTTGGGGTTTGCCAACATAATTATTTTCTCTGAAATAAGGTACAGCATTTTGCCTTTTCAATATATAGTTATACAATGCATTGTTAACACAACATAGTTAATATAGTCAATATAGTAAATACAACTATAACACACATGATATGATGCCACTTTGGTGATTTTCTTCATCCATGTAATTCTGAAATTTGACAGTATAGTTTTCATATTCTAATGAGCTGAGTATTACCTTTGCAAGGATAGAAAAATAAAATAAATTCATAATATTCTTGTGTGGTTTGACCCTGGGGTGGATTACCATAATGGGGGCATATATTTTTTTTTTTTGGCTATGTTGGGTCTTCATTTCTGTGCGAGGGCTTTCTCTAGTTGCGGAGAGCAGGGGCCACTCTTCGTCGTGGTGCATGGGCCTCTCACTATCGCGGCCTCTCTTGTTGTGGAGCACAGGCTCCAGACGCGCAGGCTCAGTAGCTGTGGCTCACGGGCCCAGTTGCTCTGCCGCATGTGGGATCTTCCCAGACCAGGGCTCGAACCCGTCTCCCCTGCATTGGCAGGCAGATTGTCAACCACTGCACCACCAGGGAAGCCCGTATGGGGGCATATTTGAGCCTTTCTCCAAGTCATTAAAAAACCTCCAGCGAGTAGCCCCTCGTCCTCTCCAGGAAATTGTGGGAAAGTATCTTTAATCACAATAATCCTGGGGGGAGAAATCTCGGAAATAAGACATCTGCTTCTGTGCCTTGTTGTTTGGCAGAATAGCAATGATTGCTTTAGCAGCTTCTATTACCATTAGTGTATAGTAAGTAAATGAACATAAAATTGTATGAATGCATAAAGGAAGGATAAACCCACCCAGTTTAACAAATTCATTGTCTCACCTGCTGTGCCCTGAAACATGAAAGAAAGAATCACGGGATCATAAGGATTAATAAAATAACAGTCTCTGTTAACAATATTGACAGGAGGTATAAGGATAATTTGTCTGATGTGGGACCAAGAGCTTAACTGCTTAATTCTTTATTTTTAAGGTCAAATCATTCATTTATTGTTTAAAGATTGCAAGACAACATCTGAATTTTTGTAGCACAATTTAAATGTTTTACTTTTTTGATAAAGCAGAGTATAATAGAAAAACAATTAGTTTCCAGTAATATCTATATCTCTATTCAGAATTAAGTCTTCCACAGACATGTAACCTGGAAACAAAAGCCTGTTACAATAAGCAAAGCTTCAACGGAGCGGCTACTTTCCAGGCCAGGGAAAGGTTCATCCCTATAGGATGATGATGTGCTGTGTAAAATGGCTGCAAGGTCACAGCCTTGAGGGCGTTGGAAGTCTATTATCCTATTCCACATTAAGTAGTTTGGTGAACTTCAAATGACCGTTCATCTACAACCAAGCTGCCAACTTTTAACTAATATTTCAAACAGGTAAAAAATAAATGAAAAGAAATCCCTACACTGATGTTCCTTGATTTACACTGTTAAATGGTTCATTAACATGTAATTCTGGCTGAGAATTACATTTGAGACTCCTTGCTCAGATTTTGGTTAACAGTACTAATCTTTAGAAATTCAAGTTCTTATTAATCAATAATTTGTCAGCTAGGATATATTCAGGCATCAGCTGCAACTACAGAATAGGTGCACTACCTCAGCGCTTTGGAAAGACATAATCTACAACACTACTAGCAGACAAAATATCTGTTACTAGACAGCATATGTGCAGTAGAGCAAGACAAAAACATCTATTCACATGTGTCACAGACTAGCTGGAGAAAGAGGATTTCACCGCCCAGGGTCAGAAGGGACGGGGTAAGGAACTGAAGTAGCACCGACGAATGGGGTCAGAAGGACCAAGACAACTGATGGTTGCAAGGCAAGTTTTATTATGCTATGGTTGCAGATTATATAGACTAGAAATGGAAGGTTGCCAGATGGTGGTTTACATTATCTAATGACTGTCTTGGCTCAAGGTTAACTTCCCTGGGAGAAAACCCATAAGCCCAGAATCATCCAAAATAACCTGCATGTGCAGGGGGGAGACAGCTTTGCTTGTCTCATTTTACATTCTTTCTGATTTCTGGGCCCTGGTGATTTATCTCCCGTGGAATGGAACAAGGAGGGGAACAAGTAGGGACAGTCCCTTCGAGCAGTGGCGGCATGCCTGGCATGTCCGTAGCCTGCTGTCAAGGCTGACTGCTTCCCACACATATGTTGGCTTGTTTAAGCCTCAAGCCCTCGATCCTTTGTTGAAATACAATAATTTCATTCCTATGGTTTTCAATACCAAAAACTCAACCTCCAGGAGGGCTAAAGTCTAATTTGTACTCCAAACCAAGTAGCAGTGCAGTTCGCTACTACTGAGGCTGAATCCATAAAGACTTCAAGACCACGACCAGAAGACAAGTTATTATATATAATACCCTAGAAGGCCTGAAACATAATTATCATATACATAGCTGGTCCTTCAGAGCTTTTTACCTATAACATGTTTTTTGATGAAAGTTATTTAATGTACTGTAGATAACTGTGACTTACTGACCAAATATTTGAATACTTATACTTACCTGGGATTTCATTTCTGCTGAAAGAAAAAGGAAGAACAGGACTCACCTAAAAAAACAAACTTTAGAAATGAAAGTAAAAATCTTATCACGCAATCTCACTTTTGGAAGCAGCATAGAGGGGCAGTCAACGGTAAAACACTGGTGAAATAGGTCAAAACTCTAGGCCAAAAATCCATTATTATTATTGTCAGTGACAGTACCACAACTGTGCCCTTCATAATTAATAAGCGCTCCTAAGAATCTTCATTTGGCACCAGATGATGTGTTGAAGAGAAACACTCTGGGAGGTTTTGAATCACACTTGGTATTTTGTTAGCCAAGTTACAGGATAATTTTTAAAGTGGGGGGAAGGGAAGAAGGAAACGGACCAGAAAAAGAATTGAAGCCGTCATCTACAGACCAACAAAGCACTGAGAGTTCCAAACGTTATGTCAGACACTAAAGTGACTGATAGAGGCTCAAGTGGTTTATAAAACCTATAAAAAGACTACACCAGCAAAGTCCCCTTTTATCTGTAGAGTTCAGAAACTAAAACAAGGAATATTTTAGCTTAAAACCTTATCTCAAGAGAATCATATACACTTCACATGAATAAAAATACCTGAAACCAAACATTTTTAAAAGCTCCAATACCCAAAATATAAAGAAAAAAATTAATTCAGAAGACTCAATCAATCCGTGATAATCACAAAATGGCTAGGCAATCTCTATCTCCCTTCCACATTAACCATCCATCCCCTGGAAGACCAAGGGAGATCAGACCTTCCAGACTTACCTTCCAGACTTACCTTCCAGACCTTCCAGACACCTGGCTGCTGCAAAATTCGATGGAGACTCCTTGTGGAACAGCAGTTTCGCATCTCTTGGGTCTCTCCCTATCATGATCATGCAGGAAGCAAGTATGGCTCTGCTATTTCTTATCATTGTCTGCCACCCATCTGCACCATGCTATTGAAAAAGTAGTTCCCTTTCCCCCAGAAGGTTGAGGCTCAGCTACAGGGGTAATTCTCCTGGGCACACAGTCATTATTTAGGCCGACTCAGTGACTTCAACAGGCTTAATCATGTGATCAGGTTTGTTGCCAGCTGCATAATGCTCCCACATCTGTAGATAGAGCTGCTCTAGTTCCATTGTGTATTGTTTGGTGTTGAACAGAGGGCTAGATGTTCTCTGCTTCCAGACTTTGCCACGAATTTTCTTCAGGTATTCGAGATCAGTTCCCAGTTTCACAGCTATCTCTTCATATTCTTGCCTATTTTTAGCAATCAGCTCAAGACAGCCTAAACAAGTGAGCTGGGAACCTGCAACTCGAGAAGCAAGAGTCTCTCCTGGCATAGTCACCATGGGGGTCCCTGCCCAAAGGACATCCATCCCTGTGGTGTGGCCATTACAGAGTGGAGTGTCCAAGCAGACATCAGCCAGCTGGCCTCTCCGAACATGTTCCTCTTTAGGAGCAACAGGTGAAAAAATGATACGGTTTGGGGGAAGGCCCATATTTTGTGCGTACTGTTGTATATTAGCTTCTCCTGCTGCTGGAAAATGCAACAGCCACAATACACTATTGGGAACACGCTTCAGAATATTTACCCACATCTGCAAAGTAGATGGGTCAATTTTGTATAACTGATTAAAGTTACAGTACACAATGGCATCTTCCGGTAACCCATACTGAGAACGTGTGGTTACAATAATGGTACGGGGAACCTCCTCTCCAGTGGCAGCCTTATTGTTGATCAGGGTAGTTGCAAGTCCATTGCTAATACTGAATCCATTAAATGTAATCTGAATTTGTCCTCTGTTAATCATTTCAGTAACTGCTTCTGCAACAGTATTCATAGGAATGACAGGCATATTAAGAGCTGTATTACTGCAGTCTGCATTGTCTTCTCCATCAGGACATTTCATCTTGACTATTTGCACATCTGATAGACTATCAAGAAATGCTTGGAGGTCAATGCCATTCAGCACAATCCGATTGTCATAAAGGTGCCCATTGGACTCAAAATCGATGACGGCTTTTTTCTTCAGGTGAGGGAACATATTAGCATGATCACCAATAAAGAACGTATGGGGCATATGAGCCAGTTTCTCAGAATACTGCTCAGCAACTTCAGCAGGTGACGTTTCCTGATCAGTGATGATATAATCCATGAAAAGCGCGCCACTAGTCCCAGGGTACCCCAGCCACATTGCCTGAATAGGAGCTGGCCTGAGAGCAAAGAGTTCATTTTGAGCACCCCTGGTATAACCATTCATATTTACAAGGATGTGTATACCATCTTGATGGATGCGATCAGCTGCTTTCCCATTGCATGGAATCTGAGAAAGATCAGTGAAATGATTGGCTTCTGCCATCACCTTCACTCGGAAGTTTGTGCCATCATGTGGGCTCAGGGCATAACAGAATATCTCAAATTAATCAGGACTGTGCATGCCTGGAATAGACTGCATAAGGTGAGAAGTAGGATGGTTCCCAAAATCAGAACTCACGTATCCTACACGCAGTCGACCATCACTGAGCTTCAAGTCTGTTGCATGTTCATACGGTGTTTTATGAAGGGCACTTATATTAGCCAAGCAGAGGTTCCCATGCCTCTCAGCAATAGCCTTCCTGAAGCCATGAGGAAGAGGATAGAGCATACTATGTTGAGGCTGCACAGAAGGCAACCTATTCTTCTCCAACTGGTCAGCCACAATGCTGACCAACTTCTTCATTCGCTCATCATAGTCTGTCCAATCACAGACAACCTGCAGGCAGTGAGCCAAATTACAATAAGCGTCAGGAAAATCAGGTTGAAGCTTCAGAACAGTGCGATCAGAAGCAATTGCTTCTGGAATATTCCCTGAATCCTGGTGAATGGAAGCCAGATTGCTGTGGGCATCCGCAAATGCAGGGTTGATCTGAACGGCATGAGTATAACACTGCAAGGCTCCCTGAACATCCTGCATCTCCCATAGAGTGTTTCCCATATTACAGTACACATCAGCAAAGGTAGGACTGATTCGAATAGCCTCCTTATAATGCATCAGAGCTTCGTGCCGTTTCCCCTGCTGCTTCAATACACTTGTTAAATTTGAATGGGCATCAGCAAAGTCTGGGCAGAGCTCTAATGCTTTACGATACAAGCGAACTGCCTCTTCACTGTTTCCCTGTTCTCCTTTGATATTGGCTAGGTTATTCAGAGAGTCTGCATGGGTGGGACACAGCCGGAGAGCTGTATGATAACAATCTTCTGCTTCAGCAACACTGCCCTTCTCTTTGAGAGCGTTGGCTAGGTTGCAGTAAGCATCAGGGAAATGTGGTTGCAATTCAATAGCTCGCCTGTGGGTGTCTATTGCCAGATCCACCAGGCCTTGCTCGTAGTATACACAAGCCAAGTTGCCATGTACCACTGCATGATTTGGACTCAAGCTTAGGGCACGAAGGTAAGCTGCCACAGCTCTGTCAAAAATCCGTGCCTCATTGAAGACATTTCCTAAATTGATATAAGCATCCAGAAAATTGGGGTCAAGGGTGACAGCCTTTTCAAAGTGATGAATTGCAAGCCAAATCTCCCCTTGTGCATTGAAAACACAGCCAAGATTACTCCAAGCTACTGCAAAGTTCGGTTGCATCTCAATTGCTTTCAAATAACATGCCTTGGCTTCTTCTAAGCCACCCAGGGCTTTGAGCAGGTTCCCCAGGTCACTGCAAACACAGTACAAAGAAGGATTGTACTGAAGAGCAGAGACGTAAGCTTGTACTGCCCCTTCCATGTCACCTGCTGCTACCAAAGTGGCTGCCAGGTTAATATAACCATCGATGAAATCTGGTTTGAGATGCAATGCATGCCGGTAATGCTCAGTTCCTTACTCCAACTGCCCTCTTTCCTTGTACACATTCCCCAAATTCGAATAGGCTTCTGCCAGAAGAGGGTTCTGTTTAATTGCCAGAGTACTAAAGTGGGCAGATCTGTCCAGCCTTCGACACTGGAAGTGTATAGATGAAAGTAATAAAAGTACACCAGTATTGCCTGGCTCTTGTCTCCACAGCTGCATGCAGTGTCTCTCAGCTGTCTCAAAATCTCCTGCCTGATATTCTCGATGTGCCAGCTCAGCTAACCCTTGGAAGGAAAGCATACGTTTCGTTGGTTCTGTGCTGTCGGCCACGTTGCCCACGGAAGACGCCATCTGGAGCTTCTGGAGAGAGTGAAAAAAGGGGGTAATGGAGTCCCACTGCCGCCACTACTGGCAAGAATGTTTCTAGTGGTAGAAAACACGAGCACAGCAGCCGTACCACTGCTTTGGCACGCTTAAGCGGCGGCAACAGTTACAGGCACCGAACCTTAGGAACTATGGTTGGCCATCTACCTCTCATGCTCTTGAAATCTTAATTCTTAACCCTGCCCTCTTCCACCATTTTTCTCCTAATCAGGGAATAAAAATTACCTGTCCATTTGCCTTAGAAGAAATCAAAAGTCAGTAGGCCAAACACTTTTCAAAATATTGTTTTCTGTCCAGTTGGAAATGAAATACATGATTGACTTTTCTTCATCATTCATATAGTCAACGTGGAAAACATTAGGGCCGTGAATTTCAATACAGTAAGATGAGAAAATTTTAAATTGGCCTTCCCAAACCACTAATAAGTAACCGATGTTGTATAGAATGCTAAAATCTTAGAGACTGAGTTTGATATTTTAAAAGTTCTGCAAACATTAGCTAATTTCTCCTCATCAAATTTCTCATGCCTCAAACCTGAGTATTACTTTTTAAAAGATAAATTTATTTATTTTTATTTATTTATTTTTATCTTTGCTGTGTTGGGTCCTCAGTGCTGCGTGCAGGCTTTCTCTAGTTGTGGCGAGCGGGGGATACTCTTTGTTGCGGTGCCCGGGCTTCTCATCACAGTAGCTTCTATTGTTGTTCCACAACTCTATGGGTTCCTTTTTAGGTCCTACGAAGAACCCTAGAAATTAGTTCATGTCATTATAGGTTTTTGCAAAATTGTCAAAAGTGAGATATTTTAATTTCCATCAGGAAAGTCCAGCATCTATTTCTTTGTCAATTTTCCTTCTATCATATTCTGCTATGTTGGATCATATTGGATTGGTCACAGGCTTTTTTGAAATCTGGCTAAGGAGATGTTTTAAGTGAGGCTATTATGTGATTTTCAGACACCACCATATGTAATTGACTATATAATATCCCATTACAGGAATAACTTCCAGTACTCTTACTGACTACTCTACTGACTTAACTAGCACAAGACACAGAAGCATAAGGACAAAACCCACCTTACAATATAGCCATGTCTTGCACTTCACATCTCTCAAAGAATGTGCGTTTGAAGAATAAAAGAACTGAAAAGTGTAAAACCAGAAGTTATTCTGTGGAAAATTATTTCAATCATCAGGCATGTGAAAGATAAGTCAAAGATTCAGTTTTCTTCAATGCTTAGTCAAAACGGAAATTTCCTTCTGTCAAGAATATACTCCAGGGCTTCCCTGGTGGTGCATTGGTTGAGAGTCTGCCTGCCGATGCAGGGGACATGGGTTCGTGCCCCAGTCCGGGAAGATCCCAAATGCCACATAGCAGCTAGGCCCATGAGCCATGGCCACTGAGCCTGCATGTCCGGAGCCTGTGCCCCACAACGGGGAGAGGCCACAAGAGTGAGAGGCCAGCATACCGCAAAAAAAAAGAAAAGAAAACCAATATACTCCAGGGGCTTCCCTGATGGCACAGTGGTTAGGAAGCCACCTGCCAATGCAGGGGACACGGGTTTGAGCCCTGGTCCTGGAAGACCCCACATGCCACGGAGCAACTAAGACCGTGTGCCACGACTATGGAACCTTCGCTCTAGAGCCCGTGAGCCACAACTACTGAGCCTGCGAGCCACAACTACTGAAGCTTGTGTGCCTAGAGCCTGTGCTTTGCAACAAGAGAAGCCACCACAATAAGAAGCCTGCACACCACAACAAAGAGTATCCCCCAGTCACTGCAACTAGAGAAAGCCTGCACACAGCAATGAAGACACAACACAGTCAAAAATAAATAAATAAATAAATAAAAGAATATACCCCATCAATAATGTGTGTAATGGAATGGTGTGAATGAGTATTTTATCAGAATTCCTGTAATGCACAAACCTATAGCAGTACTGAAATCAGTAATGCATTTATAATAGTAAATAGTTATGAGGAAGTAATCCATAGAGGTTTTCTCAAAGTTAACAATGAACATTAATGCGACATTATCAATAATAAATTGTGACGCTGAAATAAACTTTTCTAAACTATTAATAACTAAAAGCAAACTCTAATCAACCATGTGAAAAGAAATCTATGTCTATAAACTACAAAGTTTATTTCTTAAAATTTTATTTCTAAAACACATAAACTGTCATATGAGGAGGCAGTTAAAGAATATATAGCTACAAGAGTGGGGAAAAAGTTTTATAGAGACACATCTGGCAGTAGTTAATTTTCAAATGTCATTTTTCTAGATTTTGTGACACCTACAGTATTGATATTTGAAAGCATTAAAAAAATTGTATTTTGAAGATTTGCTACTTCCAGGTAGAGTAAAATATTTTGAAGCAAAACAACATTTCCACTGAGAAAAATTTTAAAAGCCAAATAAAATAGTCAGCATTCAATCAAAAAGTTCTAGACATACCAAGAGATAGAATCATATGACTAAAATTCTAAGAAAAGAACAGATAATACACAAATATTTATATAAGATATTGTGTATATTTATCAGGAAAAGTCTTTATCAAGAAAAGACTTTAAAATCATCAGAATTAATATTACATTTTATTTATTTGTATATTTTATTTATATATAGATATTTATATATTTATATAAAGAACTTAAAGATAAAGCCCTAGTTAAGGCAGTGACAAAAGCAGTAGCAGTGGGAGTGAAAAGAAATGGTTATATTCAAGGATATTTTGTCAGTAAAAGTCCAAGATCAAATGTCTGACTGCATACATGGGATGGATAGACGGAGTGGGAAAAATCAAAGTGAACTATAGAGGTTCTAGTGAAGATGGGGTTGCCATCACCCAACCCAAGGGGTTGCGATCATCCCCAAGGTCTAGGAGACTCAAAGGGAAGGTCATTGTCGAGGAAAAGTTAATTGCTGGGAAAATAAGACTCCCAGTCTCTCCATCTCCTTATACTAGTTTTTTAAAAACATCTTTATTGGAGTATAATTGCTTTACAATGGTGTGTTAGTTTCCGCTTTATAACAAAGTAAATCAGTTATACATATATATATGTCCCCATATCTCTTCCCTCTTGCATCTCCCTCCCTCCCACCCTCCCTATCTCACCCCTCTAGGTGGTCACAAAGCACAGAGCTGATCTTCCTGGGCTATGCGGCTGCTTCCCACTAGCTATCTATTCCTTACACCAGTTTTGTTTTTCTGCTCATATACGTAGCAGCATTTCATTCAAGGGGAAAGTCATTGATCTGACTGGTCAAATTAAACACCATAGTTCAAGGCACATTTACAGTGGTTAGTTCCTCCACAATTTAGAAAGTAACGTTCACAGTTTCCCTCTTCCTACACTGTGGAACACATTGGCCATTCCTCCAAAGTTTCCACTCCATAGACTGGACCAGAGATGACGTTAGCCCAGAACTGAGAGCTTGGCATGAGATGATGTCAACCCCACCTAGAGCTCTGGCATAAGTTATGACCCAACCCAGCTCTACAGAGAGTTCTGCATGGAATCTTGTCTCAGCCATAATAATGTGATTCTGTTTTTCATTTGGTTTTCTTCTTTGCTTAACTTTCCCTCGCCACTCTGACAAACAAAATTTCAGGGAATCCTGGGCCACTCACTAACTTTATTCCATCTAATGTTATCCAGATTCCCAAGAAAATTACTAACTATAAAGGGGGAAATTTGGAACATGGTGAGTTTTAGGTGCCTGAAATATACAGGTAACTGAATCCAGTTAAGTAGCAAATTATTTGGATCTCAAATATGCCAGTAGAAGAGCAGACTAAGCTCAATTTAATGTACTCTTACTGGGGACACATGTAAATTCTGGGTCAGTTCTGAAAATGTTAAAAGCACATAGCTGAGATTAAAAGAAAGAAAGGAACACCTGCATGTTTCAGAAAGTAACAGAGAAATTAAATCCAGAGAAATAAGAGCAGACAGATGTGTATGGGTTCCGTTCCTTAGTATAGGCCTTATGTACATAGGGGCTGGAGCTAGAAATCTAACATTACCTTGAGGCCAGGAATTTAGACTCAGGATGGAACAATATGGAGAAGTTAGTACAGATATCCTACAGAACTTTCATGAGGAACTGCTTAGTCCATTAAGAGGGCCAAGGGAGGTGGTGAGGAAGATTGATATCTCTTGAAAACCTTCAGGTACAGAAAACATCAACACCTCTGAAAAGTAGGCCTGTCCTTCCCAGAGTTGAGATGGCCAGGTTGTCACTAACCTGTAAGGCCCTGTATGAATCAGAAACTGCAAGGAGAGTAATTCAAAGAAAACCAGATGCAGGATGGGTGTGGCAATAAATCCTAGGACCCTATCAGAAACAAAATTAAAACCACTCTAGAGGGAAATTTTAACAAACCAGGGCAGAGATTATCCTAACCAGAATAAAATAATAATTCTGAGGAAGTTACTTTACTTATTTAAGTAAGATTCAATGCATTCCCATGGCCAGGCCCTTTTGAAGAATTCTAAAACATATACAAACAATTCATTTACATCTTATATATCCCACCATCCAGAGCAAAATTCACTTAAGAACTGTACTGGTGGAAATTGGGCAGCACTATGGAGAAAATAAAATGTGTTTACCATCAAAAAACATGAAGGTAAGAAAGATAATGTCTAATTTTTTAATTATCCTGTGGTTTCTTGAGATCTTTTGGAAACTGAAACGAGAGAAACCTAGGAGGAAATGAAGATTTAAATGTTTAGAGATTTATCAATTCATCTATAAAAGCTTTATTAATCTCTTCTTTTAATAACATTCCTGAGAGGTATAAATGTGTCCAGTGATAGGGTTGAATAAGCCTGAGAGAATTTCAATTGTTTACTATTCTTGGTCAGCTCTTAAGACCTTTCAGGAGCATTTTGATTTTCATGGCCTCATCCAACAAAAGCAGGATATTTTACAGAAAGTCCTGGTCCACTTTTCGGCTTGCTTTTGTGTTTATGTTTTTGGTTTTTTCACATCGGGCGGTACATTAGGCTACCTATTGCATACTCCGTCATTCATGCATGCATTCATTCAAACAATATTGACTGAGTTGAGACATTTAATTAACACTCAATAAATGATGTTTAGATGAATGAATGTGCTTTCTATCAAAGTAAGTGTAAGTACTGAGAAAAATTACAGAATGTATGATCCCAGCCCCACAAAAGCTTATAACTGTGTTGAGGATATAACATATGCTGATGAAATAACTAATATATCATATTGGACAGTGTCTAAGTTCAAAAATGAGTTTTTATAAATAATCAGAACCTAAGGAGCACAAAGAAGGGGCAGTTCATTATGGGTTGAATCTATCAATAAATGTACATTTCAGATGAGTTTTGAGATTGACCTCAAAGAAGAGGACTTAAGATATATGAACAGAGAACAAAAAAGGCATGGTGATAGCATGTGCATAGATAGTGTGGCCAATATTTATGTTCTTCATTAAAGATAGTCAGAGATAACCCAAATGTAACTGTTTCCATGGGTCCATTCTCAGTATCCAAACAAAACGACAAATCCTATGTTAGTAAAACTAATGAAAAACACAGTCTTTAACAAAGAGATTGTGAAGGAAAGGGGGAGAGAAAGGCTTGCATCCCACACCACACAACAAAACTTATTGAATTATTCGTTTAATTGTCTCCCTCTGAAAATTTCCTCTCCCTCTCTCTGTATGTGTCTCTTCTCCCACATCTGGCCACACTCTACCAGCCATCTTTCCAGATCTTTCCAGAACTCTCCATCCTAGTTTCATTAGGCCACAATTTAAACATCTCACAGGTCTCCAGGATGCATCCCCATCACTTATTCCACAAAGACAAACAAAGGACACTTCTCAGGATCACGTTTCTTTGAAGGAAGAGGTCATGAGGAGTGATTATAAATAATATAAGGTGGAGAGCAGTGACTTAAAATACCATTTTACACCTTAGAATGTGAATACAGGGAACTTTGCGAAACTAGAAAATCTAGAAAGGATTCACTGATAATTATTTATGTTCAATGAATAAAATAAAATGTAATAATACGGCTAAACTCTGACAGATTCACTTTTTCAAAAGTTGCTTTCACACACCTTCACTATTGGGATGTTTGATAAACACACCTTTCCTTCTTTACTTTCTTCTTTCTTTGCAGATACTGGCACCAAACTTTCAAACAATAACAACATTCCCATAAGTCCCTTGCCAGGCAAGATTAAGGTATAACAATCCAAACAAAGTTATGAAGAAGATAACTGGTTGAAAACACAGGAAAATAGCTGGGTTTCCCTTATTCAACAGTCACATAATGAGTAATGTGCGAATTGGTTTCAAAAGTCTCTCTGCATGAGGGGCTAAGGTTAAGATTAGAACTTCTGAGGCCAGAAGAGCAAAATGACTACAACAATCCACATATTTGCAAGAGCTGCCCCTTCGATGTGAGGCATTGATTTTTCCCACTATTTTTTCAGCAACCCAACTGGTGTCTTTATTAAACGACATAAGAGAATACAGTGTGGCCAAGAAGGCTTAGATTTCCTTAGCCCCAAGTCAGATATTCTCCAGTGACTGTCCACTCAAATGAAAAAGAGAGATTTACAAGAGGAAACTGGATACAACTGAGTGTACTTTAATTTTACCTGAATTATTTGTTTTGTTTTCAATTCTCCGCTGAAGTGCCTACATTAATATATTTTTAAGAACATTTCCTTAAGTTGAAGTATGCATACAGTATATTCATTTACTATAATTTAGAAAAGCCAAATGATTTAGGCAAATTCATTTCTATATTGCCACAACAGTGTATTGTGAACTAAATGACACCTGGCAGTTCTTTACTCAGATACTAACTCAATTAGAAGGCAGATCAAGGATACCTACCCAATCAGGGAAGGAAAGGTCACTTAGCCTCTGTAGCTCTCTTAGGTCTCTTATCACCACAGTAACAAATTGAAGACTAAAATCCATATGATCATCTCAATAGATGAAGAAAAAGCTTTTGAAAAAAATTCAATATCCATTCATGGTAAACACTCTCCAGAAAGTGGGCATAGAGGGAATATACCTCAACATAATAAAGGCCATATACGACAAGCTCATAGTTAACATACTCAATGGTGAAAAGCTGAAAGCACTTCTCCTAAGATCAGGAACAGGACAAGGATGCCCACTCTCACCACTTTTATTGAAGGTACTTTTGGAAGTCCTAGCCACAGCAATCAGACAAGAAAAGTCAATAAATAAAAGGACTCCAAAATGGAAAGGAAAAAGTAAAACTGTCACTGTTTGCAGATGGCATGACACATAGAAAATCTGAAAGACACCATCAAAAAATTATTAGAGCTCAAAAATGAACTTGTTAAATTTGCAGGATACAAAATTTATATCTAGAAATCTACTGTATTTCTATACACTAACAGTGAACTATCAGAAAGAGAAATTAAGGAAACAATCCCATTTACAATCACGTAAAAAAGAATAAAATACAGAAGAATAAATCTGCCTAAGGAGGTAAAAGACCTGTACCCAGGGAACTATATGACACTGATACAAGAAATTAAAGATGACACAAACAGCTGGAAAGATATACTATGGTCACGGATTGGAAGAATTAATATTGTTAAAGTGACCATCATACCCAAGGAAATCAATGGATTCAATGCAGTCTGTATCAACATATCAAGGGCATTTTCCACAGACCTAGAACAAATAATTTTAAAGTTTGTATGGAAACACAAAAGATCCTGAATAGCTAAAACAGTCTTGAGAAAGAAGAACACAACTGGAGGAATCATGCTCCCTGGCTTCAGACTCTGCTACAAACCTACAGTAATCAAAACAGTATGGTACTGGCACAAAAACATCGATCACTGGTACAGAATAGAGAGCCCAGAAAGAAACCCATGCACTTATGGTCAATGAATCTATGACAAAGGAGGCAAGAATATGCAGTGGAGAAATTTCTGGGCTTATTAGGGATGGTTTCATCAATTAATTTGTTTTCTTAAATGGACCATACTTTTCCATGTCTTTGTATACCTTGTGATTTTTTTGGTTGAAAATTTGTCTTTCAAATAGTATAATGTGGTATCTATGGAAATCAGATTCTCCCACTTTCCCAGGGTTTCCTGGGCTTTTGATTGTTGGAGGCTGTAGTAGTCTGTTTGTTTAGGGACCTTTCCAAACTATTTTTGCAATGACTGTTTTCCTTATCGTATGTACGCACTGAAGTCTCTGTTCCTTTAGTTCATGTTTAGCTAATGTTTTGACAGAGATTTCCTTGAATTCCTGCACCTAAAACAAACAAAAATAAATACACACAAGCACATCCACATGCACACCCAAAACCACACACCTCTGCCCATTGTGCAGACTGCTGGATCACTCCTTCAACATTTAGCTGACCTGCATTGAGTTCAGGGCTCAGCCCACGGTAAAAGCTTGGAGAATCCTCTGGTGTTTTCAGAACATGCATCTTATCTCGAGTATGCATGTGGCTTTCCTAATTTCTCTGGACACGTGTACTTTTTGTAGGTTCTAATTTCCCAAAGAATCTCCCCCAACTTTGGCTCCTGCATCTTCTGTGGTCTACTGTATTTCATTGCACAGTCTTCTGCCCCAGCCATCTGTGCTTTGTTGATTCACCTTGTACTTTTTTTGAGCATTGACCACTGCTTTTCCAGACTGTGTTCCAAGTTAACTAGGACAGAGATAAGCATCTTGTGTCAGTCCTTCAGGTAGCTCCCAGACAGGTTAGAACAGATACACATAATAATCTGAGAGTACGGTCTCTTCTGCTCCCTCCTGAAGCAGGATTGAGGGTCCCATACTAGGAATGGTCTGCTGCTACCTTAAGACTATCACTGCATTAAGACTCCACCACTTTAAGACCATCACTGCACTAACAGTGGATGGGGCAAGGGCAAGTAAAAATGCCACAAACTTTCCTGCCATTTTCAAATTGCCTCTTCCCTGGTTCAGTATGTGTTTGGTTGCTATAAATCTTTGGCTGATTTCAGGACTAAGAGAAACTCAAAGAACCCCACAGCAAAAAACAGTATAATCAAACTCTCAGAAGCCAAACAACACAGAATCTTTTCTGCCAAAGGAGAAAGAAAAAAGAAATTTGTTACAAAGCAGGGATCCTCAAAAAGATTAGAGCTAATTTCCTATATGAAACCACGGAAGCAAGAGGCCAGACATATTTAAAGTGCTGAAAGAAAAAAGAATTTCCACCAAGAATTCTATATTTGGCCAAACTGGTTTCAAAACGTAGGGAGAAATTAACGCATTCCCAGATGAACAAAGGCTGAGGGCATTTATTTTACAACTTCCTAACACTTCCCTATGAGAAATGCTAAATTGAACCTTCAGGTAGAAATGAAAGGACACTAGACAGCATCTTGAAGCTGTAGAAAGAAATAGAAATCTCCAGTAAAGATAAATACATGGGCAAATACTAAAGCCAGTATTGTGTTATTGGCTTGTAGCTCTACTTTTTATTTCTTACATGATTGAAAAAACAAATGTATAAAATAATCATAAATCCATGTTATTGGGCTCACAAAGTAAAAAGGTGTAATTTGTGACAATAATAATGTAAAGAGGAGGAACGGAACTGTAGAGGAACAGAGTTTCTGTGTGCTACTGAACTTGGTTTCAATTGAAATTATATTGTTTTAACTTTAGAATGGTAAATGTCATCTTCTTGATAACCACAAAGAAAATATCAATAGACCATATGCAAAAAGAAATGAAAAGGGAATCAAGAGTTCACCACAAGAAAATCGGCTAAGCACAGAAGTCAGTAATGGAGTAAATGAGGGGCAAAAAATGCATAAGACATACAGAAAACAAGCAGGAAATAGACAGAATTAAGTTCTTCCTCATCAGTAATTTTTGAAAAAGTAAGTGGATTAAGCTCTCCAATAAAAAGATAAACATTGGCAGAATGGACTTTAAAAACAACCATAATCCAAGTATATGCTGTCCGCAAAAAACTCACTTGATTTCAAAAGACACAAGTTGCTTGGAAGTTAAAGCATAGAATAAAATATCCCATGCAAATAGTAACAAAAAAGAAGGAAAGAGAGACAGAAAAAGAAAGGAAGGAAGGAAGGAAGGAAGATAGATCTGGGATGGCTATGTTACTATCACACAAAATAAACTTTAAATCAAAAACTATCACAAGAGGAAAAGGAGGCCACTATATGTTGATAACAAGTTCAATCTATCAAGAAGATAGAACACCTATAAACATATATGTACCAAACAACCCCCAAATATGTGAAGCAAACACTGACAGAATTGAAGGAAGAAATAGATAGTTCTAAAATAATAGTTGGAGATCAATACCTTGCTTTCAATAATGGAAAACACATCTAGACAGAAGATCAGTAGAGAGGTAGGGGGACTGAATAACACATTTAACCAACTAAACCTAACAGCCGTATATAGATCACTCCACTCAACAACAGCAGAATACACCTTTTTCTCAAGTACACATGGAACACTCTCCGGGAAAGACCATATGTTAGGCCACAATACAAGTACCAATACATTTTTAAGAAATTGAAATCATACAAAGTATCTTCTTTAGCCACAGTGAAAGGAAGGTAGAAATCAATAACAGAACCATTCATAGCCATTTCCCATCATGCCTGCCACACATGATATAAAGCAATGAAGGGAAAAACATAATTTACCACTTAGAAAAGTGGGAAGGAGGACATACCATTGACACAGAGTGTGTGCTGTTTCCCATTGTCAGGGATAGAAATAAATTAGCATCATTTATTCATTAGTGTGTTAATTTCTTGGTCAATCATTGGGCAGCCAGTGTTTCTGCCTGATGGGAAGATTTCCTATACTCAGTGTTGAGTGGAGCCAACCTTGAAAGGGACATTTTAAAGGATTATACTGTGATGGGCTTCACAGTACCCTTCCTCCTATGCCAGTATTTAGGCTGGGGTATTTCCATGGAGTGTGTACAATCGTAGGCCCCAGTTCAACAGAATTTAGTTTTACTCGTTCTGTTAATATATTCCCTCAGTACTTTGTCTTTTGTATCCTTTTGCATTTACTTCATTCTTTATTATCACTGCGAAACAACTTTGTTTCCTGTTCAGATGCCAAAAAGTGGATATCACTACCTCCTGAGTTTTACATATAACAGATCAGTTTTGGATATCAGGGACAGAGACAACAGCTATTTCCAATGACTTTGAGACATACTTTGAACATGTGATTAACATGTTGAGTGTTGAGATGTGTGTCGAGCTCATTATACGTGCTCTAAAAGGTTTCAAACTGCAAATATTTAAAAATCTCTATCTTTGAATAGTTTTCCTGTGCTGTCCCTTTGTGTCAGACTGTTAATGTGCAGTCTGGCACCTTCAGATAATGTGGCTTTGTAACCAATTATTTACATGTTGTTTTATCCACAGAGAATCTTTTTTTAAAATAAATTTATTTATTATTTATTTTTGGCCGTGTTGGGTCTTTGTTGCGGCACACAGGCTGTCTCTAGTTGGGGCGAGCGGGGGCTACTCTTCATTGTGGTGTGCGGGCTCCTCATTGCTGTGGCTTCTCTTGTTGCGGAGCACGGGCTCTAGGCGCTGTGGCTTCAGTAGTTATGGCACGCGGGCTTCAGTAGTTGTGGCTCATGGGCCCTAGAGCACAGGCTCAGTAGTTGTGGCACACGGGCTTATTTGCTCCGCGGCATGTGGGATCTTCCCGGACCAGGGCTCGAAACCATGTCCCCTGCACTGGCAGGCGGATTCCCAACCACTGTGCCACCAGGGAAGTCCCCACACAGAGAATCTTAAGGTCAAAACATACAACTCGATTAACTACACTTCCTCCTGTTCACATTTCCCTCATCTTTTCTTCATCTTCTGTCTATGTTTCCTTGGCCCTGTTTATATTAAGTGCTTTTGCCATTATATTTGATTGTATGTATTCCGGTGAGTTATCATAATGGTTTATGGGACACGCTAGGATATAAATGCATTTAAGTAATATATATATATATATATACACACACACACACACACATATATATGTAGTTTGCTTGAGTGCAGTGTTTTTTGTTTTCTGTACTGAATTCATTAGCATGGGTCGGTATAATATTTAGCATAGGTCGATATGTAATTTGTAAACTAATAAAGTCTTAAAAGTGAGGAAATAAGTCTTTCAAATTTAATTATTTATTTTAAAGAGCAGAATAGCATACATAAACAGGTGCCTAATGAAAACTTGTATTCTAATTTGGAACTCTCATGAACACCTAGTTTTTTGTTCTTCTACTGGTATGATCGTAGGCCAGTTGATTATTTTTATTTTTATGGCTTTAACTTTAGAATAATGAAATATTCGTAAATTTTAAAAAGTATTTTTCTTTATTTGATGGGGGTGGGATACTGGAGAAATGAAAGGTCAAACACCTATTGAGGAATTCATACTTGTCTATATAGTGTGTACTTTTATTTCAATAACTGATTTAAAATTCCTAAAAGGATGCTATAATAAGTTATTATGCCATTTTACAGACTGAATTAAGTGAGTTTCAGGGAGGTATGAAATTTGCCTAAGGCTATCCAGCTGCCAAGTGGTAGAAGTGAGAATTAAATCCAGGTATACCTATTGCCAAAGTTTCTGCTCATCTCTTTACATCATCCACTTTTAATAGCCAATGCTTTTCTGCTTACAAATATGACTGAGGTTTCCAGACAGTCAACATTGCTTTTTAATCAGATAGAAAAATTACTGTTGCTTCTCTAAAGACATATTCCTTTTCCATTAAGTGACTTTAGTTGTTCAGATAATACTTCCAGACAGTAGTCATCATACAGTTGGAGACTAAGAACAGAACTCAGGGATGTGTCTAGCACTCAGTAAAGACCAACTGGGCTCACTGATGGTACTTACGGTCATTTCCTCTTGACTAACATAATCTTATTAATAAGACCCTAATAATTCACAGTACTGCCCTTGCCTGATTGTTTGTTCTTCTCCCTCTATCACTCTCTCTTTCCCCATATGATTATTATTTTTGACAATTTTTGGTGAATTAAATTCAGGGATTAGTATTCAGGAGCGCTAGTCAGAAAAGCAGAGAATCTTAGCTCACACCAAAGGAAGAAAATAGAGAAAAAGTATAAGTTATATGAATACACACATAACACACATGTACCAACTATATGTTGCACTTCTCCAAAAGCTATTCGGTATCTGCACATTTATTGTATATTAGCAGTAAGACAAGAAATGAGCGTAATGCTCTGTTTACAAGATACAGAAAACAGACCCAAATATGGAAATTACTAGCAATGAGAATGGGGAAGAAAGACTACAACAAGGAATGTAGATGATATTTTTGTTTCTTAGCTATGATGCCAAATATTGAACTTTCAACTTGAGACAAGGAGGCCATAAAAAGTTGTATTAGTTTCCTAGAGCTGCCATGACAAAGTCCCAGAGACTGAGGAGGTTAAAAAACAGAAATTTACTCACTCACGGGTGTAGAGGCTAGAAATCTGAGATAAGGTGTCAACAGGATTGATTTCTTCTGAGGTATCTCTTCTTGGTTTGTAGATGCCATGTTTTCCTTTGGTCTTCACATGGTCTTCTCTCTGTGCATGTCTGTGTCCTAATATTTTCTTTTTATAAGGACACCAGTCACATTGAATTAGAGCCCACCCATTTGACCTCATTTGACCTCAGTTACCTATTTAAGGGCCTTATGTCCAAATACAGTCAGATTACGAGGTATTGGGGGTTAAGACTTCCACATATTAACATGAGCAGGACACAGTTCAGGTGATAATAGAAGATAAGAGTAATTTAAGCAAGTAAGTAACTATTGTTTACAGTGAGTTGCTTAAGGATATGTATTTACTCAAGAAAAACAAGAAGAAATTACATAACACTGTGTGTTATACAAAGATATTAAATTAATCATCATAACATCCTGTGAGATGGGCATTAAATTAGACTAAGCAAGAGTAAGCAACTTATCCAGAATTGTATAGTTGGTACTTTCCAGAATTTAAACCAGGTATTTTCCCAGTTCCATTCTACGTTATATATTCATTTCATTATTTGAAATGAATTTTGAGTCTTCATTTTGCTTAGTTCCTGAAGTTATATGGGGATAGAATGGAGTTGGATATTTTCAGTGACATTCACACATGGGGAAGGAAATTGAGTTCAGAAGCTTCAGCAATGTGTCCATGGAGAACGCTAACAACAGAACCAGAAACACCATTATCCTTTTGGTTCAGTGATCTTTCCTATAGCACTCCAAGAATCAATTTTAAGAAGCCCAATGTTTTCCAAACTTTCACCAATGGGCTCTGTAGGGTCCTCTAACAATATCTAAGAGACTAACTAGTTTCACATTCCAAGCCACTTAAGACAAGGAGTTCTGATTGTTCTCTGTGAGGAAATCAAGTGACAATCATAGCTGGTAATTTAGGATAGTTTCTTCAGGGCCCAGGCAAAACCTAATACACAAGTGATAACCATTGTTAAGTGCATCTTTGACAAGGATTCATCAAGTATCATAGAGGTCTATAAATTGGGAGAAATTATGATCAAAGACAAACATAGACCACAGATATTTAATTAATGCTCAATTATTTATGAGTTTAACTTTGGTTAACCTCATTTTCCTTCTTCTAGACAATTTCCAATTCATCTCCACAAAGAGACCAGAACACTTACCTTCCAAAACAAGATTTATTGTGTTCCTTTAATTCAAAGCATACAGTGACTTCTACATTCACTCCACCAAGTTTTGCTAGGAGAGAAAAGGAGACATTATATTTTGTCTTGAATTACATATGCCACCATACTTGACTTAGCTCATCCTACTGGAAGCACTTTGACGGCAGATTCTACAGTCTTGTCTGACATCCTCTACGGAATCAAGCCAAGGGAATCACACATAGTTACAGCTGGAAAAACGTTTGTTCTGGGTTGATACTTTTAGCCTTTACCAACAAGACTTTATCACCAAGATCTATCTTGACAGCCTCTAAACAGGAGACCTTCTTGCCTTCCGTTTTCATATTGACAAGGAAGGTAAAGGGAAGAACTGAGAAGTACCCAAAGTCAGCTAGCAGCCAGCACAGATAAATCATCTGTGGAGATATTGTTTCTTTCAAAAGATATAAACATAAGAGGAAGTCCTAGTGTTTGAAACAATTGTGCATAATAAAAAATTCCATGAAAACCTAGAAATCCAGATGCAGATCAGTAACATATTGGCTAAATAAGCTGTTATGTTCATGCAATGGACAAGTGTACAGACATTAAGAAGAACGAGATACTCTTTTCTATGAGATTCTCTTTTCACTGAACTCATCAGTGCTGCAAAAACAATGTTACATAATACTTTTTCTTTAACATGATATCAGGCATCCTCATCTTGTCCTGCATTTATTGCCAGTGTTACTAAAGTTTATCATTTACCTCTTTCTCTTGTAGACATATAATTTCTTCTTATTTTGGAAGCATTCATCAACCCCTATTTTACTCTTTCTTTTAAATTACAAGTGAATATTGAATTTTATAAACTATCTTTTGTGGGATATTTCAAGTGATTGTATAGTATTGCTCTCCTTGGACCTTGTTATATGGTAAATTATATTTTGTTATTTTATATATGCTATTTATTATATATCGTATTATATTTACTAATTACATTTATTATATTATAATTACATTATAACTAAGGTAGCATTTTGTTTTAGATAGGCAAAACAACCAGTAGAATAGGAAGCATCTTAAAATTAGATGCAAGAGCATAAGGAATTTGAGTTTAAAATAAAATTCACATTTTGGATCAGTAGCAAAAATTATTCAACAAAAGTGGGAAAATATGGCTATCATTACTAAATTCTAGATACCGCACGTAGTTAAAAGTTAAAAAAATAATGAAACTGTGAAAGTATCAGAAACCTGGGAGACATGAAATAAAGTATTCATGAGGAATACCTTTCTCAGATACAAAGAAAAAGGGATACATTTAATTATATAAGAAATAAAATTTGCCTCATGGCAAAATGCACTACAAAGGTCAGAAAACAAGCAAAAGAAATTGGGAAATATATTAAGAAATGGATATGCTTTCTTTACAACTTTTGAGGAAGCACATGTTTCTTTTTCCTTTAACCTGTTATGGGGGTATTAATCTATAATGTAAGTGCATGGTTCCTTTCCTTTAACCTGTAATGTGAGACTTAATCTATATGGTAAGTGCATGGTTCCTTTCCTTTCATCTGTAATGTGAGTGTCAACATGGGGCACTGTTTCCAAGCACACACTTTGGATGTTCCTGTACTGGTCCCATCACTGACCATCCACAAAAACTTACAAATGTTGCTTCACTTTCCTGAGGGTTAGAGTCTTAGCTAAGAAATGGAAGCAAAATAGAACTTTCCTGCAGGGATGATAGAAGGTTTAAAGGAGTAAATATATAAGTGACTTAGCAGAGTGCCTAGTACAAGAGAGATCAATATAAGTACTTATCATTTTTAAAAGAGACAGATGAAAGAAATAAAATTTGGTGTTTTCAATCTATTGATATATATCCTTGACATTAAACTACCTTTTCATTCATTGGATTACCTAACTTGCTCATGCTTTTTCTTACTCTAGTGAACTTGGGTAGCTAATATCATAGTTTAACATTTTTGCTTTTATATTTACAAGTAAATTTGACCTGTAAATTTCTTTTTCCTTACAGTCCTAATCTATTTTCAGTATTAGGATTTTATAGACTTCATAAGATGAATAAAGGAGAATTCTTCCTTCGCTATCTCTAGAAGTTTTTCTTTGTTCATATTGATGTTATCTGTTTAATAGAAGTTCCAAAGAATTCACCTCCCAAATGATCTGGCTGGGTCTGGTATTTTCTTGGTGAAAGATTGTAAACTATTGACATAATTCCTTTACTGGTGAAAGAACTCCAGCTATAAATTTCCTCTTGTGTCAGTTTTGGTAAACTTTAGGAGCTAGGAAATTGTCCACTTTACAGAAATGTTCAAATTTACTGGCATTTCATATATTCTCTGCTCTAACATTGTCCTGATTCTTTCTGTATATTATTTACTTATGTTTTTGTTTTGCTTAATCAAAGTGTGTTTTTTAAATCTTTTCAAAGAATATTCTTTTGACATACTAAATCACCTCAATTTTATACTTTTTTCTGTTTTATTAAGTTCTGCTCATATATTTATTATCTATTTTTCTATGTTCTCAGGGTTTATTGTTTTACTCTTCTGATGTCAATTAAAACACTTGGTTATTAATTTTAAGAAATCTTTTTAGTTATAAATAGTTGAACTTTCTGAAGATTCCAGATTAGTTGTAAGTATCTAAGGGTCAGCTCGTCCACACTGTTGCTAGCCTAAGGCTTAGTTCACCCTACCGCAATGTATATATTGACATTTTTTCCCCTCGACTTTCTGTGTTTTGCTACTTCTCACTCTTCTTTGGAGAGAAGCCCTTTGAAATAACCTTAACTTATTTTACAGCCAATAAGTCTTTAAAATAATGTGTATTTTTAAAGATAAATCTACTTATATAATTAGGCAGAAAATCTGACCTGCCATATATTTAAAAACAGCATAAATTCACACTTCTCCATGATTAATCTGCTGTATTACACAACTTTCGAGTTTTTAGCTTTATCAATGACATGTACTTGAAAAATGTTTTAAAGATCCTACCCAGTCTTTTAAAACATCCTTGTTCCTTGTTTCAGTTCTAGTTTTATGTATATTTTCTGCCTTGCACCTGATTATTCCAACATCTGATGGGTGGCCTTGGGAATATAATTCTGGTATTGATTGTTTTTTTGCTGATTCTCTCCACTTCTAGCTGATTTCTTCATTATTGTGTAAATTTAGATCATGAGCTCATGTTTAGCTAAACTTTATCTGTGGGAATGCTATAGGCCTGTGTTGAAGGTCTACCTCTCCAGAAAGGGTTTAGTTTTGTGTTTGGAATACCACCAATTTGGGAGCATTTTAAGTTAATTTCTTAGCTTCTGTTTGCAAGACCGCACATAAATTTGCAACCCAAACACTGAGAACACAGATCTGGGGTTCAGAATTCTCAAGATTTCCTACCTGTTTCCTACCCAGAGCAGAGGCCAAGAGAACTTGGTCTTAGTCTCCCTTTGCCAGCAGATATTTTTTCTCCTGGCACACCTGTTCATTGAAGGTGAAGCTAGGGATAGATAGGTTTAGTTCTAACTTCCCATCTAGTAGGGATGGAGACATACCTCCTGCCTCTCACGTGGTTATGGCCATTTATAAACAATCTCTATGTCAGGTGTGTCATTAAACTATGGCCTGTATTACAAATCCAGACAGATGCCTATTTCTATGGCCTGTGAGCTATGAATAATTTTCACATTTTAACTGGTAACATTTTAAATGGTTACCTAAGTACCTAAATAATATCCTCAATTTTGCTCTTTGGTCTACAAAGCCTAAAATATTTGCCACTTGGCTCCATAAAAACAGGATTTCCAGCTTCTGTTCTAAGCTATCAAGATCTTCAATCCACTCCTAATATAGCTATAACTCTCACACATGTACCACCCTTCTTTCATGGGTCCTGGAAATTTCTACTGCATACTTCAAAAATCAACCACGCACTTAAAAATAAGTTGTGTACATTTAACCTAGCATACCTAACCATTTTCCTTCAGGAGACTTTTTCAAGTAATCTTGCCCACCGTATTCTTTAGAGCTTCATTAATAATGGCAAAAAATTAAAACAACTTAACATTCAACAAATGGGAATTGTTCATAACAATTATAGAAGCACATACAGTAGAAAACTATAAACTCTTATTGAAACAGTGAGACATAACTAGTTTTACTCTTAGAGAACTATGTTTATTTAGGTCCCTTTTGTTTAAATAAGTATATTTCTGTGTATGTATGTATATAGTCATGTATTTATATACACATACATTATTTGTATGATATAGTTATATAAACGTATGAAATACATACCTTTACACATACCTTTGATTTATAGTTGTATACATACACAGGAATATAATTATATATATTATATAGTTATATACATTGAACTGAAGACTGGTAGTATACATATATATCGTGTATAAAAGTGTGTCGTCTATGTGCATGTGTAGAAAAGCAGGTTGAGAGATATGGAAGCATGAGTTAGACAGGGCTCATGATTATAAAAGTAGTCATGTGTAGGTAGTGAGGTTAAGGCCCACTTGATTGAAAATATTGCATATTTTTACATTAATTGTTAGGATGAACAGATTCCTATGTAAATAAAATTATAAGTAGCTATACATACTTGTACGTGTAATGTATAATTAAAATATATATAGTTTTATAGATGTATTATATTTATATTACATAATATAATTGTCTTATACTAATACATTACGTATTGTGTTATATAGAATATATTAACTATAGTGTATTATATCAGATAATAATAATTATATATTTATAATATATATAAATATATATATTTATAATTTATATATTATGATATAATTGTTTTATAATCAATTTTACAGGATATATCATATTAATATTATGAACATATTAACCATATAAATACATTTCATTACCCATATATTTTGTATATAATATACGCTAGGCAAAAATATATATTAATATAATACATAATTGTTATACATTAATATAAATATTAGTATATTAAATTTATATATCAATATAATATTTAATATTGGTATATTTATGTTGTATTTAATATATACATAGCTAATGCTCTTTAAAGCCATCTGCTACAAGTAGAATAAGACCAGGAGTATGGCCAAAGCAAATTCTAAAAATATTAGATTACTTATATTCATTTATATGTCATTTTCCTGGAATCTGCATCTGGCTATTAGAGAGGACACACAGCAAAATCAACAGAAAGTGCCCAGGAGGACATAGGATCCTTTATTTATCGGAACCTCAAATGAAACACAGTGCTATCCAGTCCCCCATCAAAGAGCCAAGAGCAAACCTTGAAGCACCCAGTAAAAGCCCATTCAAACAAAAAAGCTTTCCCACTTAAACTGGAAAAAGTTAAGTTCCCAAGAGACCCCCTACACCAACCACCGAAGCTCATTTGGCAGTAAAAACAAAAATGTTCACCGAACAACAAGAAACCCAAAACAATAGTTGTTTTAGCACAAACAAAAAAAAGCAGCTAATTAGTGTCTCTACTGTTTGAAAGAAGGGGGTGGGAAGTGGGCAGAAGACCTGATAGGAAAGATAAAAAGAAAAGGAAAAGGAAAATAAGTTTCCAGTTTGACACTCAAGCTGTCTTCTGCATCCATTTTGTCAAGACCACCAAGTCAATGTGGAGGCATTTTCCTCTTTCTCTTTTCTTTTCATGAGACAGATCACAGCCAGCACTGCAGATTCCATTGAATTAAGGAATGCTGTTGCCTACATGTGTGAATGAGCTGTGAGTAAAGTACTGAAGTAGAGGACACCTAAAGTGAAACGTCTTCATGAATGTCCATGTGGCTGAGCAGGAAGTTAACCTTTCATAGATGTGCTAACGAAGAAGAGTTGGCTTTTATTTTATTTACTTTTCCCCGCACTGTGTTGAATGACTATCATCTACAAGTTCAGGCTACTTTTTGCTGAGGATTAATGCACTGGGAGAGCTGAGAGAAAACTGAACAGTAGAGCTGTCTTTTTCTTGACCAGTTCACCTTACTTTCCCAAACTCTAAGTCTTTCCCTAATTCTTTCTCCTTCTTATTGTAGTAAAATGAACAGAACACAAAATTCACCATTTTGATCATTTTACAATTCACTGTACCATTCAGTGGAATTTAATACTGTCACAATGTTGTGTAACTATCACCGCTGTCCAGCTGAAAAACATTTTCATCACGCCAAGAGGAAACCTACACCCATTTTAAGGAGTCATTCCCTATTTCCCTCTGTTCCAAACCCCTGGCAACCACTAATGTATAATATTTGCCGTGTGTATGGATCTGCCACTGCTGTACATTTCACATAAATGGAACCAAACCATATGTAGCCTTTCCTGCCTGATGAGAAGTTGTGCAGTGGTAGGAAAAACTAAAATGCGATGTACTGTATGATGTATGTTTTACTGAAGTGGCTTGGTCAGATTATAATGATTTATGATAAAATCACATGAAGCAAGCATCACAATTCTCCAGGAATGGTCTGAAGAATGCTAATGTTAATTATGAATATGCGAATCCTAAATCTTTCATTTCTATTGACCTTATCTCATTAATTCTTCTCCCAACACTGCTATAACTAGAGTTGAGTTCTAAAATGTACCTTCCTCTTTTCCCATAGAAATTGTCCCACAATTTCAAAAAGTTCTCAAAGGTGAAAAAGTGCACACAACGTTTATCACGTTTGCAAATGCCAATGGAAATGCTAAGCTAACACTGTCCAAAATGCAATATTCTTCTGTGAGAGCACCCAACTTTAAACAAATACACATATTCTAAATACAGCTTAGATCTGTGACATGTTTTGGCCACTGAAGTATGAACAGACATGTTGGCCTTAAATGAGCAGAAGAGGCCTTAAATGGGCTTGTGCAGTTGGGCTCACCTCTTATGTTTCAGTGAACTTTTAGAGAAGACAGGGCCTGGGAGCTGCGGCCTCACAGTTGGGCTCCAGACGAAGAGGTGTGTGACAAACCTCAAACTGACCCAAAACACGGAGCAAAACTAGCCATCTAGAGGTCTAAAAGAGAGCCACTGCAGCTAGCCCATAGGTCCAAGAGAAATAAATTCATGTTTATGTAACTGACTTTGGTGTGATTTGTTCCAAAGCATTATCACAGCAAGAGCTGACTAACACAACATCCTCCAAATCATTGTTATGTAAATGGTTGCTACCATGCCTACATTTAAGGCAACTGTGTACTCAAATTGTGAGAATTCTTGAACTCTTGGTGCCTCTCCAACACAATGTACATGGCTAAATTTCCACAAATAAGTTCACTAATATACCACAAAGATCTCTCTAAACTTTTATTAAATGTAATGCAAAGTTCTTTCTTTTCATTTTCTGCTTCTCCATAGTTAAAATGCTGTTTATCAATGTAAAACGGTTCTTGCCGTTTGGCTTTTGTCGTTAGAGTCTTTTGAACTCTTTCGCTTTTCAGCTCCTAGGCTGTAACATTTGAATCAGCAAATGCCCCAAGGAGAAAAGCTGCACCAAGTGTCAAGCTTGTGTCTGTGTTTCCCTTCTCTCCACAACTTGGCCCACATGTCTTGGTGTCTCTCTAACATTCAGACACCAGTGAACAGAAGTTTTCCTACTCTATCCAGGTTTTCTAAAATTTCTTTAGACTTCACCTGATCTTATGTTATTATTCAACTATCATCTCAATTACCCCTAGGAAGAAAATTTACAATTTTTAGAGAAAATGGAACCCTGGTACACTGTTGGTAGGAACGTAAACTGGTGCAGACACTGTGGACAACAGTATGGAGTGTTCTCAAAAACTAAAAATAGAACTACCATATGACCTCGCAACTCCACTCCTGGGTATAAATCCAAAAAGAACAAAAACACGTGTTTTCAAAGACATGTATTTGAAAAGATACATGCACCCCAATGTTCGCAGCATCAGTATTTACAATTACCAAGATATGGAAGCAACCTAAGTGTCATCAACTGATGAATGGATAAAGAAGATGCAGTACCTATAACCAATGGCATACTACTCAGCCTTAAAAAAGAAAGAAATGTTGCCATTTGCGGCAACATAGATGGACTTGGAGGACATTGTGGTAAGTGAAATAAGTCAAACAAAATCAAACACTGTAGGATATCACCTATATATGATATCTAAAAAAATACAGCAAGCTACCGAATATAACTAAAAGAAGGGGAGACACAGATATAGAGAACAAACTAACGGTTGCCAGTGTGGAGGGGGAGGAGGGGGCAATACGGGGTGGGGAAGTGAGAGATGTAAACTACTGGGTGTACGATAGGCTCAAAGATGTATTGTACAACACAGGGAATATAGCCAATATTTTGTAATAACAGTAAATGTAAAGTGACCTTTAGAAAGTATATAAAAACTTTTTAAAACAGAAATCGTACTGAAAATTGGAAACAATTTAAATGTCCATCAACAGGAAAATGCACATATAAATTATTGTACTTCCCTACATGGGAATCCTACATAGTGAGGAAAGTACATGAACTAGACAGATCTTTACGTGTCAGCATGGATGAACCTAGCAAAGATAACACTAAAAAAAGCAAGTAAGAAGAGAAAACATAGTAGAATACTATATGAGGTTTAAGAATACTTAAAAATGTAGCCTAAATAGAAAGACATCCATGCAGTGATGGAGACCAAGTTCAGACGAGTGGTTACCCAGGGTCAGCTGGGGAGTGGCTGTGTTTGGGAAAGTGGTCACAGCAGGCTCTTCAACAGGAATGGTAATGTTTCACTTCACACGCTGGCTGGAGGACGGAGGAGTGTCTGAGATATTATAATGTGAGCATGCTGCATGTGAAAGCCATTGCTGACCACATCTAGGGGATCTGATACGCGGGAGCTGGTAGTGGGTGGAGGCATCCAGAAGGTGGTGGTAGAAGAGGAATGTGGTATGCATAACGCCTAAGGCCTGACCAGAGGACGACCACTGTTCTAGAAACTGGACACAATTCCAACTTCTACGACCAATGTTAAAAGACAAACTGAGGCATATTTAAAATAAGACTTTACGTGAGCAAAAATAGATTCAATTCAGGCACCACCAAAGCGGAAGCGGTGAGGAGCACTCCAGCCACAGGAGCTGCAGAGATGTTTATTTTAAAAGGGCAGAAGCAAAGCAAGGAAATGACTGGCTTGCTATAACTTTAAAGCCTAGTTGGTGGTTTGTGACTCGTTGTCCTCAGCAGTGTTCGCCACCCTGAGGCGTTGACAGGCTTAGATTTTTGTTGGTTTACGTAGGCGGCCGCATCATTAGAGCCACCGCAGGCTAACGGCCTCCTTGCAGGGTTAATTTACTAACACCAGTTGTCTGAGTCCTTACTCTTACTCAGTCACTTCACTTCCTACGCCTCAGTTTCTCTTCTGGAAAGTGGATATTCAGTAGTAAATTCTCTGTGGAGTTGTCAGTACCAAACAAAGTGATTATTAGTAACCACGATCATGTCCTGAATGCATGGAACACGTCACCATTTGCCAACTACCGTGTCAAGTTAGCAGAAACTACAGAAATTAAGAGCTCTCCGCATAAATTCACACACCCGTGCACCAGGTAAGGGACCACAGGCAGACGTTCACTCAGCCTTTCGTGTGTCCCTCACGGAGTGCAGGCTCTCTCCTGGGTGGGGGGAGCACAGACACCTACGGGAGTTTACTTTTAAAATGCGTCGATACAACCAGGTCTCAGTTTTGTTTGGATGAGTCAGCAAACGCTTTTTGGAAACCCCAAAGTCTCCACACCTCGTATGTTTCGCGCTGCCTTAGTCTCAGAGCTCAAGCCCCTACTCTTCAGGCCGCGTCACCATGGGAGACAGGGCTGCGTGCGGACGCATGGCGAGCGTGCAGACGTCCTCGAGCCCCGCCCCAATGGTCCCGCCCGCTGACGTAAACCCCAGCCCCGTGGCGTGGAGGGCATAGATGCCTGCGCCAACACCAGGCCACGCGGGGTCTCCGGAGCGCGGCATGGGGGGGTCGGCGTAGCTGGGGCCCGTGGCCCTATGTCTTCTGGCTGCGACGCCGGTCCAGCCGCAGCCGCCGAGCGGTGGGCGCCTGAGGGGCCGGGGCCCCCAGGCGGGTGTGGCCATCGTGTCCGCAGCCAGCGTCCCCGAGGCCGTGCTCGGGCCATGATCACTTGGTGAAGCTGCGCCGGGACAGCGCGGCCGACTTCTTTCTGCGCTCTGAGGACGTGTGCGCGCTGCAGGACTTGGTGCCTCTGCCCTCCATGCGCGCTTCCCTGCGGGACGCCCCGCTGGACTTAAGGCCGACCGCCCCCGCGGTGTGCACTGGGCGCCGCTACTGAGCACCCGCTGCCCCTGATCTGTATCCAGAGCTTCTTCCAGCCATGGCTTGTCGAGACAGCTTTCTACTTCCCGCTTCCAGGGCCCCTCGTGTTGGCGCTGAGAAGCGGGGTTTTTGATGGTTCAAGGTGGAGGGTGTGCACTAGAACCAGTGCCCAGTGCCCGGGTGTGCATGCACTAGACAGGGCGTGCGGCCTAGGACTCCTGCCAGCTCGGTGACCCCGGCCGAGTGCCTTAAGGCTTCTAGGTCTCAGTGTTCTCATCTGTAGCGTGGGCTTAACAGGTCCCAGTCTCTGTGGTGGTTACAAGGATGCACTGTGTTAATGCTTCTAGACTCTACAAAGTAGAACACTTAGCACAGTTTGGAGCATCGTTAATTGTTGCACAGATGTTATCTGGTCTGCTGAATGACTTTGCCTGGTACACACCAAAGCAATTAGGAAACGGATATATCCCAGCTTCATTTCCTTTCCATTCAAACAGGGTTCAGGGAAAAAAAATTTTTTTTCAATAGTCGTATCATATAGTGGAAAGAGCACTGGTGTGAAGGCAGCTTAGGGTTTGAATTCCAGGGCTTATGCTGTCTGTGGCCTGGGCAGGTTACTTTTGAACTGCAATCCCCACACTTGTAAGATGACATTAAAAACCACTCTTTCTGTGGGTTCTTAGAATGAATTAAGCAGGTTATGTGTGTAAAGTAGCCTGGCACTTGAATGAGTTGTCAGAACCAAGGACTGCTGGAGATGATGCTTCTGCCCTAGGTAATCTCCCCTTCTACTGGGCGGCAGGTAAACACAAGAACAATAGTCAGTGCTCTGGAAGAAGTGAGTTCTGGTGCTACAGAGCACAGAATCTTTTTTTAAAATTTAATTATTATTTTATATAGGAGGTTAGTTGATGTACAATATTGTGTTAGTTTCAGGTGTACAGCAAAGTGGTTTAGTTATTCATATATCCATTCTTTTTCAGATTCTTTTCCCATACAGTTTGTTACAGGATATGGAGTAGAGTTCCCTGTGCTATGCAGTAGGTCCTTGTGGATTATCTGTTTTATATAGAGTCGTGTGTATATGTTAATCCCAAACTCCTAATGTATCCTTCCCCCTCCCACCTTTCCCCTTTGCAGAGCACAGAATCTTGGAAGGGAAAGTTCAGGGTAGGCTTCTTGGAGGAGGTGCCATCCTTTCTAAGGATATGTAGAAGCTCCTGGGGTGGCAGGAGGGAGCAGAGTGTGTCAAAGTTTGAGAAATATAAGAAAATATGGCAAAACTAAGGTATAGGACTGGAACTCAGGGTTTGGGAAAGAAATGAGAGTTGATCCTGGAAACTTAGTGGGGCCCAAGAGAAGGGGGCCTTGTTTGTCCTGTCAGAAGTTTAGATGTTTATCCTGAAGGCTGTGGGAAACCCTAAAGAACAGTGAGATGGACTTGTGGTTTAGAGACTCACTCGGACCTCCATGTGCAAGGCACTTGATTGGGTGCAGGGTGAATTGTAATCTAAGGTTCCCACTTAAGTTATAAAAGGTTGGACTGGATTTTGCAGATCTGAGAGAGAATGGGTGGGGCCTGGTGACCAGTTAGAAAAGGGAGGGCAGCAAGCGTGGGTGACAGTTTACAGCTGCATCTTTTTGAGAGATACAGAGCACAGTAGGAAGGGGTTGGGGGTGGCGAGAGGATCTTACTTGATCTTCAGTGCTTTAAAGGGGCCTGGTAGATGGGTCTGGACCCAAGGTACAGATCTGGGCTTTTTGGGAGGACAGGTGTTTGAAGGCATGGTAGAGACTTAGGTTACCCACAAGAAGATCCAAAGAATCATAGGTCTGAGAGATTTTTAAGTGGGTATATTTGAGGATGTTTATAAGCTGTGAGAAAGTAACCAGCAGAGTAAGGGTGTGAAGATGTAGGAGAGGAAATGATTGTTCATTTGTTTTCAAAAAGCTGAATACTCATCGTGTGCCTGGACCTTTTCCAGGATCTGGGGTTCACACCATCTGTTATCTCTTCTGCAAGGATAGTTCAACTCATCCCCTGGTGAAGAGAAGTCAGATTATTCTTTGCATCCCATTCAGGTATAAGAACTGTTCTGTACCTCTGAAGGGACTTTACTTAACCAGAGTAATAAGTTAGAAATCAAAAGAAATTAGAGCTGGAAGGGACCTTAAAGGCCACGGTACTTAATTTTGCCTAATATTTTACATTGAATGTAAGAAAAATTTATTGTAGAGCCCATTCTCTTCAGAGTTCCTTCACTGAACTTTCTTTATGTCTTGCATCCAGTGGGTCTGTCTTGTAAATTTTGGCCTCCTCCTAAATTTGCTTCTTCATCCATATTACATTTGGCCCAGACTATGGCCGAAACTCCTGGGTGGTTCACGGCCCCTGGATTCAGTTCCTCTAAGTTCATCTGCCTGCTCTGGTTAAGTGATCTTCTAACATAAAAAGATGTGCTTAAAATAATGCTGCTAATGGCTTGCCCACACAGAGTTACTGCATAGTAGCCGCCCAGCGTGTGCTCTGCACGGAGGCGTGTAGTCTGAACTGTGTTCGGCCAAGCCTCATAGGGCTCTTTGCCCTGAGGAAGGGGAGCTTTTTGTGATCACTCCCTTTATCTAGTCGGTCCTTCAGCAGCAGGGAGCCTTTTTCTAATCAGTGGAGGCACCCTTACTCAGCCAGTGGTAGCCCCAGGTCTCACCACCTGTGGGATACAAGCCATGCTTTCTCCCAGGCTTGCTTGGGCCAACATCTCTTTCATTTCTGTCTCTTCTCACACTTGGACCCCTGGCCTTTAGTCATCCCCACCTGCAGTATTTACAGTGCCCAGCAGGAGTCAGGCTTGAGTGTCTTTTCACAGATGTTCCCTCTGCAGTTACTGCAACTCCTACTCCAACTCTGCATAGCCTCATCTTTCTGGATTCTGCTCCAGGGTTATCATGAAGCCATCACTTGGATATAACATTCTGCCTCCAAAGGAGCCTCTGTGCATAAAGGTTATGTTTCTTTATCTCATGTGATTGAAATTTTGAGTTTACACATGTCCCTCCTTAATGAAGGCTTTAAGGGCAGGAGTCGTTTCTAATCCTTAGCACAGAGCAGATGCTTTTTTTTAATGCTTTTTAATGATGATAAAATGTGTGTTTTAAATCACTTATTTTACAATAATTTTGCTTTAGCTTCTGGCAGAAATAAAGTTTACAGAAGTCGTGTTCCTGCGAAAAGAAATAAAGATGTGACCTTCCAATTGTGTAAAGCTCTTAAACGCTGTGTAAGTGCATCGGGTTTGCTAAGGAACAAGGAGCTAAGTGGGCTAGTTGTGAGAGAGAGAGGCTTAACTATGTTAACAAAGGTAAGCCTTCATTGTGTCCTGCCAACATTTAATAGTTGCTTTTGGGGCAAATTAAACCAGTAAAATTTTAAACTCTTCCTCCATATTAAAGGGATTGAATAAATTGGCCACTTTGGTGCACCTGTGTCTTGCTAATTGTCCAATTGGAGATGGAGGTTTAGAAAGTGAGTTTCAGTCTTGTTTAAGTCTCTTCCCATCAGACTGGTCTCGTGATTTCCTACACACCATGTTACTTCCTGTCTACCTTTCCTTGGTGTTGTTCATGCCTGGATTGTCTCCTGTACCTGATCACACCTTGGTCCATTCTCATTTGTACCATGAAATTTTGTCATTCTGGATACTGTCAGAACTAATTTTACTTAACTTTGTGTTAAGCCACAAACCACACATTTTGTATATTTTCTGTGTTTTGTGTTTGTCTATATATTTATGGTTTCTCTTCAAGAAATATTATGGGAAGGGAAATAGCAAGATGTAAAGAGCAAAAAAGTCATCATTCTCTTTAAATTGTTAGAACATCTATCTGCAATCATAATTATGATGCACTGTGTTATGTGTTAAAATAGTAAATACATGTAACGTCCTGTAGGAGCAGCAAACTCAGTGGTGTTGGTGAGGGTGTGTCATGGAAGTAATCACAAAGCAGGTGACTGTTGGATGGGGTCCTGAAACATTAGTGTGCCTTCCCGGTGTCCAGTAGTGGTCTGGAGGGGTCAGGAAGCCTGCTTTTCAGTTTGAGGGAACAGAGGGTTTGAGGTCCTCTCTCTTCTATTGCTCTAGTATAGAATACTGCATAGCAGCTAATAAAATACTGGATTTATAGTTGACATTTAAATC
The DNA here is from genome assembly GCF_025265405.1 of Mesoplodon densirostris. Lineage (NCBI taxonomy): Eukaryota > Metazoa > Chordata > Mammalia > Artiodactyla > Ziphiidae > Mesoplodon > Mesoplodon densirostris. The sequence continues at coordinate 134,193,907 of NC_082662.1, read as the reverse complement.
ACTGATTGATCATTAAGATTGGGATGTATCTTTGGAAATGAAAATAGGAAGAATCTTATGCTTTTTCTTTTTTTCTTTTTTTTCCTATATCTGAAAATGTATGTAGTACTTTGCTGAGTGGTTGGGAATAAAGTTTGCAGTATTCAGTGTATTCAGTTTTAGTATCTAAATAGAATTAAACTGTTGCTGTAAACTGGAATAGCACTTTGTTACTGACAAGTTTTAGAATGCATCTGTTCGTCAATTACCTGTTTGGGAAGATTGTAGTTAATGATTTTGAGAATGTGGCTATAAACCTCCAATTGACTCAAGAAAAGCAAATAAGTCAAGATTGACAAATGTATAGGCTCTTCATCTTATTGTATATGTGGGTTTTTTTTCCTTTTAGTTATTTGTCAAGGTATAAAGAATTCTATCACACTTAAGACAAGTTAAGTAAACTTCACGGGGTGTATTCAGACATGGCAGGGAGCAGATCACATGGCCTAGATCTTAAAGGTGATTTTATGTTTAAACTTTCATGAAAACATATATGATTGAAACACATTAATATATTGATACAGAGGGCAGTTAATTTTTGTCTTTTTTTTTTTTTGCGGTACTGTTGTGGCCTCTCCCGTCGTGGAGCACAGGCTCCAGACGCACAGGCTCAGCGGCCATGGCTCACGGGCCCAGCCGCTCCGCGGCATGTGGGATCTTCCTGGACCGGGGCACGAACCCGTGTCCCCTGCATCGGCAGGCGGACTCTCAACCACTGCGCCACCAGGGAAGCCCTAATTTTTGTCTTTTGATACATGTGAGTGCAGCTTTCATTTTGCTGAAAGAATATGACCACTTTTCAGGTTGGGATTCTACCATTTAATAAAGATAGTCCACTTAATTTTAGAAATAAGAGATTTAATATATAATACCTAATAATACTTTTATGTATTTTTTTACTGAAAACATTTATTGTAATACTGTGAAGAAACTATGCCGTTATAGTCTTCAAGACTTAAATGAATCAAGTGTTTATTAGCTGCTGTAGTTTTTAAACTAATAAAAATCAGTACATCAGCAATTTGTAAATACAGTTTTTAAAATAATACCTTAAAACTTTACAGTGGTTACTATGACTGTATTTAGGCCTAAAGTTATTTAATAATTTGATATGAAGGCTTTTTAATAGTTTGATGATGCAGCTCAGGGATAGGTAAACTCTGGCTGGTAGGCCAGATGCAGCCCATTGCCTGGTTTTGTAAAGGAAGTTTTTTTGGAACTTAGTCGCACCCATTGTTTACATGGTAGTTATGGCTACTTTCACCCTACGCCAGTGGGGCAGAGTAGTTGCAACAGAAACTGTATAGCCCACAAATATGGAAATGTTTAAATTTAGATTTTAAAAATTGAAAAATTCTTTGAGCCTATACAGGGCAAGTCCATTGACCCCTGAGGTAGAAAACAGTCAAGAACTTGGGTGCCGAAGCCAAGTGGCCTAGGTTCAAATTCCCTTTCTCCCATTTCATAGCTACTGACCATGGGCAAATCACTTAACCTCTATGCCTCATTATGAGGTGTAAATGCACTCATTTGTATAAATAGTGCCTGGCACATACTAAGCACTGTGTAAGTGATTGCTGTTGTTTCTCCTTGGAGCTTTGATAAGTTATTGTTAATAGAAAAATGACACTAATGATTTTCCTTTTAGAGTAACAAAGGCACTTGGAGTCTTTTATTTTTTCAAGAATGTAATAAGACTTTTTTCATTTACAGTCAGTGTTCCCTGTTACCAAAATTTACTTTATGAATATAAAGAACTGAATGTCTTTAAGACAGTACTTCTGCTTAAATGTCAAACCATTATTTTTCCAAGGCACATCAAACTGGCTGTGCATAGTCCAGGCCTCTAAAGCTTGTGTGCATACCCTAGGTAGCATGTGAGATATACATTTTGTAAATATAGTTTTTAAAATAATGCTTGAGACTTCCCTGGTGGTCCAGCAGTTAACACTGTGTGCTCCCAATGCAGGGGGCTTGGGTTCGATCCCTGCTCCAGGAACTAGATCCCACGTGCCTGCCATAACTAAGAGCCCACATGCCCTAACTAAAATATCCGGCATGCTGCAACTAAAGACCTGGCACAGCCAAACAAACAAATAAATAAATATTTATAAAATATAAGTAAAATAAAATAATGCCTTAGGAGTTAGGAAAAGAAAATACTAGAACATTTTTACCTTTGTATTATTTTAAAAAATCTGTGTAGTTTATCATGTACATAAATTATATGTATGGAACTTTGTGTATATAATTTGTTAATAAATAAGATGCATATTAAAAAGTTTTCTTATGGTTTGCCCTGTCAGGTGTTTGGAGACCACTGGAGGACAGAATGATGAAATTTAGAGCCTCAGCAATGATAGAATTTAGAACCAATTCCCTGACTTAGAAGATAAGGAAAATAATTCATAGACTGTAATTGAGTTGTCCAACTTTACATAAGTGTTCAGAAACAGTCTATCCAGTGGCTAGAATCTAATCACTGACCGAGTAGAATCAGGGTCACTGGACTCGTAAACCAGAAGTGACTGTTGAATTTCTCAGGTTGATGCGCCTGGCATATATGCTTGATATGTGTGTGTGTGTAAATCTCTGACATAATAAGCCATACTCAGTAGGCACACCCTGTTTCCTTATTCAGGCATCTTAATTTCATCCCATTAAATCTTTGACATATCAGACTACCAGAAAGCATGAAGAAACCTGGGCTGAGAGTCTTCATTCCAGGAGACCTGATCTTGACTGTATGGCTGGTTTGAGGCGCATCACTCTGAACTGCACCACGCTCATTGGTGACCTGGGTGCAAGTGCTTTGGCAGAATCTCTTAGTGAGGATTTATGGCTTAGAGGTAAATTCTAAAATTGAAACTACTGAATTTTTAATATGAAATATGCTTAGCTTTTGGCATGATACTATTGTGATAGGATTTTTTAAAGCCTCATTTTACTGATAGCTTTTATTTTGCTTTTAAATTTTCTCTAAGAGTTGCATATATCCTTTATAGAAAATACAGAGAAACAAGAGAACAATTACCTATAATTTTAATACCCAGACATAATAACTGTTCATTTTGGTGTATATACTTTCAGTCTTTATTTTTCCTACAAATATATTTGTACACTTAGGGATTACAAAAATAGAATTGTAGTATACTTGCTATTTCATATTCCTGCTTTTTTCACTTAATGATGTATCATGTAGTATTGCATCGTATTGATGTCCCATAGTTTAATCAATTCTTTGTAATTCGATTTAGACAGTTTGCTTTTCCCTGTCAGAAACAATGTGAATATGTTGTATATACATCTCTGTGTCCATCGGGATTACTTCTGTAGAATAAGGTACTACAAGTGGAATGACTAAGGGTGACATATTTTTAAGACTTTTGATACACATGGCCAAATTACCACCCAGAAATGCTATGCCAATTTATAGTCCACCCCAACAGTAGATGTGAAGCCTGCCTCTCACAAACAGTGGCTTGTAGCACTTGTAAAAAAATGTAAAACTACAAAAATGAGTACCTCTCCATTTTCTATGTGCATTTTCTATATGCTAGTGGGATTACTCCAAATTTTATAACTTTTTTCAACTAATTTAGTATGAGCATTTTAGCAAGTCAGTAAATTTGCATCTCCTGCATCATTTTTTGTGATTGTTCAGTATTTCATTGTATGAATATGCCACAGTGCACGTAGCTTATCCATTCTTGTATATAAGCTTTGTCCAGTTTTTCAGTTACAAATAGTACTCTGATATATATCCTTACCTATATCTCTGACTATTTCTTTTGGTTAAATTCTTAGAAAGAGAGTTGTTGGATCAGAAGGGTATAGATATGATTTAAAGCCTTTTCTTACAGAATCTTGGCTTAATCTGATAGGAAAATAACTACATTTTGTTTTATTTTGTATTCATTTGATTTACTGGTGAGGTTTACTGGCTGTTTGTATTAATTTGGCTATTTGGTTAATTATACCCTGTGTCCATTCTTCTGTAGTGAGAGTTTGTAAGGGTTGTATCATATCCTGTCAGATCTGTATGTCTTACTTGCTATTTCTATGTGTCATGGGGGTGTTGAAAGACTCCAGTTATTTTAATGTGATGGTCCACACCACACTTAAAAAAAAGACTCATCATAGTTTCCTTTCATGTAATATTTTTTAATACCTGTGCTTTGGTGATGATCCCTTTGGTTTAAATGAGTAGGTTGTTCAGCCCCAGAACTACTAGAATTCATGTTCAGTGTTTCTGGTTTTTGTCTGACTTTTTATGGAGAGAGTTCTTGACCATCATACTTTCATGATAGGTTTTTACTATGTATTCTCTATTCACACATTGTTTGAATTTGTTATTATTTGTATCCTCTTAGACTTGTCCTTTTTTCCTCTAAAACTAACAGTTATTACATTTCTTCTATTTTGTTTTCCCCTTTTAGCTAGTTTCAAGTGTGATTTGGAGCTGAAGATCATGATCAAAAGAATGCAGTGCATTTCTGAGCTCCACCAGGTTTTGCTTGTGAGGTTTACATGCCTCTGCCGCCCTTGCTAATTATGAACTGAGATTCATTTTGTGATGCTTTTTGCTCATACATTATATACAGTTATTCTTCAGTTCTGTAATTGTAAAATATGTTGGATGATTTATTGATACTAAAGCCAGGGTTATCATTGCACATTCAAGAAGAGGTTTTTAAATTGGATCATGCATTATGTGTGTGCATATACGTTTCTGTTTTTTTCCATACCCAAAATTACAAACCTGCCATGACTTGTCTTGTGCAGGACTCTTCCACACGTGAGAAAATGAGAGTTGTCTATATGTTAAATCTGTAGAGTTAGGAAGTGACCTTTTGTCTTCCATCGAAAGCACTTGACCTGCAACAGTGTGGCCTCACCAGTGAAGGAGCAAAGGCTTTACTAAAGACCCTTGAAACCAACAGAACTCTGCTCATTCTGGATATAAGAAAATATCCACTTGTTGGTATGTGGTCACTTTTTTGATATTGATAAACACGTAACAAAACAAAAAGAATTTGTTCACGTATTGACAGTTTTTTTAAAATTTAATGTGTTTAACTTTCCTCACCACACACAGTTGGCCCTTGAACAACGTGGGGTTAGGGGTGCCAACCCCTACGCAGTTGAAAATCTGGGTATAAGTTTATAGTCAGTGGTTCCACATCTGTGGATTCAACCATCCTTGGATCGTGTAGGACGATAGTACATATTTATTGAAAAATATGCGTGTGTCAGTGGACCCGCAAGGTTCAAACCCATGTTGTTCAAGCTTCAACTGTACTTTTGTAGTGTTGCACTTCCCTTATGTTTTTAGCAGATAATGTACTAATTAAAGTGAATTTTACTTGTAAATTTTTCTTATCTCTACTCTGAATAGAGGTGAACCTACATACTAAGCCTACTTCCACCAAGAGCATTATTTCTTTCCTGTGCAACCTCTGAATTCTTGCCAGGAGCACTTTATTCATTTTTCAGAATCACAAGCAATTTTTAAAATATCTTCTGTGTGCCAGATATGGGTGTAGGCACTAGGGATAAAGCAGTGAACCAGACAGGCAAAAGTCTTGCCCTCGTGGAGCTTACATTCTAGTGAAGGAGTTCAGATAGAAATGAGTAAACAGATAAGTGATATAATTTTAGAGAGTAGGAAGTGCCAAAATATCTTAAAGTAAGGAGAGTGAGGGAGTTCAGATAGAAATGAGTAAACAGATAAGTAATATAATTTTAGAGGGTAGGAAGTGCAAAAAATATCTTAAAGTAAGGAGAGCAAGGGAGAGCAGGTAGGACGCCATTGGATAGGTTTGTTAGGGGACAGCTTCACTGGAGAAGTGGCATTTGAACAGAGACATGAATGAAGAGAGGAGCAAGCCATGGAAGAACTGGAGTAAGCACATTCCAGGACAAGGAGGCAATGAGTATGCAGGCATGTAGGTGGGTGGAGTATTTAAGGAAAAGCAAGGAGGCCAACATGGCCAGAGTACCGAGTGAAGAAGAGTGTGGTATGACATGAGGTCAAGGAGCTAGCCAGGGGTCTGCTCTTGTAAAGTCTTGAAGGCCAGAGTAAAGATGTGGATTATTCTAAATGAGTAGAGGGGTTTGAACTGGAAAAAGGCATGATCCAAATAGTATCTCAATAAGGTGACCTGGTATAGAGAATGGACTTGGGAGGATAAAGAAGAGAAACAGGGAGACCAGTTAGGAGACTGTCACAGTGCTCCAAATAAGAGATGTTTATGGCCTAGGTTAGGTTGGAAGTTTGGAGCAAGTGAAAAGTGATTGAATTCAGGTTGTGTTTTGAGGGTGTAGCTATCAAGACCTGCAGATAGATTAGATGTGGGGTATGAAGGAAATAGTAACAAGGAGACAAGTCATTGATGATTATGTGCAACTGGGTGGTATCACTTAGAAGAAGGGGGCTGATGGGAAGAGCAGCTTTTGAGGGAATATCAGGACTTTGGTTTGTTATCTTGGATGCCCTTTAGGTATCTAAGCGTCTGGATGGTGCTCAGACTGTACTTTCTATCCAAAGGTATCTAAAGCCACTTTAGATGCAAAATGGTTAAAGCTGACCTTTGCTGCTGCCAAAATAGTAGCCACTGGGGGCAGTCTGCAAGATGGCATCTTAGGTTTTTGAGGAAGAAATTAGAATACACAAAGGGGGAAATAAGTGTATAATTACATAATGTAGATTTCATATTTAATTTTATGGGAAAAGCAATAATTAGTTGGCTTTTGGTTTTAAATGGAAATAGCCACTCATTGGGAAATAATTACTCTAATTTCAATTTATTTTACTTTAAATCATTCTGTGCTGAAAGCAGTTACCAAAAAATGTCTCCAGAATGGAAGGAGTGCCAAGTCAGAGGTATATAACATGTTTTAATTCTCTCGGAAGAATTTCTCTTTAATGGCTTGTTTTTCTTTCCTTCTTAAAAGAAAATTATCAAGGTACTTTCTGCCATCTTAAAACTAAGTTTTAATCAAGTAAAATGGCTGTTATGTTTTTGAAAATGTTGTGTGATGCTTTAATTTAGCTTCCCAGAAATGCAGATTGAAGACCTTTTATTAACTTAAAATATCTTAATTTCTAATGAAGATCAAACCCTCCTAAATTACCTGTGACTTAAATGGCATATTTATCATTTCTCTCTCAGTACCAGTGGATAACTTCTCCATCGGTGAAGGAACCATCCAAAGCTTCTATACAGAAAAAGAGAACTATAATTTTGGAAAGTGGTCGAAAAGGAAAAGCTACTATTAGAATTGGTAACTGTTTTTTTGTTTGTTTTTTTGTTTTTTTGTTTTTTTTTTTTTTGCGGTACGCAGGCCTCTCACTGTTGTGGAGCACAGGCTCTGGATGCACAGGCTCAGCGGCCATGGCTCACCAGCCCAGCAGCTCCGCGGCATGTGGGATCCTCCCGGACCAGGGCACGAACCCGTGTCCCCTGCATCGGCAGGCGAACTCTCAACCATTGCGCCACCATGGAAGCCCTCTTTCTTTTTTTTAATGCTACTAGTACTTATACCCCTTATATTTTCTGGTGTGCTAAAATTAAAACAGCTTTAATGGTTATTCCTTAACGGTTAATTACTTCCTTAACGGTTAGCTGTTAATATTATTTGTGTTTCTTATGGAACGTACCTAGGATGTTCCTGACACATAGTGTTTAATATTTATTAGATATTAATTTTAATATGATAAAGCTCTTGAAGTGACAAAATCCATATCCAGATACGAGGTCACCTTTTCTCCCTTTCATGTGGGGTCCAGGCCTTAGGAAAGAGGGAAACATGTGATGTGTCTGTTGACAACCCCAAAATAAAATAAAGTAGGCAGAGCCCTTGGCACTTTACAGATATGAATACCTTTTATTGTCATCAGAACCCTGTGAACAGACAGTGTTTTATAGCAGTGCAGACAGGTTAGGGTCAGGTGCAGCGGGGAAGTGGGATCAGGCAGGATAAAAACATGGGGAGATTGGTGGGGGGGGGCTGTTTCCAGAGCCTTTACTAAGGAAACAACAAAAATCACAGATGATCATGACTGTTTTTTCAAAATGCAGGAATCAGTGGAAAAACTAGAAATGATCATGTTCAGAATCGTGATCAGTTGTGTCTAAGTATGGAGAAGTCAGTTACTTTCCCATAAGCCAGAAATAACACTGAAAAACAAGGAAAGATCCTATTTGCAATAGTCACAAAAATTAGTAAATATCTAGAAGCCAGTTCAGTGTTCTCCTGAAAAAGTTAGTGCAAAAGGATAGATGAAACATTTTAAACATATATGTTAACATTAATAAAATGTAATGTTAACATATGATCTATTAATATATAAAGCCACTGGCAGAGGGAAACAGAGATCGGAGGAGAAGTCCAGAAACAGGTCCCTGTTTACTTGAGAATTGTATTTTAACTTAGACAATTTTACAGTCTAACTTGACTTTTTGTCTAATTGATTGATTGAAGCATTGATAATTCATTTAAACAGAAATTAGATATTTGCATCATAGCATACACAAATTCTAGTCAGTCGAAAAGATGCAAAGGCAACTAAATGCAAGAAGCAAATATAAAATACAGGAGAGAATTTCTGTGTAAGTGTAGGGAGTACAGAAGCCTTCCTAAGTAAGCCATAAAACTCAGAAGCCATAAAGTAAAAGATATTTAATTCCATGAAAATTTAAAACTTTTCTACAGTTCAAGATGTAAACAAAACAAAATGACAGACACCAAAGTTGGGTAGTGTATTAACATATAAAGGTTACTGTTGATATAGAGAAGAACCCACAAATAAATGAAAAAGGATAAGCAAATTTTAAAAAGGCAGGGGGTGGTTTCTACCTGTATGAGCAAACAACTCAGAAGAAACACAGCTGGCTACTAGACAGTTGAAGAGGGGCCAACTTCTTTAGGAAATGCAGATTAAAACCATGGGATTTTCTTCCCCTCTGATGGGCAGAAATTCTAAAGACTGATAACATCTGGTGTAGACGAGGGAACAAACACACTTTGCCTATGTTAAGTATAATAAATGTGTTCAATTTTGGAGTGAGGTTTGCAGCGTCCATCAAAGTTCAAAACTCTCTTGCTCTTTGACCAAAGACTTTTCCTTCTAGGCACCTGCCCTCTGCCAGTACTCTGCCTTGCACAGAAGTGTGCATAAAATCAGGCACCTGCAAGTCCAATGAGGGATACTTACATAATGGGGAAAATGTAGAGACAACCCGGATGTCCTTCAGGAGGGGTCTGATGAAGGAAATTAGGATCCATCCGTGGTATGGAGTAACATGTGTGTGGAGAACGGGGAAGGTCTGTGAGCAAACTGGGAAGATGACCTGATACGTCATGAGGTCAGAAGGAAAAAGAGCAGGTGTAGAAAAGGACATTTCTATGATTCCACTTAGAAACCCACAGTGTTTGTATTTGTAAATACTATATATGTATATATGTACAAACGGAAACACGCATATATACACGTATACACATTTGTGTATCTGATCCTGAAAATGCACAAAAGACTGTTAATGGCAACCACCTCTATGGAAGGGAATAGATCTTTATATTTTTACTCTAGTTTTCCTAATCGTGTGCAAATTTAGAGTTAATTTTTTATTTAAAAGTTAGGCAGGGCTTCCCTGGTGGCGTAGTGGTTGAGAGTCCGCCTGCCGATGCAGGGGACACGGGTTCGTGCCCCGATCCCGGAAGATCCCACATGCCGCGGAGCGGCTGGGCCCGCGAGCCATGGCCGCGGAGCCTGTGTGTCCGGAGCCTGTGCTCCGCAACGGGAGAGGCCACAGCAGTGAGAGGCCCGCGTACAGCAAAAAAAAAAAAAAAAAAAAAAAAAAAAAAAAAAAAAAAAAAAAGTTAGGCAGTCAGGAGAGGCCTAGTGACTGTTTTGTGGGCTTCTCTCACCTCAGGATGCACTCTTCGCGCCCTTCCTGTTTCTGGTTTGTCTTCTGGAGCAGACACCACTGAAACGAGCGTCTTGTCATCGCTTGCCAGCTGCCTGCGGTTCTCTTGCGCCCTACTAACCGTCACCACCTTTGTGAGATGCTGTTTTGCGCTGAGGTGGTGCCTTTCCCCTCACACACACCCCTCTGGTACCTTGGGAAGTCCAGGGGTTTCTCAGTGGGCATTCTAGAATACTCATCCCAGAGATGCAGTGGGTTTTTCAGCCACATGCATTTGGGGAAAACTCTGTTTCTATATGAATTATCCTCTTGGGAGTTCACGATTCATTGGAGCTCTTGAGACGCTCTAGGAAGTTGAGTCCAGAAACCCATGTAGCCCTGTTAGTTCAGGATTTCCTAAATTTCTATGACTGACTGTGGCACCGCTTTTCCAGTCACCACCATCCTTATCAGCTTCCGTCCTAGACTCCCTGGGGAGTGCTGCTCAGACACTGTCCTGGAAGCTTTGTAGTCCCAGGATTACCTGCTGCTTCCACACCCACCTGGCCCCCCCGCTAGAGCTCTGTCAGCCTGGCACCTTCTCCCTGCCCCCAACTCATTCGGCCACAGGCCCTGCCCCTGCTGTGGGATTTAGTGATAACTCCTGGGAGCGGTGGCCCAGCACAGCCCACGGCAGTGCTCGGTGTGGCTCACAGGGTTTAAAACACACAATTTGAGCCCTTACTGGAAGATGGGAAGATGATTTAAATCCAGATGTCTTATTTCATAATCCCCGTGTCTCTGAAAGTGGGAGAAACAGACTGGGAGGGCCATATGTTTCAAGCAAAAGGGAGACTGTGTCTCTGTGGAAGTAAAGAACGGGACCTCACAGTTAACAGGTAACGTAGGGGGTTTGTGCTGATTCTCTCATGTTGGGCCTGTTATACTCATTTATATGACCGTTGGGTCCTTATTGGCATTTTCATTTACTGCCCATGCTTGGAACTCCCCAGTGTCCCCGTCTTGATCACGAGCCTTAATTCTGTTGACCTAGAAAGTTCTTTGTGGGAGCTTTCTAGCAGGCCTCTCCCCCAGTGTCCCCACCCTCCAGCCCCTGTGTTCTAGTGCTTTTTCTACAATGCAGAACTCCTTGTTGTGCAGACCTGATTGCTCCTCGTGCTCCAGGATCCGATGGATCCAGTTCCCAGGAGAGCGTGTCTGCAGGGCCCTCTGCGGTCTGCAGTCCTGCCCCCAGCCAGACACCCAGCACCCCAGGTGCTACAGAGAACTTGCTGCGGTCCCCAATGCCTTGGCAGAGACAGCTCTCTGCCAGATGCCCTTCCTTCGTTTCCCCCTGTCCTGACCCTTCCCACCTCCCTTCCGCTGAAACCTTCAACCTTCCCTTGGGCAGAGGTACTTGCTCAGCTCTGTGCTTCCACAGTGCTTATCCTGTGGAATCTGAATTCCCTCCACAGCCGTCTTGCTACGTTGGGAGCAGCTGATCCCCCTTCATCTTTTTCTTCCTTCCCTCAGCCCCACAGCAGGGACACTCTCAGGCACCGTGCAAATTTAATCTTCAATTTCTAGTTGTTATGACATTGTTGCTGTCAGGATACCACCTACGTTCACAGTAGGATGGGTAAATGTGTGGGGGACGACTGTAAATACAGATTCTTTGTAAATCCAGGTTCTTAATTCTTCCCCCTTTTAATATTTTTCCCCTTAAATCACGTGTCCTTTTTACTGCTCCAGCTCTATAATTGGACTGTCACCTGGGGAGCCTGAGGCAGCAGAATATCAAAGAGGGTAGACACTACATTTTTAACGTCAGTATCAACCAGGATACCTACTACCTGTGCAAAGGGGGGCCCAGAATTCAGGCTCAAAGCCTATTACCGGATACTTAGTTTCCCTGCTTGTGTCTCTTCTGTCTGTCGACGTGCACTTGACTCCTATTAACTTTAACAGGAATTATGTGTGTGCCCTGAGGGCCGAGCATAGCTTTTAATGGGGGCTTCATCACACTGCTTTTCTTTGCTGTTTACTTTCAATGAATCCCACCCTGTAGAAGTGGAAGAATAAAATAGGATGTGCTTGAGAAAATTGAGAGAGTTATGACATATTTTCCTTGTAATCCAGAATAGCATGTCAGCTCTTCTTCTGTTTGTCTCCTTTGGTTGTCAGCGGAAGATAATTTTGGCTTGCTCACTCTCCAAATCAGAAACTGAAGTCCAATACTAACGTATCCTAGATGAAACTTGACCCATTCATTTTTGAGAGTCTGTATGATCCCTGTGCAAGGTGCGGAGAATGAAAAGAGAACTCTGTTGACTTCAATCGATATTTACATAGCATTGAATGTGTTCCAGATGCTGTTCTAAATTCTATCAGTTATCTACTTTTGCATCATAGAACACTTCAAGACTGTGACTGAAAACCACAGCCATTTCTTTTGCTCAGGATTCTTTTCAGTCAGCAGGTGGGGCTGGGCTCAGTGGGGTGGTTTCTTCTGCTGGTCTCATCTGAGATCACTTATTCAACCAAAGTCATCTGGTGATCCACCTAGAGGCTAAATGGCCCCCCTCATCTGTCTGGCAGCTGGAGCTGGCTGTGGGCTGGGCCTGTTATTTCCAGCAGGCTAGCTCGGGCTTGCTTCCATGGCAGTGATGTTTTAAGAGGGCAGGTATAGAAGCCTCATGCCCCTTGAGGCCTCAGCTTGGAAGTTGCACAGCATCACTCTTGTTGCAGTCTCTTGGTCAAAGCAAGTCCACAAGGCCAGCCCAGATTCAAAAGGTGTGGAGCACTAGACCCCACCTCTTGCTGGGAGGGCTGCAGAGAATTTGTGGCCATTTAGTCCTCACATCAGAGAGGGACAACAGAGAGATTTTGTAACTTGTTCAAGGTCACACAGCTTGGGACAATACAGTGTTTTAAGTGCTTTGAAAGCTGCTGCTCATTATTTTTAAATCTTACCGCCACTATTCGGACCAACTTATTTTTTTTTCTCTGCAGCCTTGTAGAGAAAGGGTCATTCATATTGCTGGGTGGCTGCCATGGGTTGAAAGCTTCATCTATGTTGTACCACTGAACTGTCATAACTAGTATGAAATGGAGATATTATTATTATTGCTAATATTCAGATGAGGAAACTGAGGCTCTTGGAAATTAAGTATGAGTCATATAAGAGAATGTTAACTCACTGTTCCATATGCAAGAGTGATCTCCCTAAGTAAATGATAAATGTGCTGGCACAGATTTTTTTTTAATCTCTTGTTTGCATCTGGAAAATGGATTTTAAAACTTTTCTGTTGCTTTGTTAATGGCAGTTGCACATTGCAGAAAAATAGCTGGAAGAAAAAACATGTTTTTCAGATGTCCAGTGCAGGCCCAGAATAGAAGCAAGTTGAATATTCCATTCCGCATTGGCAACACCAAAGGAGATGATGCTTTAGAAAAAAGATTTCTCGACAAAGCTCTTGAACTCACTATGATCTCCCTGAAAGGGCATAGGTGGTGAGTACGTGTCCCATCCAGAAGCTTGTCAGAGAATTGGTTTAGTTTTCAGACGCTGAAGGAGACACATCTAGGAGCCTGTCCATCCTGGAGTAGCAGTTATTGTAACTAGTTGGGAAAGACCGTTTGTTACGGGGGTGCTCCTGCTGCTGTTTACAGGCCCCTTAGCATGATTCCACGGCCGAGAGCACGGGGGGTGGGGCGGGCCACACCTTCTAGGAGCTTTGGTCAAAATTTCCTTTGAAAGTCTCTGCTCTGACAGCACAAAGGGTGCCATTCCATCTCCAGTGCAGCTGGCACAAGCCTGTTCAGTGTAAGAACAGACACTGTTGCTCCCCTGAACATCAGAGAGAGTAGTTAATTCTGTGAGCTCCATGGAAGATGTATGTTTTCACGCATGAGAATAGCTGCCCGCTCCCTGCCCCTTGCACAGCAGGCTCATTGAAGAGTTGAGCTAACCTAGGTTACCTGTGAGCATGACGGTCCTTCGCTGCCATTGGAAAGGAATTTTCTAATGACTGAGATGTGTGACGCTCCTGGCCACCTGCAGGGGCTTTCAGGTGGGAGGTTGGTCACAATGGCCTCAGGTGCCGTGACTCTCGCAGGAGCTGGTGACGGGAAGGAGGGTCATCCTGATGCTCAACCAGATGCTCCTGTTCTTAACGGCTGCATCGGTGGTTCTTCTGGGTCCGTGGGAGGCATTCAGGCCTCTCTGTGTAATGCTGTCACCATCGAAGATGTCAGAAGCTGGCAGCCTTTATGAAGCATTTTTTGGAGATGCACCAGCTATGAGCACATCCTAACTAATATACACTCTGCCCTTGAACAGTGTACAAAATTGAAAGTCACCTGGGCATGGCTAAAAAACACAGTACTTTTTTCGAATGAACATACTTATGATAGATTTTCTTCTTTTTTCAGAGAACAGAAAAGCATCCACAGCTATCCCAAGCTGTTGAAACTTAACCTTAATTCTGACTTGAACTGGAAGCTTTTAAAAAGTCTTCTCTTACTTTTCTACCAAATTCCAGCTACTGTTGTCTTTGCTGTCTTTGCTGCTTAGATCTCATATTCAAAGCTGCCTATGGGTTTAATTATATGCCAATTGCAGGTTATTATTTTTAGAGAAACACAGACACACAGCATGGAGGGTGGGTGGGGCCCTCTACGTGCTGAATTTTGATCCTTTGCAAGATGACAGCAGTGGGGTCTTCTGGATTCTTTCTCTATACGGTTGTTCTCATAAAGCGATAGAAGTGACTTACTATATGTTTGTATAGCAAGGTCTGTTTTTACTACCAAATAGTTTATATATCTATGCATTTATATCTCTGTGCCTTTATATTTCTAATAATACGGTTCTTGTTGGTATATGTTGAGACTTTGAGAATTTGTTAGGATCCTTGACCTTGTGCATTAGAGTGTTATGTTCTCAACAGTCGTGTGCCTCCCCTTCCCCCTCCCCTCTCCCTTTTTAAGCTGCTTCACAAGATTTGGAAGCTCCCTGATTCACTTTTCCTTTCCTTTCAGTGGGTAGAAGATCGGTTGGTGGGTTGGTTGGTTGGTTTTGTTTTTCAGTTATGCTGTTAAACTAAAAATCTGTGTTAAATTCCCTTACTGTTGCTTCACGTGATCGTTCTCCTTCTGGTGTTTGACCAGTGATGCCGAAGAAGGAAGATCTTTGCTGAATAGTCTTTTCCCCTATTGTTCATCCATTGTCAGTGTTTTATGTTGACCGTGTGAAGGACATTAAAGTCCTAAAACATCTAAACCTTTGTCAATGAATTTCTTTACATGCTTTTTAGATGGATTGTTTGTTTAAAAACTATGCTGGGAAAACTTGAGTCTAAAAATAGCATCTGTGAAGGGTATTTTTTTCAGAACCGTGTAAGACTTGAGTCCTGTACCTCCATGTTTTTAATGATTCAGCGTACTGGTAGCTTTCCATTGGCTTTTGGAATGGACATTATCAACAGACCACCTTACAACACAGCTCACGATTTAAAGTTGTATGAACTTTGTCCCACTTAGGCTGGAAACATGCCACTAGGACAGTTTTGAGCCATCTTTGTGTTTCGCTGGATTGTGTAATGAGGACTACACTGATCTTTCGTCCCAGCTCTGCACCAATTAGTTGGGTTACTTGGGTTTCCTGCTTAGGGCTAAACCTTGCCAGTCATGGTTCTCTCATCTGTAAAAAGGAGGATTGAAATAACTCCCCCACTTATCTCAGGGATGTTTGAAGAGCTTAAAACAAGGGCTCAGTGCAGGATGTGACTGTTTAAACACAGTAAATGTTTCAACAGCAAAAGCCGGCCAGTCCATGGACGCCATCCAAGTGTTCACATATAATAGTGCTCAGAGTCTATTTTGCCTACTTCCTCATCCATTCATATGATGGTTCCAAGTCCCTGTGGTTTGTACCGGCCCCAAATCTCTTGAATCTCCACTTATTTCCATTCCCATTGCCACAGCCAGCTCTGTCAGCCCTCAGTGGATCATTTCAGCAGCCTCATCTGCCCCCACCTGCCCCTACCAGCACAGCAAGTTGGACCATCACTTCCCCTTCATGCTCCTCCTTGGTTCATAAAAATCCCAGACTTCTGAGCCCAACAGTCACAGCTTTGTGGTGTCTGGTCTGGCTTCTTCTTTCTTGTGTTTCTAGTTCTTGGAATGTGGTGAGCATATATGCCCGTGCTACGTCGGGTAAGCCTGGAGTTTCTGCCCCCCCTCAGCAAGACTGATGTTCCTTCAAGACACCTGCCAACCTCCTGAGCTTGTTTGTGTCTCCTGCATTGGAAGGATGCGCTTTTCCTTTGTTCTTATAAGCGTGACCCTTTTATCCCATCACAGCACCTCCATTCTGTGTTTTCCTGTGCCGAGGGTGTCTGCTTACATGCCTTCCCCATCGGAGCAAGGAACAAGCCCTGTTTCTCCACCTCCATCACCTGGCATCCTGCCTTGCCCTTAGGAGGTGCTCAACGACTATGTGTTTAATGAATGGAAAGGCAGGGCTTCCTGAATTTTGCAAACATCCTGCAGTAAAGGCAGAGGTACAATCTCACATACGTGGATGTTTTAATTTTTCAAAAGCTTACTATATAATTTCATTTTAAACTAAAATTTAAAATCTTGGAGGGCTCCCAGACTCTTCTTTACATATGTGTGAAAGTGTTTGGAAAACGGCGAGCAACTGCATTCATACCAGGACAAAGGGTAGTCACTGTTGTCTGGAGCACAGATCACTGGAAGATACTCATTGAGCGAAAACCTTGACCTTTGAATGTCTCAAGTGCGTGAACGGACGCCAGTCTGCTGCCCACGTGGAGAGTGGGGAAGGGGAGATAAGGATGCAGGCCCCGTGTCTACAGGCTGCGGGAGCCACAACTGGCCAGTCTTTAAGGTTAAAAGCAAAGTGGACAGACAGGTGTCTTTCAGGCCTTGGGAAATCTGTGTAAGCCTTGGTGTCCTCACGTTCCTTCAGATCCTCCGGAGTGTCCTCCTTCTTCTCCCAAACTGTTTTTGTTTATTTTTCTCTTTCAAAATTTGACAACACATAACCATGTTAATACCACCTAAGTGAGAAAAAACAGATTTGTTCCCACGTTGCTTATGTTTACCTGCACACACTGCTTTATCCCCAGCACTGTGGCTCTGTTCTTTGCCTGCACAAGAAACAAAATTGTTCTGTTCGGTGCTAGTCTATGTTTATCTAAACGTCTAATGCTGTCTCATCACAACTTAGCAGATGCTGGAAGGTTTGGCCAGCCCTTAGGTGAAGTATGTGATGTAACAAATAATTAGTCCCTTTTCTCCCCTTTAGAGCTTAAGGAGCCACTAAGACCCTGTAAAATGGACAAGACCCATTGATTGATGTCCAGCTCTGCCTAAGGCCCTTGCAGGTCTGGCCTTGTATCACTCTGGGATTAATGTTTGTTGTATCGTGTTCTTTGGATGGAAAATAAAATGAGGAAGGATTTTCTCACATTTGGTCCAAATGAACATAATTAAAAAGTGAAATGCTACTGCGTCTTCAAAGAAATCAATCACTTTAATTGCAAAGAAGATTCCCTGCCTCTGTTAGTAATGGGGCTCTTGGTAATTTAGAATCAGAATCCATGACAGCTTGTGATGAATTGGCTCCTTTTGGGCTAAAGAAGGTAAGAAGTTCTAATTACCCCTGGATTATTCCAGAGTGGGTGGAAAAGCTTGATCAAAGAGATATTGGGAGAGATCTCGAAAAGCTAGCAGTGAGCAAAGATTCATTGAATTTCTTTTTAAGAATCTACAGAATAAAATAGTTCATTTGTTGTGACAAAAACAAGAGCCTGTGGTATTTGAAATTGCAGAGCAAATTGGATTTTCTAAGAAAATAGGGAACTGGGCATATGAGAAAAAATTTACGTACCCAGAAGTCCTATAGTTAGGTTATAGAAATTGGCCTTGCTTCCTTGTTAGCACACGAGAATACTGACAGCCTTGTGCCTCACTTGGGGAAAAGTATGGAATTCATCCTTTGAGTGTTTAAATGTATAAGTAATTGGCACTAAGTTGAAGGCAGTCCAAAATGTTTGATTCAAATGAAAGCATAATTTAAGTTAGTAGAAATGTACTCAGGGTCCTAATGAATGGATCTACTGACCCAATCCCTTTTGGTATCCTAGCCTTTGTTTCTCTTCAGATTGCCAACAATACCTGAAGAATAGGCTGGATTTTAGGTTGATGCATTTTATTTTGAATTGTGTGTGTTGATTTTTATATATCTATATAGATGTAGATATATAGTTATAGATATAATTTCAAACTTAAAGAAAAGTTGCAAGATTAGTACAAAGAACTCTTGTATGTGCTTTACCTAGATTCACCAATTATTAATATTTAGCTTTATTTGCTTTGGCATTCACTGTCTTTCCATATATACATGTGTTTTTCTCCTGAACCCCTTAAGGGTAAGGACACATTTTGCCCTTTTCCCTGGAAATAGTGATTACTTCCTAAGCGAAACAACATTTTCTTACCAAACCACAGCACAGTGGTCTAAGTCAGAAATTTAACATTGATACTGTTGACTGATCTACCATCCATATTCAAATTTTGCCAGTTATTCCAGTAACATCCTTAGTAGCTAAATTTTTCAGGCCAGGAACCAGTCTACAATCATGCATTGCACTTAGTTCTCATGTCACTTTGGTCTAAGTATGAAATAATTCTTCAGCCTCTTTGACCCTCATATTATGGGAGTTTGTGATGAGTATAGGCTGGTTGTTGTGTAGAATGATCCTCATTCTGGGTTTGTGCTGTTTCCTCATGGTTCTTTCATGTTCTGTGCTTTGGATGGTGTTCCACAGAGGTGACGGTGTGTCTCTCTGTGCATCCTTACAGGAGCCCCTTGATGGTTATCTGTCTCACTAGCATCTTGGTTAAGGTGATGCCCCCGCACATTCTCCACTGTGAAGTTATTATTTGTCCCTTTGTAGTTAATAACTAATTTATGGAGAGATATTTTGAGACTCAAAGTATTCTGTTCTTCATCAAACTTTTGAATTACATACTGGTTCATAGCACTAGTAATTCAGGTGGATTTATTTGATGAAGAAGGTGAAGTGATTCTTATGCTTATTTTCCACTAGTAGTTTTACAAGCCACTCTTCTCTCTCCCAAAGGAAAAAAAAATCCTAAAATATAAGCAGCGGAGCTGTGCAGAACAGTTCATTGACAAAAGGCAACCGTTGGAGGATATGTATTCCAGGAGCTCTGAGAGTAACAAACATATTTTGAGAATGTGAACAGTATGAGCAAGTGTGCTTTCTGGTGAATCAGGGAAGGAGGAAAAGAATCCCCTTATCAGGCTATGGGGACCGACTTGCAGACTTTTCCTACCCTGACTAGTCAAGGTTGTTTATTTCTCAATAGTTGTAGAAGTACAGCCCTTTGGCCACACAGACCTTTAATCTAAGAACCAGATCATGAACCACATAGTCTGATTATGCTTTAAAAGATGTGATATTTATAATAACCTGAAGTTAAAGTTGCTTCTAATGACTCTAGCCCAGCAGAATAGCCCCCAAGAGAAAAGTAAAATCTTGGCTTCCATCTAGCCAGGTGAAAAGCTGTAGGCATCCCGAGAAATGAAAGTTGAAGTTGAAATGTAAAAAATGTAGGAAGTCACAGGTCATTCTGGGGGAAAAATTTAATGATCTTATCCAGCAGAGTAAAAAGCGGCTAGAGGCTGAATCATTCTTTCCTCTTCCCTTCCCCCAATTAAAACCATAGGTTCTGTAGGTTGAAAGTCCAGGATTTGAAGCAGAAATCTTTAGGAGTTCTTAGGAAATGACAGGTGAGCAGGTTAATCACCTCAGGTAGGAACAATTCTGCTGTAAAACACACCGGGGCAAATACTCCTGAATTTCTGATGAATTTAAATCTTGGGCAGTCTAACATATTTTCTAAAGAACTATGTTCAAATTAAGGCTCCAGCTGATGTTACCCAGTCACCTCCCCCATTAAGCCATCTCCAGTTCTCCCAATGGCATATTGTTCAAGATATGGTGTCTTCCATGAGCAAGGTTCTTGTGGATACAGGGACAAGATATATCAGTTAGGATTTTGTTGATCACAATACATAGAAACATTGGTCCCAACTGGCTAAAGCCAAAAAAAAAAAAAAAAAAGAAAAAAATTATTGGTTGATGTAACTGAAAAGTCCAAACACAAGGGCCAACCCAGATCTGGTTTACTCGAGAGGCCCATGTTGTGTATCCTTTGGAGCCACCTTTCTGGGACTCTGTGTCTTTGTCCTCCTTCGTGTCATGCTTCATGATAACCACATTGGTGACATTGCCTCTTCAGAACGGGTCTGTAGCTCTGCTTTCCTCGCCAGAGTGTCCAGCCTCACTCTGCTTGGGCTGCCTTAGATCAGGTTCTCATTCCTGTGCCAATGAGTAGGACCTGGAGGAAGGGACATGCTTACTGGCTGGAATACAACAGGACCCATCTTTGGAGCTGGGTAGGTGGCCAATCCCACGTAAACCATATAGAAGCCTGTGCAGTTTGCCAAATAAGTTCTGCTTTTTGTTGCCCTTATGGAGTTTACAGCTTCATCAGGGAGGCAGACAAACAAATAAGCAAATGGATACAAGATATGAAGTGAAAGAACAGAACTGCGAGAATAAATGTCAGGGAGACACAGTCCAGACGGTGAAATGGGAAGTGACATTTGAGTTGAGATCTGAATGGTTACGCAGGAGTTAATCAAGAAAAGAGGTTAGGGAGAGACAAAAGCCACGTGAGCATTTGGGGGAACCTTTATCACTTTCCTTTCTCTTTGGAGAGTTGGTGTGTGATGCTCAAAATATTGAACAACTAGTATGGTACCCTAAAGAGGGCCAAATTACAAGTGGCCAAAGGAGGATGACTCCAGGAAAGCCCCACCTTGCCGTAGGTGGCCACAGATGAGTGGCCCACTGCTGGGGTCTGAGGCCCACAGGGCTAGGGCTGGGGCAGAGACTGTTAACCAACTAGGATGGAAGTAGTAGGTAAGTATATAAATAACTGGTGTGGCAGCAGAGGCGTGTACCTGGTGGATTTCAAGCCTGAGTGTACCCCGTTTTTTCTGGGCCTCTTTCCACTGTTTACTGAGCACCAAACCTCCCCATGCGATAGTCAATAAATGTTGACTAAACATATAGATGACTATATTGATAGCGTGGGAAAATTATCTACATTCATGCCTGATTGATATTGATAGAAGATTTCGCCCCAGAGCAAATTAGCAAATGCTTCCCTAGATTCCGCAGAGCATCTCAGACATTGATTTTCAACTAGAGGCTTCTGGGATTTGAATCAGCATCTGCCTGAGGTTTGCAAGTTGAGGGGAATCTCAGCCTGGAGACACATGTTGATTCCACGTAAAGTGTTGGAAGCCCGCACGGAGTAATAAACTTACAGTTGTGTTCTTTTTGAACCATTTAATACTTATTGACTTAATGGGCATGTTAAAAAAATCATGAGATGAAGCATTAACATCTTGATTCCTGTCTTTTCTTGAAGGGGGAGAAAATTTGGGCCTGCATTGCAGCATGGAGGTTTGTCTGCAGCCAGTAGAGGCTGCCTCTTTAGATGGTGGGCTCTAATTTGCCTTTCTTCCACCTTTCTCACTTTTTTCATATTTGTTACATACATGCCCTTGGGTACCGGGTCTGAAAATAGCAAGATTTCAGCTTTCTATTAGAAAACCATCGTGAGGTCAAAAGAGTACAATGATCCTTGGCATCACCCTTCTGGCCTTTTCCACTGTTTTAACCCCAGCAGCAGGAGCATAAACTTTCCAGCTGTGTGCAGGACTCAGAACTGAGCCAGAGCAATCCCCAAACCAGCTGAAGTTAGTCTATTAGCTTTTTGCAGGCTGAAAGCTTTACATAATCATTGCCAGTCATACCTTCTGGTCATTTCCCTTTAGTGTACAGTTTCCACCTCCAAGTTCTTCTCTTACACCCTGAGAGGCTGGCCCAGAACTAACCTAGGAGCCTCCACTTGGGTGAGTAATTGTCATTAGCCTCCCTTGAGTCTCTTAAGCATCTCTCCTGTTTAGGGCTGAAGTCTAGTTCTATATGATTTCAAGTAAAAACTCCCATCCACAAGTCACTGATCCATTCATCCAACCTTACCTAGTTAGTTAGCAAAATGGGGAATCGTATTGACAAGATCATTATCCTTAAGCGATTTGGAGCCTAGTAGGGAAATTAAAATGTCAACATGCAATTGTCATACTCTGGAACAAGTGCCTATCAGGTAGGGTTGCAGATAAAATACAGGACACCCGGTTAAACTTGCATGGTTTATTTGTTAAATCTGATGCCCCTACCACCAGGGAAAGTCTTGGGTGCAAGGGAACACAGGTGAGGAGGACCAGGGACGTCTTCCTAGAAGTACTGCCATTGAGGCCAACATGAGAGGGCTTAAGTCAGAAGAGGTGCAGGATAGGGGAGGGCTCTGTGAAGACAGCGAATAGCACGTGTGAAGGCCCTGACTTGAGAGCTGCCCCAGGAAATTCAGGGGCCTGAGGTTCAGGATGTGGGAGTGTGGAGGATGGAAGCATATGTCAGGGGAGGGGAGACTGGAGACGTGATGAAGTCCTGCCATGGAATGTGGACTGGATCCTAAGCACAACGGGCCAGCCATTGTAGGACTCGAAGCAGCAGAGTGACGTAAGATAGGCATTTGAGAAAAATCCTTCTGGCTGGAGTGTAGTGACTGATTAGAAGAGGGAGTCTGGAGACAGGAGAAGGCAGAGCAGTGTTTGCTGCAGTAACGATAGTGAGTGATGGTGGAGGCTGTGAGGAAGAGAGAGGAATGGATGAGCTCCTTAGAGGATGGATGGGTAGATGTGGGAGATGAGGGAAGAGAAAGGTTGCGCATGAAGATGGTTCCACTCAGTGGCACAGGAGAGGTAGGGAGAAGTGGGTACTGTGCTGCCATTGGCCTGTTTGCCTCAGACCAGCTCCCTGTCTTTCCACTGCTCTGCTCCGTGTCACAGGGATGATCCTGCAAACCCCATCGCCCTGATTTCCTCGCCAACCCTTTTCCAGGTAGGTTCAGCCAGTGGAAAACATTGGCCAGAGGTTGGAGGGCAGGGGGATGGGAGAAGCCAACGTATTTTTCCCTCGCCCTCCACTCTCTGTTCGGGCAGCTGCAGCAGGGTTGGTGGCCGCTTTGCTCTGAGTGGCTGCCCCAGGCACTTCACAGTGCTTAGTATGATGATCTCTACGTCCATCCACGACGTTGCTGCAAATAGCATTATTTCATTCTTTTTATGGCTGTATAATATTCCATTGTATATATGTACCATATCTTCTTTATCCATTCATCCATCAGTGAACATTTAGGTAGCTTCCCCATCTTGGCTATTGTAAATAGTGCTCTAATGAACATTAGGGTGCATGTATCCTTTCTTTCTTTTTCTTTCTTTCTCTCTTTCTTTCTTTTTTTTTTTTGTGTCACACAGCATGTGGGATCTTAGTTCCCTGGCCAGAGATGGAACCCATGCTCCCTGCACTGGAAGCATGGAGTCTTAACCACTGGACCACCAGGGAAATCCCAGGGGTGTACGTATATTTTTGAATTAGAGTTTTCTCTGGACCTATGCCCAGGAGTGGAATTGAGAGACCCTATGGCAGCTGTATCTGTTGTCTTCACATCTCACATCAACCACCTGCACTCCAATCCTTGCTCTCAAGGTCATCTTTGGGGAACCCAACCTGCGACAGTGACCTTGACAAGAAGAAATGGCTCAGGGAAACGCTACTTGCACAGGGAGGAGATAGAGGCCCTCAACCCTCGGGTACGGTGGGGAGCGTGGGCACAGAGATTTGTCATTTCACCCCCGATACTCAGCCCTCCTGGCTGCCCCACTCTAGGTCACCTCATGATACAGAGATGACCCAGTTAGAGTCCCTGCCTGTGCAGGAATCTAGGGGCATCAGCAGGTCTGAATAATATTAGTGCAGGGTCTCCCCCACAGCACTGGGGTTATTTGGGGTGGGTCATCCTCTGCTGGGGGCCCCTCCTGGGCACTGTATGGGGTTCAGCAGCATCCCTGTCCCCACCCATTTGATTCCAGGGGCCCCTCCCACCCAGTTGTGACCACCACAGATTTTCCCCAGACATGACCAAAGAACTGGGTGAGGCGGGGGCAGGATGGCCCTGGGTAAGGACAGCTGTGTTGAAGCAACCAGCCTGTCCCAGGGCAAGGTCTGCCCCAATTCCGTCAGACCCTGCACTTAGAACTGCCCCTTCCCTTTCCCAGCCCCCCTGCCCTGCAGTGGTCTCCGAGACATCATCCCTATGTAATAAATCACACCTTCTCAGTTTACTGTCCCCAGCACCTAGAAGAGTGTCTGATGTGTAGTAGATGCTTCATAAATACTTGCTGAATAAAGGAGTTGAATAAAGGGATGGGTGGATGAATGAATGAAGGTTACAATGGAAGGAGGGGGGAGATTCCCTTTCTGGCTCTCGGGGGTTGGGAGATCAAGTGAGAGATCCATCCTAAATAGGCTGACCAGCCTTCTGGAGTTCCCCGGGAATGAGGGTTTCCCCACAGTTCCAGCGCTCAAACCTGAGCGGTCCTGGGCAAACTGGGGGCGGGTGTTGGTCACCCTATGTAAACACAGTAATAATTCCAACTGCAATAACAATGGCCAAGGACCTCTAGGGTCTTATTGACCAGGCAGAGTTCTTTACCTGGAGGGGAAAGTGGCACAGGAGGGAGGGAGGAGTCTCAGGAAGAACATCCCACACGACAACGTGTGCCAATGGCCCTGGGCCCAAGGTCACACCTGACCAGGGCTTGCTTTTTTTTTCTAATTTACTTTTTCCCACATGGATATGCGATTGTCCTAATGCCATTTATTGAAAACTCCTTAATTTCCCTACTTTCTGTCATATCAAGTTCTCATATATCTGTTTCTGGACCTTTATTCTATACCATAGAGCTGTATGTCCCATCCTAGCACCTCTAGGGCTGTTTCATCACTATAACTTTATTTTTTATTCATTTATTTTTTTTGCCATGCCGTGCGGCATGTGGGATTTTATTTCCCTGCCCAGGGATCGAAACTGCGCCCCCTGCAGTGCAAACTTGGAGTCTTAATCACTGGACCTCCAGGGAAGTCCCCAGGGCTTGCTTTGACATCCATCGAATGGTGGTGAGTGGACACAGGGAGCAGATGTCTGCGAGCCATCCTGTGTAGAAATGCAGGGTGGAGGGCAGGACAGCTGGAGTGGGAGGGGAAGAGGCGGAGGAGGGAGGGAGGGAGGGCGGGCGAGAGACAGTGGGTTTCCGGAGACAACAGCTCTGGCCCTGTCCTAGGGCATGAAAGCTGAGCTCCTAGTGCCAGGAGTCTTGGAGCCGCAGCCTGTGAGCCAGGGTGACTGGCTCTCCTCCCTGGTGTGTGTGTGTGTGTGGGTGGCTCTGAGCTTCTCAGGCTGGGAGTGGGGTGCACGGAGCAGGGACGGAGTAAGGACTCTTCTCTCTGGGACCTCGTGGGCCATCCTTAGCTCACAAAGCTGAGCCACTCCTGGCCCTAAGGGTGGGGGGCTTATCCTCCCTGTCCCCTGGACTGCACCCTCTCACACACAACTTCCCCGTGTGTGCTCCCAGCAGCCAAGAGAATCTGTTTGTAAAAGGTTTGGGGGAGGGGGGTAAACATACAAACAAGAGCAGAATGGATACTTTTTCAGAATGGGAATGGCTCTGTGTAACCCCACCCCCAGGGTAACCATAGTCCTGACCTCTAACACCCTTGACGAGTCAGCCTTGTTCTGGGCTTGCGGACCCACGGAAGCTTCCTCATCCCCTCCTTCAGACCCAGTCTCTCCCTCGGCGTCTTTGTGAGAAGCACCCGGGGAAGTGGGACTGCTAGGCTGTACTGCTGCTAGAACTCCACCTGGGCTCCACCAGGCTCCAGCCCCCAGCCCTGTGCAGCTCTCTGACCCTGAGGCACCTCAACTGGTAGGAGTCGCATCACCTTCCCTCCCAGGACTTGTGACATTTAAGGGAGACACCGAAAGGACAAGCGTTTGGCTCCCTGGCTGGCAAAGGGCAGGTGCTCAATTGTCATAAGTGTCCGTATCAGTGAGGGTTCTCCAGACCAACAGAATCCATAGGGTTTATGTGTGTATATATACACACACACGTACATATGTACATGCATACAAAAATATACAGCTGTGTATATATGCAGTATGCATACAGACATACACACATAGAGTATATACAACACACACACATATATACACACATATAAAATGCACAGTTTGTATATATACAGTATGTATACACACATATACAATGCACACATACATATACACTACATACACACATAAAATGCATAGTTTATATATATACAGTATGTACACATACGTATAACATGCAATAGACACCTAGGTACATATATATCATACATATATACACACATAGAAAGATATTTAGGTGTGTATATATATATAGTATGCATACATATATAATATATGCAATACATACACACACATATAGACACACATATACACCTACATATAAAAGCATGTAGCATAAAAATATATATGTACTGTATATATAAATTCATCGTATGTATACATATATCATATATATAAGATATATACACATACATATACAAAACGTATACACACACATACACACCTATATGTAAATATGTGCATGTAAATACACATATAAATACATACACAAGTGTGTCTATATATAGTATATACATATATACATATAATACCTATACAACGTATACACATACAGGTATACAACATATATACACACCTATATATAAATATACACTGTATACATACATACATACAGTGTACATATACTGTATATATACACACACCCATATATCAATATATGGTGTGTGTATATATACAGCATGTTCACATTTATAATATGTATACTATATATATACACATACATACATGCATACAATATATACACACACATATAGGCTTGTATGTATACTGTGTATAGTACTTACACATATACTACAGACGCACGCACATATAAACATGTGTATACATATATAATATGTATACACACATATACAAATTAATAGGCTTGTGTATATTCAGTATTTTTACATATATAGTTTTGTTTTAAGCAGTTGACTCGTGACCGTGAGGCAGGCAAGTCAGGGCAGAACTCTGGGCTGGAGACACAGGGAAGAGCTGATGTCCCAAGGCCATTGGAGGAACAGTTCCCTCTTTCTAGGGAACCTCATTTTTCTCTCCAGTCCTTCAACTGATGGACGAGGCCCACCCACGCCGCGGCATTGACACTCTCTTTTACGCAAAATGGACCAATTTCAGTGTTAATCTCTTCTGAAAAATACCTTCCTGGCCACATCTGGAATAATGTTTGTGGTTGCCGGGGCCCCACGCAGTGCGCACATGAGATTAACCATCCCCGTGGCGACGATGACACTTTATTTTCTCCCTTGACCATCGTCACTACTATTCCAATTAAAATGGCAGTGCCATGAGGGCAGGGCATTTCCTTTTTTGCCAGTACTGAGCGTCCGCGGTCTGGTGCCTAGCATAGGCTAAATACACGGCATTTTTGTGAACAGAAGCCGGGATTCCGGCTGTCATATTTAATGAGGAATTATAGTCTTCTTATTGGGGGGTAGGGGGGGCTGTGTGTCACGGTACGTCAAGGGCGGGAGTCGAACCCGCCAACCCAGGCCCCGAGGGCTCTCCTCGGGTCCCCACTTCGGGCCGGTGGGGGTGGCCGGGGGCAGTCGAAGACGTGCGTGCGTGCGTGCGTGCGTGCGTCGTGAGAGCGGGCGAGTCCACGGGGTGGTCCGCGCACGCCGTGAGTGGTTCGCCCCAGCCACCAGCTCACTGTGCTCGCGTCACGCCGGCCCGAGTTCGCAGCAGCGCTGGAGGCCCCGGGCCTGTGACCACAAAGAGGGAACCGGGGGCCGGACGGGAGCGCGGCGGCGGCGGCAGCTGAGGCCCAGGCCAGGTCCCCTCCCCTCAGCCGCCCGCCTGCCATTTGCCCCGCCCCCGCCGGCGGCGCCGCGCCCCTCCCCCAAGTGCCAGACTAGCACGGTGCGGGGGCCGCACGCGAAGACATGGGGGAGAAGCTGGAGCTGAGGCTGGAGTCGCTCGTGGGGGCCGAGCCCGCCGTCTGCCTGTGGCCGCTGCAGGTCTACGTAAGTGCCACCCGTGCCCTCCTCCTGGACCCCCGCCCCTCTTCCCCCACGGCGCGCGCTGAGCCCACCGAGAAACGGAGCGACTCGAGTCGCCAGACCTTCTTTGGAGCCCCCCTTCCCCCCTCGCTGTGGTTCTCCGCGGCCGTTTCCAGCCCCCGCGCGCAGGGTGGGCAGAGGGGAGCCGGCGCCGGCCGGGGGCACAGACTCGGCCGCGGGGACCCCGCGCTTTCGAGGGGCGCCCGAGCCGGTCTGCGGTTGGCTCTTCAGGGCTGGGGACCCCGGTCCCCCCGGGCCTGGACTGCCGGCGGGCTTGCCCTTGTGTACTTTAGGAACTGACATGTAGGGATTCTGTTTCCTGGTAGTTTATTAGCGCTGTCAACGTGCTTAGGTTTTTTTTATTTTTGAGGGCACCCTTTCCTCCCTCTCTCCAGTTTTTTGTGTTTCTGTTTTGTTTTGTTTTAGTTAGGCATTTTGTCCCTCTGATCTTGAGTGGGTGGGCTGGCAGGACACTTGGAGAGGAGGCGTTCCGTCCCCTGATCTTGAGTGGCCTTTGGAAAATGACACGCCAAAGGGAAATTTACACAGAAGTCCGGTGATTCCAGAAATGCAGGGTGTCCGGCCAGGTGGGCGCCCAGCCTCTCGTCCTCTGTGGCGGCGTGGTGTGCGTGTACCTTGTCTCAGGGTTTACGCTTGGGCCCCGCAGCCCACCTTCCGGAGGGAAAGCGCAGCGGGCGCCTAGGGCCGGCGCCTTTGGGGCGCCCTTTTGTGCGCTCAGCTTGTGGGGGACCGGCCTCCAGGCGACCCGGCGGGGAAGCCCGCGCGACCCGCCCCTCGGGCGGGCTCCGTGTGTGTCAGTTTTGTGGAAACTGTGTTGCGACCGGGGTCGGGGTTGGGACGCTGGGACCGCCTGGGAGCCGATGTTGACTCCGAGGCCCGGTTCTCCACAGTTATCTGAGATCCGAGGGTTTCCAGCCCTCCACTGCGCACTGGCGCTTTCTATTTTTGCCCTTCCTGTGCCTGGAGGCGTGGCTGAGCCTGGGCTCTGGCTTTTCTGGTTGGGTAACTCCGGGTGGCCCTGGTGGGCGGCCTGAGCAGCATTGGGCCTGGCGGGGAGACATGCCAGGGGAGGGAAACTGAAAGTGGGGAGAACCTTCAGACCTCCAGCTGATCCACTTCCCTCGCCTCCCCGCCCCTCTTACTGCACTTGTGATGCACGGGATGGCTGGCCGGCGCATTTTTCAAAATGTAATAATTTGTGTGTCCTTAGTAGCCGTGAAGCGTAGTTCACTTGTAGTGCACAGTTGTAGGCGTTTTGATCGCCATCAGGCGGCAGAGCAATCCTGTCATCCCATTTGCTGCCCTTTGGCGCCAGGGTGCCTGTAGCCTCTTGGCCACTAATCTCCTCTCTGTCCCTAAGGTTTTGGCTTTTCCAGAAAGTCAGATAAGCGGAACAACAGCATGTAGCTTTTTGATTCTGGCTGCTTTGGCTCAGCAAAACCTATGCGAGATTCCTCCCGGGTTTGTTTTTTTTGTTGTTGTTGTTGTTTTAAATATTTATTTAGTTAGGTATTTACTTGGCTGTGCTGGGTCTTAGTTGCGGCACATGGGATCTTCATTGTCACGTGCAGTATGTTTTAGTTGCAGCGTGGGGGATCTAGTTCCCTGAGCAGGGATGGACCCCGGGCCCCCTGCATTGGGAGCGCGGAGTCTTAACCACTGGACCACCAGGGAAGTCCGTCATCCCTGTTGTTGCGGGTATGAGAAGCCACTCCTTTTTCTGGCTGTGTTGTATTCCATTTTCCGTTTGTCCATTCGCCTGCGGGTGGCAGGACTTGTGGGATGTTTTCACTTTTGAGGGGATCAGAAATAAAGCTGCTGTAAACATCCCAGGGCAGTTTTCCATGTGAACTTGTGTTTTTACCTCACATGAGAAAATACTCAGGAGTGGGACTGGGGTCTGTGCTAAGTGTGTGTTTAACAACCCTCCTGCATCTTAGAAATGGATATTTTTGAATATTGGAAGAGTTTAGAAATCGACTGTGACCCAGCACCCAGGCACTTGAAACGAAGTTGGAAGTTCATCTGGAGATGGTCACGTTGTCCCCGTCACTGTCTTTTATTCGAGGCAGAACAAGGCCACAGATTTGTAACCCTTGTAAGGAAGGCCTCGTGTGTCCAGGCCCTGGCAGGACCTGGCTTTCTAGTGGTGGGCGGTTCTGCAGTGGAGAGCGTCTTTCCTTTGCTGGACGGACCTCACTTGGCAGGGTGCGGGGTGTGCTGCCTGCCTGGCCGGGCGCTCTTTCTGCCGGTCAGCAGCCGTTCCTGGTGTGTCTGTCCTACTACCAGGCAGGCGGTCAGGGGCCCTAGTGAAGTGCTCAGCGAGCCGCAGCCTTCCTAAAGTTTGCGGGTAATGTCTGCTACCCTCCCATTTCCCTGCTGAGGAATTTTGCTCTCTCATGGGAGGTGAGGGGGCAGTACTTTGTAAGAGTTCATGTTTTGTGATGACTCGATGCTGAATACATTAAGAAAATGGGCTCCTTCCAGAAGCTTAACTTCTCAGAAGGTCAGATTACACATGTGACCGCACCTTTGAAATGAGTGAGCTTGTTTGTTCATTGATTCATTCATTCTGCAAGCACCTCCTGGATATTTACAGTGAGTGTCCCAGGGGGCGTGGAGGACAGTAGACAGTATTCTTCTTTTTTTTGGTTTTTGAATTTTACTTTATTTTTTTATACAGCATGTTCTTATTAGTCATCAATTTTATACACATCAGTGTATACATGTCAATCCGACTCGCCCAGCTCAGCACACCACCATCCCCACCCCCCCGTGGCTTTTCTCCCTTGGTTTCCATACGTTTGTTCTCTACATCTGTGTCTCAACTTCTGCCCTGCAAACTGGTTCATCTGTTTGAGACAGCTTTGTACTTCCCACTTCCAGGGGCTCTCTTGTGGGTGCTGTGAAGCGGGGTTTTAGATGGTGCAAGGTGGACGGTGGGCACTAGAACCGGTGCCCAGTGCCCGGGTGTGTGTGTGCTAGATGGGGCGTGCGGCCTAGGACTCCTGCCATCTCGGTGACACCGGCCGAGTGCCTTAAGGCTTCTAGGTCTCAGTGTTCTCATCTGTAGCATGGGCTGAACAGGACTCACTCTCTCTGGAGCTTACAAGGTCGCACTGTGTTAATGTTTGTAGACCCTACAATGTAGAACACTTAGGACAGTTTGGAGCATCGTTAATTGTTGCACAGATGTTACCTGCTCTGTTGAATGACTTTGCCTGGTACAGGCCAAAGCGATTAGGAAATGGATATATCCCTGCTTCATTTCCTTTCCATTAAAACAGGGTTCAGGAAAAAAAATCTGTTTTTCAGTAGTCGTATCATATAGTGGAAAGAGCACTGATGTGAAGGCAGCTTAGGGTTTGAATTCCAGGGCTTATGCTGTCTGTGGCCTGGGCACGTTACTTTTGAACTGCAATCCCCACACTTGTAAGATGACATTAAAAACTACTCTTTCTGTGGGTTCTTAGAATGAATTAAGCAGGTTATGTGTGTAAAGTAGCCTGGCACTTGAATGAGTTGTCAGAACCAAGGGCTGCTGGAGATGATGCTTCTGCCCTAGGTAATCTCCCCTTCTACTGGGCGGCAGGTAAACACAAGCACAGTAGTCAGTGCTCTGGAAGAAGTGAGTTCTGGTGCTACAGAGCACAGAATCTTTTTTTAAAATTTAATTATTATTTTATATTGGAGGTTAGTTGATGTACAATATTGTGTTAGTTTCAGGTGTACAGCAAAGTGGTTTAGTTATTCATATATCCATTTTTCAGATTCTTTTCCTGTACAGTTTGTTACAGGATATGGACTAGAGTTCCCTGTGCTATGCAGTAGGTCCCTGTTGATTATCTGTTTTATATAGAGTCGTGTGTATATGTTAATCCCAAACTCCTAATGTATCCCTCACCCCCCACCTTTCCCCTTTGCAGAGCACAGAATCTTGGAAGAGAAAGTTCAGGGTAGGCTTCTTGGAGGAGGTGCCATCCTTTCTAAGGATATGTAGAAGCTCCTGGGGTGGCAGGAGAGAGCAGTGTGTGTTGAAGTTTGAGAAATATAAGAAAATATGGCAAAACTAAGGTATAGGACTGGAACTCAGGGTTTGGGAAAGAAATGAGAGTTGATCCTGGAAACATAGTGGGGCCCAAGAGAAGGGGGCCTTGTTTGTCCTGTCAGAAGTTTAGATGTTTATCCTGAAGGCTGTGGGAAACCCTAAAGAACAGTGAGATGGACTTGTGGTTTAGAGACTCACTCGGACCTCCATGTGCAAGGCACTTGATTGGGTGCAGGGTGAATTGTAATCTAAGGTTCCCACTTAAGTTATAAAAGGTTGGACTGGATTTTGCAGATCTGAGAGAGAATGGGTGAGGCCTGGTGACCAGTTAGAAAAGGGAGGGCAGCAAGCGTGGGTGACAGTTTACAGCTGCATCTTTTTGTGAGATACAGAGCACAGTAAGAAGGGATTGGGGGTGGGGAGAGGATCTTACTTCATCTTCAGTGCTTTAGAGGGGCCTGGTAGACAGGTCTGGGCCCAAGGTTCAGATCTGGGCTTTTGGGGAGGAGAGGTGTTTGAAGGCATGGGAGAGATTTAGGTTACCCACAAGAAGATCCAAAGAATCATAGGTCTGAGGGCTTTTTAAGTGGGTATATTGAGGAAGTTTATAAGCTGAAAGAAAGCAGCCAGCAGAGAAAGGGTGTGAAGATCTAGGAGAGGAAATGATTGTTCATTTGTTTTTGAAAAACTGAATACTTATCGTGTGCCTGGCCCTTTTCTAGGATCTGGGGTTCTCACCATGTGTTACCTCTTCTGCAAGGACAGTTCAACTCATCCCCTGGTGAAGAGAAGTCAGATTATTCTTTGCATCCCATTCAGGTGTAGCAACTGTTCTGTACCTCTGAAGGGACTTTACTTAACCAGAGTAATAAGTTAGAAATCAAAAGAAATTAGAGCTGGAAGGGACCTTAAAAGCCACTGTACTTAATTTTGCCTAATGTTTTACATTGATTGTAAGAAAAATGCAGAGCCCATTCTCTTCAGAATTCCTTCACTGAACTTTCTTTATGACTTTCATCCAGTGGGTCTAGCTTGTAAATTTTGGCCTCCTCCTAAATTTGCTTCTTCATCCACATTACATTTTTCCCTGACTATGGTAGAAACTCCTGGGTGGTTTCGCGGCCCCTGGTCTCAGTTCCTCTAAGTTCATCTGCCTACTCGGGTTGAGTGATCTTCTAACATGACAAGATATGCCTAAAATAATGCTGCTAATGGCTTGCCCACACAGAGTTAGTGCATACTAGCCGCCCAGAGTGTGCTCTGCACAGAGGCCTGTAATCTGAACTGTGCTCGGCCAAGCCTCATGGGCTCTGTGGCCCTGAGGAAGGGGAGCGTGTTGTGATTACTCCCTTTATCTAGTCGGTACTTCAGCAGCGGGGCGCCTTTTTCTAATCAGCGGAGGCACCCTTACTCAGCCAGTGGTAGCCCCAGGCCTCATCACCTGTGGGATACAAGCCATGCTTTCTCTTAGGCTTGCTTGGGCCAACATCTCTATTTTTATTTCTGTCTCTTCTCACACTTGGACTCCTGGTCTTTAGTCATCCCCACCTGCAATATTTAAAGTGCCCAGCAGGTGTCAGGCTTGAGTGTCTTTGCACAGATGCTCCCTGTGCAGTTAATGCTCCTCC
Organism: Mesoplodon densirostris; assembly: GCF_025265405.1. NCBI lineage: Eukaryota > Metazoa > Chordata > Mammalia > Artiodactyla > Ziphiidae > Mesoplodon > Mesoplodon densirostris. Next base: position 134,159,994 of record NC_082662.1, on the reverse strand, counting down.
TACTCCAACTCTGAATAGCCTCATCTGTCTTGATTGTACTTCAAGGTTATCATGAAGCCGTCACTTAGATATATCTTTTGTCCTCCATAGGCACCTCTGTGCATAAAGGTTATGGTTCTTTATCTCATGTCATTGAAATTTTGAGTTTTTAGATCTTCCTCCTTAATGATGCTTTAAGGACAGGAGTCATTTCTAATCCTTCGCACAGAGCAGATGCTTTTTAATGGTGATAAAATGTATGGTTTAAATGACTAATTTTACAATAATTTTGCTTTATCTTCTGATAGCAATAAAATTTCCAGATATTGTGTTCCTGCGATAAGAAATAAAGATGTGACCTTCCAGTTGTTTAAAGCTCATCAATGCTGTGTAAGTGCGTCGGGTGTGCTAAGGAACGTGGAGCCAAGTGGGCTAGTTGTGTGAGAGAGAGACTTAACTATGTTAACAAAGGTAAGCCTTCATTGTGTCCTGCCAACATTTGATAGTTGCTTTTGGGGCAAACAAAAGCAATAAAATTTTAAACTGTTCCTCCCCATTAAAGGGATTGAATATTTGGCCACTTTGGTGCACCTGTGTCTTGCGAATTGTCCAATTGGAGATGGAGGTTTAGAAAGTGAGTTTCAGTCTTGTTTAAGTCTCTTCCCATCGCACTGGTCTTGTGATTTCCTACACACCATGTCTGTCTACCTTTCCTTGGTGTTGTTCATGCCTGGATTGTCTCCTGTACCTGATCAAACCTTGGTCCATTCTCATTTGTACCATGGAAGTTTGTCATGCCGGATACTGTCAGAACTAATTTTACTTAAGTTTGTGTTAAGGTGCAAAGCACACATTTTGTATATTATCTGTTTTTTGTGTTTGTTTATATTTTTATTGTTTCTCTTCAAGAAGTATTATGAGTAGGGAAATAACAAGATGTTAAGAGCAAAAAAGTCATCATTCTATTTTAAGTTGTTAGAACATCTATCTGCAATCATAATGCACTGTGGTATGTGTTAAAATAGGAAATATATGTCATGTCCCGTAGGAGCAGGAAAGTCAGTGGTGTTAGTGAGGGTGTGTCATGGAAGTAATCACAAAGCAGGTGACTGCTGGGTGGGGTCCTGAAACATCAGTGTGTGTTCCCTGTGTCCAGTAGTGGTCTGGAGGGGTCAGGAAGCGTGCCTTTCAATTTGAGGGAACAGAGGGTTTGAGGTCCTCTCTGTTCTATTGCTCTAGTATAGCATACTGCATAGCAGCTCATAAAATACTGTGTTTATGGTTGACATTTAAATCGCTGATTGATCATCAAGATTGGGATGTATCATTGGAAATGAAAATAGGAAGAGTCTTATGCTTTTTAGGTTTCTCCTTTTTTTCCTATGTCTCGGAAGGCTCTTTGATGGGGGACTTTTTATTCTCCCATATAATTCCATGAACACTTATACCCTGGCACTTATTTTAATGACATTTTCAATTTATAAATGTCTTTGAAACACATACTGTAAACTATTTGAGGGTAATGACCATGGCCATTGATGGCACATCTTAAATGTGCATCGTGTTAATGTTTGAGTGTCAAGTGGTCTACCATCAGTGCTTCCTTCTTTCACCCAGTTTTCTTCCTCATTTCCTTCCCCAAATTTGTCTCATTTTTCTACTCTCCCTTTCACTTCTCTATTCTTGCTTTCTCTTTCCCATTGCGTGTCTTCTTCTTCTTCTTCTCCTTCTCCTTCTCCTTCTCCTTCTCCTTCTTCTTCTTCTTCTTCTCCTTCTTCTTCTTCTTCTTCTTCTCCTTCTTCTTCTTCTTCTTCTTCTTCTTCTTCTTCTTCTTCTTTCTTCTTTCTTCCTTCTTCTTCTTCTTCTTCCTTCTTCTTCTTCTTCTCTTCTTTTTTCTTCTTCTTCTCTCTTTCTCTTCCTCTTCCTCCTCTTCCTTGTCTTCATCTTCGTCTTCTTCTTCTTCTTCTTCTTTTTCTTCTTCTCCTTCTGACTTCATTATTATGGCCAACCAAAACCTTTTCTAGGATTGTCTCTATCTTCCTTTCCTCTTCATTGCCATCCACAAACTCTTAGAGAATATTGTTGCTTGACTCCCTTACTTCCTAGCATACCCATGTACTTCCTGATCACTTTAGAACATTGAAAAGGGTTGGAATTTTTAAAAATAGGTAATTATAACCAGTCTTCTTTCACCTCTGGCATAAGACTCTTCTTCCTCAATCTGACCATTCTTAAATCTAGAAGTACTCCAGCTCATTGGTCTCCCTTACCCCCATGTTTAGGCCAAAGAACTTGTGAAACCTTAGCCCTATTTAATACTTGAATTTATCAAAACATAAGAGGGCTAATTCTGCCTAAGGGCAGCAAAGAAGAATAAAGATGCCACAGATAAACGTTTAGTCCAGATTTATAATGGACTCTTAAGTGCCTAGTTGAGTGCTAACCGTTAACTCACTTGAACACCAGGGAGGTCATGACACACACTAACATGTTAGTTGTATAGACACTTCACTTCAGCATTCCTCAAGGTAGCTGATAAACTGCATCCAGTTAGCTTCAATAACATGAATGATGAATTCCCCTGCGTATATAAATCGGGAGTTCCTAAAGTTTTCTTTTTCCCTTTGTACCACTACTGACTGCCACCTCGCTTGGTCAGTGCAATAGAAAATGATGACTAAGAAACACATTGTCTCAATATCAGTGGACATAATGTCCTAGTAGTCTATAAAAATCTCAAAATTCTTAATCTAAAAGGTAGTTCTGCCAATCTTATATCCTTTTCCTTTGTTAATATAAATATCCAATCTATGAAGGTCTCAGTTTCCTTACTTAGAATATGAGGTGGATAGATTTGCTAGTATCTAGGGACCTTTCCAATTTTAATATTCCCTAGTTATAAGGGCTGAGCCAAATACAATGGCTCCCTTAATCATTAACCTCGCTCATGATGAAAGTTATCAGTAAGTTCTACTTGTAAGAAATCAAACATTCATATCCATGCATATTGTAGCACATTGACCTTTACAGAACTCAAAGTAACACAACATAGTTATATTCACAGATTTAAGGTCATTGTGATATACGTTACAATTTTTCTTTTCCCTAGGAAGGAAATGTAGATCTCTAGGAAGGGATTTCTTTCTCTTCCTTTTAGTAATGTAAGCCTTTTATTATCTCTTGGATCCTAAAAATGGGCAGGGTTTTGGCAGGTGGAGCTTAGGACAGACATTCCAGGTGACAGGGACAACACGAGAAAGGGCAGAAGGAAGAATGGATTTTCAGAAGGACTTGATATCTTACATGATGAGAGCAGTGTTTCACACTCTCTGTCCTGCAGAACACTGGTTTTAGATGATGTTAATGTAGTTACAAGACAGAAGCATTTGGGTAGAGCCGTACTCTACATCCTGACATGAAATTCAAGTTTTACTTGTTACATTACATACTCTAAAAGTTTTGGAGGAAGGAATTGATTTATTTTTGTTTAATTCAGTCTTACTCACAGTTACTTGACAAACCTATATTCAGCTGATGGGACTGTATTTTGTGAAAGGCCAATCGGAGAAATGGTGAGATAGAGCTTAGGCTATTTCTCTGTTGGGACAGGCATGTGATTATTTTTCTTTTAATTCTTTACTGTTTGTCCTAACAATTGTTACTTTGCAGGAGTCAGTTTTTTTGTTTTTTTTTTTACATCTTTATTGGAGTATAATTGCTTTTCAGTGTTGTGTTAGTTTCTGCTGTATAACAAAGTGAATCAGCTATATGCATACATATATCCCTAGGATTCAGTTTTAAGCCCTCTTTTTTTTACCTGAGTCATTGGGACTCTTAGAAAGCTCAACAATCCTGGAGTCTTCATATCTGATGTAGTTTCCAGAAGCTCCTGGCACTTACCACTATTTCCTCTTGATTCTTTTCCGCGGACTTAAGACTGCTTACGATTGTGAGCTGATGATTTTCTAAGCCTGTAGTGTCAAAACCAGCTACCTCCCTCATCTTCATTGTCTCAGTTACAAGGTGCAATATTTCCCATGTTTATATGTGTCAAAATATAAGTCACGGATTGATACATAGCATATGCGTAATAAAAATTGTATTTCTTTTTTTTCTTTGTTCAAACGTATCCAAACACTGGCCAAGTTCTTAAATTGAAAGTAGAGTGACCTAATTTTTTCAGCTCCTCCACCCATCAATATTGAATATTTGTCTTTTTTCTTACACATATTTCTTGTATTCCAATTGTGACATTCTAGAGCACAGTGAATACATTTATAACTTATTACTGCCTTACTACCTTGGCTATTCCTTGACCAAAATTTAATTCATACAACTGACAGCCTAATTAACCTACTAGAGTTTTTTTAATGTACACATACATTAAAAAAACTCTACTAGGTTAACTGCATTGCTAATAACTGAATTTTTACATCTCTATGCACCCACGTATCCAACACCAGATCAAGGTATTATAAAATATTTCTAACACCCTACACGTTCTCTGTTACTTCTTTCTGTTCCATACTCTCCCAGGGCGACACCTAAGCTGACCTCTATCACCATATATGACATACATGGAAACACACAGTGTGTATTCTTTGGTATCTGGCCTCTGGTTACATATCATTATATCAGTAGTTTATTCTTTTATTGTGTTTTCTTGATTTTTTAAACCTAGACATTCATACAGTGTCAAAGTACCACTGAGTTCTTCATATTATTATGGTGACCTCCATCTTCAGGGTCTTTCCACAGTCTTCCATGTGTCTTTCCACCTACTGTCTCTTCCGTCTAATTACGTTTCATTTAACCAACCTCAGCCAGCCTTCCCCCATATTCCCCAACACGTAGCACTCCTGTGTTCAGCCAGTTTTGTCCCCTATTCCATAAGGCCTTTGTGCCATTCCTGACACTGTGCCTGTTCCCTGCCCGGAAGGCCTGTTCCCTACCCTCTATATACTTGTTCAAGACTCAGTTTAAATGTTACCTGTTCTGAGAAGTCTTCTCAGAAGAAGCCAGTACTTTTTGGAATCCTTCTTTAATGAAATCCCATAGCAAGTGTAATCTGTCCTCCCTGATCTGGTAATTAATTATCCATTGTTCCTATCATATAGTGTTTGTTTTCCTTGTGTGCTGTTATTATTTATTGAAGCAGATTACAGTGACTTGAACTAGGAACTGGGTCATTTTCCTCTTCATTTTAGTGCAAGTTTCTGTGATATGAAGTTAAACTCTTTTTCCCTCACTTCCCATTCACCCTCAGCAGTTGTTAAACATGAAGTACAAGTGAAACTTATTGGTTAACAGGTTTTTGTGGTCCTTGGTTCTGGTCCCTAGGTCTAAGCTTCACTTCTGTAGTGCTAATTTGACTGATTTCTTATTGTCACATAACTCAGGAATTAACTAAATCATTACAAATATAGATACATATAAGATAGTATAAAAAACCCAATGGATATCAAAAGTTTTGGCCTGGAGGAGAGTGTTGTATGAGTCCTAGTTTGGTGGGGCTCACACTTAATGATTGAGCCTTCCAATATTCCACTGTAAGTAAGAAAGAGGTATGCAAATATTTGGTTAATATTTAACAGTGTTGATAAAAAAGAGAAGAGAGAAAGGGACGACAGATACTTTGAGGGCCTTTTGGAATTCATGAACAATTATGATTGGATGGGGAAAAAGAAGAACCGAGGGCTAACCTCTCACAAGTGAAGTCAGGAAAGAGAGAAGGTCTCATCTGGTACGCAGGTAGAGAGGTTTGACCTACAGAATCTTAGAAAACCTCAACAATCTGAGCAGTGTTTGCAAGAGGCAAACGAAAGGGCTAACAAAAGTCTGCAAAAGTCTCACACAAAGAACTCTGGCATGGTGTTCATCATCTAGCTAATCTTAACATGCAGACATTTATGAGAGTAAATTCAGCCCTTTACCAGAATGGGTTTCTTATTTGGGCAACTGGGTCAAATGAAGAAAGGCAGGTGTATGCTGCCAGAGTAATAAATAAGGAGAGGAAAAACAAAAAGAATGAGACATATCATTCATCAGTAATTTCCCCCTAGTATTCTTAGCCTCCACCTTATCTCCATCTCACTGGTAACACAGGAAGTAGACCAAACAGTGAGGTAAAAGGTCTCTACAGAAACTGAGGTAATATGGAAAATAAAAAAATAAAACATAAAATTGTAAATTTTCTTCCTCGGGGTAATTGAGATGATAGTTCAATAATAACATAAGATCAGGTGAAGTCTAAAGAAATTTTAGAAAAGCTGGATAAAGTAAGAAAACATCTGTTCGCTGGCATATGAATGTTAGAGAGACACCAAGACATGTGGGCCAAGTTATGGAGAGAAGGGAAACACTGATGCAAGCTTGACATTTGCTGCAGCTTTTCTCCTTTGGGCATTTGCTGATTCAAATCGTACAGCCTAGGAACTGAAAAGCCAAGTAGTTCAAAAGAGTATAACCACAGAAGCCAAAGGGCAACAGCTCAAGCTAAAAGCTACATCTAATGGAATGACAAGCTAAGTGTATCTTTAGTCTCACAGGGCTGCAGGAACCATTACATTTAAAGCCTAACAAATACAAAGGTAGTTGGGAATAGGGAGAATCCATACTTTCACATGGTAATCCCAAAGGGCAACCAACACCCGTAGAGGAAGGCCAAGACAGAAATAGAGCACCTTTCACAGAGACTTAAAAACAGCTTTGAATGAGCTCAAACTGAGAATGGACTAAGGTTTCCAGTCCCTATAGTAACTGTCTGCCATGGGCCATAGTAAATCTTTTCAGGAGAAAGATAACAACATCCAGAATGTGGATGTATCTTCCCAATTTTAATATAAAAAATAATTGGACATACCAGGAAAAAGACTAAATGATCAAAAGTTCAAAAAAAGAAGAAAGAAAGAAAAAAGACAACATCAATAGACACAGGAGGACAAGAGTTAGCAGGCCTTGGTTAAAAAAATCAACAAACCTACTATGGTTAAACAAAGAAAATAGACACATGTGAAATAAGCATATGAAAATATGCTACACATTCGATGTCATCAGTGAATTTTGAATTAGAACAATAATGAGATACCACTACACACCTATTTAAATGGTTAAAATCCCCAAACTGAAATACCGAAGTTGGTGATAATCAGAACAATTGGAATTCTCATTTGTGGCTAGTGGGATACTTGGCAGTTTCTTACAAAATAAACATACTTTTACCATACAGTGATCTAGTAATCATGCTCTTTGGTATTTACCCATAGGAACTGAAAAGTTATGAAAAGTTATGAAAGTAAGAGCCTTTACAGTGAGAAAATTCTATGATTCTATGGTTTTTCAACTCATTAATTTCTGTAGTTCATCCATTTTACTCATTGTATACACTTAAGTATATTGTTCCTTGAAATGGCCATTCAAAGTTGTTTCCTGTGCCACACACTATGAATGTTAGGGTTGGTCCTGTGTAAATCTTACCCCCATTGAATTAGTATTAGCCCTAAACAAGCAACTTTCTTCCATAAGGAAACAAAAAAGAGGTTCAGAAATGTCCAAACTAAGTTTTTATAAAACTGTGTTATCAAATCTTATTTATCAAAAAACTTCAAACATAGTAGTATGAGTTCCCATATACCCTTTACTCAGCTTCCCCAAATGTTAACATTTTATATTACTAGAGTATAATTATTGAAAGCAGAATGTTTACATTGTCACAATGCTACTAACGATTTATAGACTCGTATTCAAATATTGCCTATTGTCTTGTGGTCCAGATTCAAATCTAGGATCGCTTATTGCATTTGCTTGTCATATCTCCCCATTCTTCTCTAATCTAGGATAGTTCCTCAGTCTTTTTTGTCTGTTATGACCTTGAACTAATGGAAAATCCTAGCCAGTCATTTTGTAGAATTTTTCTCAAATAGGGTTTGTTTGATATTTTCTCATGGTTAGACTGAGGATATGTATTTCTTGACAAGAACACTTCAGGAGAGATATTATGCCATTTTCAGTACATATTAGAGGTACAAACAAACCTGTATGTCTCACTACTGGGTATGCTAACTTTGATGACTTAGTTATAATGATAGCTGCAAAATCACTATTTTCCCTTTGTAATTATTTGAGATTGTTCAAATATTCTGCTTCTTGTTTAATTTTCCCATACTAATTTTAGCATCCATCAATAATTTTTGACTCCCCCAATTACTGTGGTGTTTGATGATTGTTCATTTTCTATTCCCATCATTCCCTCTACATTTATTAACTATAATTTGAGTATAAGAAAGAGCTGTTCTTCTCCTTCATTTATGTATTTATCTGGTTATTTGTTTATATATATACATACATCAGTGTGAACTTGTGGATATTTATTTTATTCTACGGGTTAAAATTTATTACTATCATTATTTGTTTTGTTTCTCAAAGTGTTCCATATTTGGTCACTGGTACTCCTTCTAGCTGTCTCCTATATTTTTCCTACATGGCCATACAATTTTTGGAGTAATATCTTACTTTCTGACACCACAAAATGCTCCAGACCCATCTTTTGCTTTCCTCTGTCTCAGCCTTGAATCAGTCATTTCTCCATGGAGTTCTTGTTCCTTGCATTAATAATGGTATTCAGAAACCAGAGTCTTGGTATGAGGTGGATTTATCCCTATCCAAGCTACCTCATTGTGTTTTCAGCAGAGAGAGCTAAAAATATATATACGAATACATAAAAATATACAAGTATCTCTATTTTCATATTATCTATCTGGGTGTGTGTGTATACACACACACGTGTGCACACACACATTATCTATCATCTGTCTATCTACATATATATATAACTTCAAATTGATATATGAATTCAAATTGATACCTTGATTCCAATCCAACACCACAGGGTTTATTCTAGCCTCCCTTACCCTTTCCTTATTTGTCACTCTTTAACAATTAGAAACCTGATTCTCATTATTTGCAGTCTATTTATTCATTTGCTAAATTCTGGAATACACATAAAATATTTAAAAATCATTAACCTGTACACGTGTGAAAAATATATTTACTAACAAGTTCAATATATGTGTACATTTCTTTTTGTCTTTAGCCTTTCAGTATATATTGTTCATGGTTAATTACAGTATATTAAAATACTATTTTCCAAAGTTACTTAGGTTACCTCTTTCCCACCTCCTTCAGTGTGGTTTTTTTCTTCTGCAGTGTGAGAAAATCCAGTACTTTGTGTTCAACTCAGACTACAAAACCAGAAGTTCTAGCAGAAAAGGTGATAATCCATATGTTCAATAAGATCCCCAGGTGATTCTTTTCATTGGAGAAATATGAGGAACACTGCTTGACGTCTCTACAACTAAGATGTCTAAAATGAAACTTCAATTATTCCTTCTTCCAAACTGTCCCATCCTGCAAATCTTTTCTTCCTCAGTGAATGGTGCCATGATTCACACAAAAACTTAGTGCAAAAACCTGGGAATGATCCTCAATTCCTTCCTTTGCTTCACTTTCTGCATAGACTGCATCATTAGGTTCTCTGGAATCTCATCTCTCTCTCTCTTTCTCATCACATACATAATGTTTCTCTTCATCTTCATTGCCACCATCTTAGCCACTACCATTTCTCCTTTGCTCTACTTGAACAGCCTAGTATCTACACAACTATCTTTTCATTTATTTGCTGTCTCTTGCATCTAAGATAAAGTCAAAATCCTTAGCCTTATAGATTCTGGCCTTGCCTTTTCTTGTAAGTTGTATTGTCATACTTATAAGTACATGCACACTCACACACACACACGTATAGTTGGTATTTTTAGTTTAGGTTTTGTTTGCCCTCCCATCCTATCATGAGAAAATTAATAAACAAAGTCAAACCAAAAAAAAACTTAAAAAATAAATTTGAATAATATCCTTTCCCTCCAGAACATTTCTCTAAAGCAGTATTATCATTAATGGCAATACAGCCCAGAATTTTTTCCCTTAGACATAAAGGCATGGTGAAGAAGTCTCATTAAAAACTGGAATCTAAGCTTTGAATGTCAAATTCTGTCTCTAATCTTCTGCAGTAAGCCATAATGATTAAAGTATAGGAATCTGATCCAGAGGTCTGGTTTAGTACAATCTTTTTTTGTAATAAGCTTTGTACCTTAGACAAGTCATTTATCTCTCCTTTCCTTAATTTCTTCATTTATAAATGGAGATGTTAAGAGTATTGATATTCAAGGCTAATCAAAAAAGAATGCATCTAAGTACTGTATCAAACACTTTAACAAGTGACCAGTTCAGGTTCTCTGCCCATTTTTAAATTGGAATATTTGGGGGTTTTTGATATTAAATTGTATGATTTCTTTAGATAGTTTGGATATTAACTCCTTATCAGATATATCATTTGAAAAAATCTTTCTTTCAGTAAGTTACCTTTTCATTTTGTGATGGTTTTCTCCTCTCTGCAAAAGCTTTTCAGTTTGACATAATCACACTTCTTTAATTTTACTTCTGCTGGCCTTGCCTGAGGAGAGAGACCCCCCAAAATATTGCTAAGATCGATGTCAATGTATTTTTCCAAGGGGTTTTATGGTTTCAGGTCTTAAATGTGAGTCTTCAATCCATTTTAAATTTATTTTTATGTATGGTATAAGGAAATAATTCAGTTTCACTCTTTTGCAAGTAGTTGTCCATTTCTCCTAACACCATTTATTGTCTTTATTTCATTGTATGTTCTTGCCTCCTTTGTTGTAGATTAATTGATCACATAACTGGGGGTTCATTTCTGGGCTCTCTGTTCTATTCCACTGACCTGTATGTCTGTTGTTATGCTAATACCATACTGTTTTGATTACTATAGCTTTGTAGTATAGTCTGAGATCAGTGCATGTCATACCACCAGCTTTGTTTTTCTTTCTCAATATAGCTTTGGTTATTGGAGGTTTTTTGTTTGTTTGTTTGGATGATTCTATACAAATTTTAGGATTATTTGTTCTAATTCTGTGAAAAATACCATTGGTATTTTGATCGGGGTTACATTGCTTTGGGAATACATAAAAATGACCAAAAGACACATGAAAAGATGCTCAATATCACTAATCATCTGGGAAATGCAAATCAAAACCACAGTGGGATATCACCTTACACCTGTCCGAATGGCCATCATCAAAAAGGGAACCCTTGTGTACTGTTAGTGGGAATGTAAATTGGTGCAGCCACTATGGAAATCAGTACAGAGGTTACTCCAAAAGTTAAAAATAGAATTACCATGTGATCCAACATTTCAACTTCTGAGTATCTATCCAAAGAAAACAAAAACACTAATAAGAAAGGATGTATGCACCCATCTGTTCATTGGATCATTAGTTATAATAGCCAAAATATGGAAGAAACTAGTGTCCATAAATAGATGAATGGATAAAGAAGATGTGGTATATATATATACACATATATATAATGAAATATTACTTAGTCCTAAAAAAGAATGAAATATCTTCACTCGCAACAACATGGATTGACCTAGAGTACTAGGTGCGCTAAGTGAAATAAGTCAGACAGAGAAGAACAAATACTATATGATTTCACTTATATGGGAAATCTAAAAAATAGAACAAAACAAAACAGAAACAAACTCGTAGATACAGAGAACAAACTGGTGATTACTAGAGGGGAAGGGGGATAAGGGATTGAGAGAAATAGGTTAAGGGGATTAAGTGGTACAAATCTCCAGTTATAAAACAAAAGTCTTGGGGATGCAATCTACCGCATAAGGAATATAGTCAGTAATACTGTAATAATTTTGTATGGTGATATATTGTTACTAGACTTATCATGGTGACCAATTCAAATGTATTTAGATGTTGGATCACTATGTTGAACACTTGAAACTAACATAATATTGTATGTCAACTCTACTTCAATAAAAAAGTGACCAGTTATCATTAATTGGTATTATAATTACAGTTTCTCTGCATAAAGGCACATTTTATTGATTTTTTCATTATAAAGTATAAAAGTACCTTTTACTTTCAAGATGAGTTCTAAGATTACTTGTTAATGTTAATATGGTAATTTAAAAGATGTCTAGATATAATTTAATTTTAATTGCCTAACACAAATATGTCTGATATTCACCAGTATGAATTCAAACCTATTAGTGAAGATGTCAAATGAGTCACCAAAACATTTTTATTTATTGCCTCTCATTGAACCCTAAATGCTAACAAGATTTTTTGTTGGAATGAGGGATCAAAATTTTATACTCTTTAAGAACTAATGCCATAGCTGTTTTATTTTTATAAATAAAGCTCTTCCCGTTTACTTTATAGTGTATAATTTTTGAATGGCCTGGAAAGAGAAAAATTATTCTTTGTGCTGACAAAAATGATAAAGAGGCTCATTGCTGATGAAGGGAAGAAGACTAAAAACAATAGAGAAAGAAGGATTAGTTCCTCTTTCAAAAGGGGGACAAGATACTAGAGCTTTCTGCAGGGAAACTGAAGCACACCTTTCTTTCTGAGATTTGAAAGGAAGAGATGCCCTACATTTAAATATCTAGAGTATATCTTCCATTTAAAAATGAACCTAGCTAATCATCCAGTGGGGAGAAAAGAGTAAAATAGCCTTTGATCAAGTCCTTTCTGTGGTATTAAATGCAACTAATATAATGAATATCACATATCTAATGACTTCAAGAATTCCCCTTGGAAGAATTGGTCTGTCCTTTACAAAAAAGAGAGTTCAAGTGAGTTATTTGCATTTGGTAGGGAAGCTCTACTGTCTAAATCATACTCATTTAAAGGTCCAGTTCAGGGCTTCCCTGGTAGTGCAGTGGTTGAGAGTCTGCCTGCTGATGCAAAGGACACGGGTTCATGCCCGGGTCTGGGAAGATTCCAAATCCCGTGGAGCAGCTAGGTCTGTGAGCCATGGCCACTGAGCCTGCGCGTCCGGAGCCTGTGCTCCGCAACGGGAGAGGCCACAACAGTGAGAGGCCCGTGTACCGAAAAAAAAGGTCCAGTTCAAAGTCTGCCATAATTTGTTATTATATATGTAATTTTTGAATGTAATATACAGTTATATATGTATATAACATCAACAAGAAAGTGACAGGCTTTAGAGTCAAGAAAATATATAGGTGAAGTGTAAAAGGGTTGGAATAGATATACCATAACAGTAACAACACAACAAAACAAGACAACAACAACAAAACTGGAGTGGCTAAGAAAATATCAGAAAAAAAATGTTTTAAGACGAAAATTTTTACTAGAGACAAAGACGTTTTTAAATGATAAAATGATTATTCCATCTAGAATGTATAATAATTATAAACTCAATGTACTCAAGAGTACTCAATGATGAAGTGCCCATGGTGACAGTGCCTATGCTGATAGTGCACATAATGGCAGTCAAAATAGTGACAGTACCAATGGTGACATTGCTCATGGTGACATTGCTTAACATGATAGTACTTGTGGAGATAGAGCGCATGGTGACACTGCCCACCATGACAGTACTCTTGGTGAGAGTGCACACGGTGACAACCCATGCTGACAGTGCTCACGGTGATAGTGCTCATGGTTGCATTACCCATGGTGACAGTGCTCACAGTGACAGTGCCTATGGTGGCAGTGCCCATGGTGACAGTGCCTATGCTGATAGTGCACATAATGGCAGTCAAAATAGTGACAGTACCAATGGTGACATTGCTCATGGTGACATTGCTTAACATGATAGTACTTGTGGAGATAGAGCGCATGGTGACACTGCCCACCATGACAGTGCTCTTGGTGACAGTGCACACGGTGACAACCCATGCTGACAGTGCTCACGGTGATAGTGCTCATGGTTGCATTACCCATGGTGACAGTGCTCACAGTGATAGTGCCTATGGTGGCAGTGCCCATGGTGACAGTGCCCATGGTGACACTGCCCGTGATGACACTGCCCACAGTGAAAGTGCCCACAGTGACATTGCCTATGGTGACAGTGCTCACGGTGATAGTGTCCATGGTAACAGGGCTCTTTGTGAGAGTCCGAATTGTGCCTGTGCCCATGGTGAAAGTGGTAATGGTGATAGTGCTCACCGTAATAGTGCTCATGCTGGCAGTGCAAATGGTGACAATACCTATGGTGAGAGTACTCATGGTGAATATACCCATGGTGACAGTGCTCATAATAGCAAAGCCCAAGGTGGCAGTGCGCGTGGTGCCATTGGTAATGGTGATAGTACACTTGGTGGCAGTTCCCCTGTGGACAGTACCGAAGGTGACTCTGCACATTGTGACATTGCCCATGGTAAACTTGCTCACAGTGATAGTGCACATTGTGACAGTGCCCATGGTGGTATTGCGCCTGGTGACAGTGCCCATAATCACAATTCTCATGGTGTAGTGCTCACGGTGACAGTGCCTATGGTGACAATACCCAGGGTGACAGTGCTCATGGTGATAGTGCCTATGTTGACAGTGTCCATGATCATAATTCTCACAGTGATAGTGTCCATGTTGACAATACTCAGGGTGACAGAGCTCATGGTAACAAAGCTCACGGTGAATGTGCCCATGGTCACAGTACCTAGGTTGCAATGCCCATGCTGAGAGTGCTCATGGTGACAGTGCCCATGGTGACAATACCCAGGGTGTCCTGCCCATGGTGACAGTGCTCATGGTGACACTGCTCATGTTGGCAGTGCCATAAGTGACAGTGCTCATTGTGGCATTGTTCACTACGACAGTGCTCACTGTGACAGTGCCCATGGTGACAGTGCTCATGGTGACCGTGCCCATGGTGCCAGTGCCGATGGTGATAGTGCCAATAGTGACAGTGATCACGGTGAAAGTGCCCATGGAGTCATTGACCATGGCGATAGTGCTCATGGTGACAACCCCATGGTGACAGTGCCAATTGTGATAATCCCCGTGGTGACAGTTCTCAGGGTGAAAGTGACCATGGTGACATTGCTCATGGTGACAGTGCTCATGGTGATTGTGCTCAAGGTGATAGTCTACATGTACAGAGTGCCCATGGTGATAGTGCCCATGGTGAGAGTCCTCACGTTGATAGTGCACATGGTGACAGTCCTCATTGTGAAAGTGCTCATGATGACAGTGCCCATGTTTGTAGTTCACATTGTGACAGTGCTCACAGTGATAGTGACCATGGTAACAGTGTACGTGGTGGCCGTGCCCTTGTGACAGTGCCCATGATGACAGTACACATGGTGACAGTGCTCATGGTGCTAGTGCTGACAACCCATGCTGACAGTGCTTATGGTGACAGTGCTCATGGTTGCAGTACCCGTGGTGAAAGTGCTCACAGTGACAGTGCCCATGGTGGAAGTGCCCATGGTGATATTTCCTATGGTGACAGTGCTCATGGTGACAGTGCTCATGGTGACAGTACATTTGGTGGCAGTTCCTCTGGGGACAGTACCGAAGGTGGCTCTGCACATTGTGACATTGCCCATGGTAACATTGCTCACAGTGATACTGCACATGGTGACAGTGCCCATAATCACAATTCTCATGGTATAGTGCTCACAGTGACAGTGCCCATGGTGACAATACACAGGGTGACATTACTCATGGTGACAGGGCTCATGGTGATAGTGCCTCTGGTGACAGTGTCCATGATCATAATTCTCACGGTGATAATGCCCATGGTGACAATACCCAGGGTGACAGAGCTCATGGTAACAATGCTCAGGGTGAATGTGCCCATGGTCTCAGTACCTAGGGTGAAAATGCCCATGGTGACAGTTTTCATAGTGACAGATCTCATTGTGAAAGTGCTCATGTTGGCAGTGCCCAAGGTGGCAGTGCTCATGGTGACAGTGCTCTTGGTGACAGTGCTCATTGTGGCAGGGCCCATGGTAACAGTGCTCATGGCGATAGTGCCCATGGGGACACTGCCCATGGTGGTAGTGAACCAGGTGGAAGTGTAAAATAGTGACAGTGCCCATGCTGACAGTTCTCCTGGTGACATTGCTCATGGTGATAGTGCCCATGGTGACAGTGTAAAATGGTGACAGTGTCCATGGTGACATTGCACATGGTGACATTGCTTAAGGTGATAGTCTTGCAGTGATAGTGCGCATGGTGACAGTGCAAATGCTGACAATACACATGGTGACAGTACTCATGGTGAAAATACCCATGGTGGCAGTTCTCATAGCGACAGTTCTCATGGTGACAGTGCTCATAATAGCAGGGCCCAAGGTGGCAGGGCTCGTGGTGACAGTGCTCATGGTGACAGTGCTCTTGGTGGCAGTTTCCATGGGAAAAGTACCGATGGTGACACTGCACATTGTGACAGTGTCTATGGTAACCTTGCTATCGGTGATAGTGCACATGGTGAGAGTGCCCATGGTGACATTGCCCATGGAGACGCTGCTCATTGTGACAGTGCTCATGGTGGAAGTGCCCATGGTGACAGTGCTCATTGTGGCAGTGCTCATGGTGACAGTGCCGATGATGACAGTGCTTATGGTAATAGTGTTTACAGTGGCTGTGCTCATGGTGATAGTGCTCACGGAGGCAGTGCCCCTAGTGACACGGCTCAGGATGGCAAAGACCACGGTGATAGATGCATGGGGACAGTGCCCACGATCACAGTGCAATGGTGAGAGAGCTCACGGTGACAGTGAAAATGGTGACAGTGCTCATGCTGACAGTGCTCACGGGGAAAGTGCCCATGATAACATTACCCACGGTGATAGTGCCCCTGGTGACTGTGCCCACGGTGATATTGTTCATGCTGATAGTGCCTTTGGTGACAGTACTCATGGTGAAATTGTCCATTGTGACAATGCTCACGGTGATTGCCCTAGGAGAGAGTACCCATGTTGACAGTGCCCATGGTGACATGCTCATATTGACAGTGCTCACAGTGATAATGCCCATGGTGACATTGCCCATGGTGGCAGTGCCTACGGTGCCAGTGCCCACAGTGACAGTGCGCATGCTGACAGTTCTCATGGTGATAGTGCCCATGGTGACAGTTCACATGGTGATACTGCTCAAGTTGATAGTGCCCATGGTGACAGTGCCCATAGTCACAGTTCTCACGTTGATAGTGCCCATGGTGAAAATGCCAATGGTTAAAATTCGCATGGTCAAAGTGCTCATGATGAGAGTGCCCATGTTGGTAGTACCCATGGTGACAGTGCTCACAGTGATAGTGACCGTGGTAAAAGTGCACATGCTGGCCGTGCCCATGGTGACATTGCCCATGATGACAGTACTCATGGTGACAGCGCTCACGTCGATAGTGTCCATGATAGTGCACATGGTGGTAGTACACATGGTGGCAGTGAAAAAGGGTGAGAGTCCCCATGGTGACAGTGCTCATGGTGACAGTGTAAATGGTAACAACCCATGCTGACTGTGCTCACAGTGACAGTGCTCATGGTTGCATTACCCATGGTGACAGTGCTCACAGTAAATGTGCCTATGGTGGCAGTGCCCATGGTGACAGTGCGCACGGTGACACTGCCGATGATGACAGTGCCCATGGTGACAGTGCCCTTGGTTACATTGCCTATGGTGAAAATGCTTACGGTGACAGTGCCCATGGTGACAGTGACCACAGTGAGCGTGCTCATGGTGATAGTGCCCATGGTGAAAGGACTCATGGTGACAGCTCACTTTGTGCCAGTGTCCATGGTGACAGTGCTCACAGTGATAGTGCTCATGGTAATAGTGCTCATGGTGACAGTGCAAATGGTGACATTACCCATGGTGACAGTACTCATGGTGAAAATGCCCATGGTGGCAGTTCTCATAGTGACACTTCTCATAGTGACAGTGCTCCTAATAGCAGGTCCCAAGGTGGCTGTGCTCGTGGTGACAGTGCTCATGGTGACAGTGTGCTTGGTGGCAGTTCCCATGGGAACAGTACCAATGGTGACACTGCACATTGTGACAGTGCCAATGGTAACCTTGCTCACAGTGATAGTGCACATGGTGACAGTGTCCATGATGACATTGCCCATGGAGACACTGCTCATTGTGACAGTGCTCATGGTGACAGTGTTCATGGTGGAAGAGCCCACAGTGACAGTGCTTATTGTAGCAGTGCTCATGGTGGTGACACTGCCGATGATGACAGTGCTTATGGTGATAGTGTTCACACGTGCTGTACTCATGATGGTGCTCATGGTGGCAGGGCCCATAGTGACAGTGCCCATGGAGAGTGTCAAAAGTGACAGTGCCCATGGTGACAGTTATTATGGTGACAGTGCCCATGGTGATATTACCCATGGTGACAGTACTCAATGTTAAAGTGCCCATGGTGACAGTGGCCATGTTGATAGTGCACATGGTGGCAGTGCCAAATGGTGACAGTGACCACGATGACATTGCTCATGGTGACATTGCTTAAGGTGATATTCTTTGTGATGATACTGCGCATGGTGATATTGCCCATGGTGGCGGTGCCCACGGTGCCAGTGCCCACAGTGACAGTGTCCATGGTGATAGAGCCCATGGTGACAGTGAACATGGTGGCACTGCCCATGGTGACAGTGCTCACAGTGAAAGTGCTCACGGTAATACTGCTCACGGTGACAATGCCCACGGTGAAAATACCCATGGTGACAGTATTCATTGTCAAAGTGCCCATGGTGGCAATACTCATAGTGACAGTTCTCATGGTGACAGTGCTCATGGTGACAGTGCAAATGGTGACAATAACCATGGTGACAGTACTCATGGTGAAAATACACATAGTGGCAGTTCTCATAGCGAGGGTTCTCGTGACAGTGCTCATAATAGTAGTGCCCAAGGTGGCAGTGCTCGTAGTGAGAGTGCTTTTGGTGACATTGCTCACGGTGATACTTCTCATGGTGACAGTGCCCGTGATGACAGTGCCCATGTTGACATTGTTCATGGTGAAATTGCCCATGGTGACAATTCTCATGGAGACATTGCCGTTGGAGAGAGCACCCATGTTGACAGTGCCCATGGTGACATTGCCCATGGTGGCAGTGCTCACGGTGCCAATGCACACAGTGATGGCACCCATGCTGACAGTTCTCATGGCGATAGAGCCCATGGTGACACCGCACACGGTGATACTGCCAATGGTGACAGTACTTATGGGGACAGTGCTCATGTTTGCAGTACCCCTGGTGACAGTGCTCACACTGACAGCACCCATGGTGACATTGCCTGTGGTGACTCTGCTCATGGTGACATTGCCCATGGTGACAGTGACTATGGGGATATTTCTCACGGTGATAGTGCCCATGGTGACAGGGCTCATGGTGATAGTCCACACTGTGACAGTGCCCATGGTGACAGTGCTCACAGTGAAAGTTCAAACGGTAATTCTGCTCATGGTGACAATGCCCATGGTGAAAATACCCATGGTTACAGTATTCATTGTCAGAGTGACCATGGTGTCAATTCTGACAATGACAGTTCTCATGGTGACAGTGCTCATGGTGACAGTGCAAATGGTGACAATACCCATGGTGACAGTACTCATGGTGAAAATACACATAGTGGCAGTTCTCATAGCGAGGGTTCTCATCGTGACAGTGCTCATAATAGTAGTGAGCAAGGTGGCAGTGCTCGTGGTGACAGTGCTCTTGGTGACAGTGCCCATGGTGATATTACCCATGGAAAGAGTACTCAGTGGTAAACTGCCCATGGTGACAGTGCCCATGGTGATAGTGCACATGGTGGCAGTGCAAAATGTTGAGCGTGCCCATGGTGACGTTGCTCATGGTGACATTGCTTAAGGTGATACTCCTTGCAGTGATATTGCACATGGTGACAGTTCAAATGGTGAAAATTCCCATGGTGACAGTACTCATGGTGAAAAAAACCCATGGAGGCAGTTCTCATAGCGACTGTTCTCATGGTGACAGTACTCATAATAGCAGTGCCCAAAGTGGCAGTGCTCGTGGTGACAGTGCTCATGATGACAGTGCTCTTGGTGGCAGTTCCCATGGGAACAATGCCGATGGTGACACTGTATATTGTGACCGTGCCAATGGAAACCTTGTTCTCGGTGATAGTGAACACGGTGAGAGTGCCCATTGTGACACTGCCGAAAGAGACCCTCCTCATTTTGACAGTGCTCATGGTAACAGTGCTCGTGGTGGAAGTGCCCATGGTGACAATGCTCATTGTGGCAGTGCTCATGGTGACAGTGCCAATGATGACAGTGCTTATGGTGATAGTGTTTACAGTGTCTGTGCTCATGGTGATAGTGCTCACAGTTGCAGTGCCCATAGTGACCTTGTTCATGCTGTCAATACCCACGGTGATAGACCCATGGTGATAGTGCCCATGATCACAGTGCAATGGTGAGAGAGCTCACGGTGACAGTGACAATGGTGACATTGCCCACGGTCACATTGCCTCTGGTGACAGCGCTCACAGTAATAGTGCCCATAGTTATAGTGCACTTAGTGGCCGTGCCCATGGTGACAGTACACATGGTGATACTGCTCACGGTGATGGTGCCCATGGTGACAGTGTCCATGGTGACAGTTCTCATGGTGAGAGTGCCCATGGTGATACAGCTCAAGATAATAGTGTCCATGGTGACATTCCTCACAGTGATAGTGCCTATGGTGATAGTACACTTGGTGGCCGTGCCCATTGTGACAGTGCCCATGGTGGCAGTGCCCACAATGACAGTGCCCATGGTGACAGTGCCGACAGTGACAGTGCCCATGGTGACACTTCTCACGGTGACAGTGCCATGGAGACAGTTAGCATGGTGAGATTTCTCACAGTGATAGTGCTCATTGTCACAGTGCTCATAGTGACAATGCCATTTGTTCCAGTTCCCATCAAGACATGCCGCACTGTGACAGTTGTCATGGTGACAGTGCCCATGATGATATTACCCATGGTGAGAGTAATCATGATTAAAGTGCCCATGGTGACACTGCTCATGGTGGCAGTGCAAAATGGTGACAGTGCCCATAGTGACATTGCTCATGGTGACATTGCTTACAGTGATAGTCCTTACGGTGATAGTGTGTATGGTGACACTGCACGCAGTGATAGTGTTCATGGTGACAGTGCTCTCGGTAATAGTGCCCATTGTGAAAGTGCCCATGGTGACAGTGCCCACAGTCACAATTCTCACGGTGTAGTGCTCACGGTGATAGTGCCCATGGTGACAGTCCCCATGTTCTCAATTCTCACTGTGATAGTGCCCATGTTGACAATACCCAGGGTGACAGAGCTCATGTTAACAGTTCTCACGGTGACAGTGCCCATGGTGAGAGTACCTAGGGTGAAAATGCCCATGGTGAGAGTGCTCATGGTGACAGTGCCCATGGTGACAATACCCAGGCTGCCATGCCCATGGTGACAGTGCTGATGGTGACACTGCTCATGCTGGCAGTGCCATAAGTGACAGTGCTCATTGTGGCAGTGGTCATGGTGACGGTGTTCATGGTGACAGTGCGCATGATTACAGTGCTTATGGTGATAGATGCCATGGTGTAAGTGCCCACGGTGACAGTGCAAATGCTGATAAATCCCATGGTGATACTTCCCATTGCGACAGTGCCCATGGTGAAAGTGCACATGGTGACAGTGCCCAAGATCACAGTGCCCATGGTGACAGTGCTAATGGTGACATTGCCCATGGTGACAGCACCCAGTGTGACAAGGCCCATGGTGACAGTGCTCACGTTGACCGTGCCCATGGTGACAGTGGCGATGGTGATAGTGCCAATAGTGACAGTGCTCACGGTGAAACTGCCCATGTAGACATTGCCCATGGTGATAGTGCTCATGGTGACAGTGCTCACAGTGATAGTGCTCACGGTGACAGTGCCCAAGGTGACAATACCCACGGTGACAGTAATCATGGTGAAAATGCCCATGGTGGCAGTTCTCATTGTGACAGTGCTCATGCTGGCAGTATCCAAGGTGGCAATGCTCGTGCTGACACTGCTCTTGGAGACAGCGCTCATGGTTGCAGTGCCCATGGTAATGGTGCTCATGGTGATAGTGCCGATGGTGAAAGTGCCCATGGTGACAATACTTATGATGATAGTGCTCACGGAACCAGTGTTCATGGTAATAATGCTCACGGTGGCAGTACCCACAGTGATAGTGCCCATAGACAGTGCCAAAATGACAGTGCCCATGGTGACAGTACTTATGATGATAGTGCTCACAGAAGAAGTGTTCATGGTAATAATGCTCATGGTGGCAGTGCCCATAGTGACAGTGCTCATGGACAGTGCCAAAAGTGACAGTGCCCATGGTGAGAGTTACCCTGCTGACACAGCTCACAGTGATAGTGCCCATTGTGACAGTGCTAAGAGTGACAATCCCCATTGTGCCAGTGCCCATTGAGACATGCCGAACGGTGACAGTTCTCACAGTGACAGTGCCCATGGTGATTTTACCCATGGTGACAGTACTCATGGTTAAAGTGCCCATGGTGATACTGCACATGGTGGCAGGGCGAAATGGTGACAGAGCCCATGGTGACATTGCTCATGGTGACATTGCTTAAGGTGAGAGTCTTTACGGTGATAGTGTGCCTGCTGACAGTGCTCACGGTGATAGTGCCCTTGGTGAAAGTGCCCATGGTGACAGTGCCCATAGTCACAGTTCTCAAGGTGTAGTGCTCACGGTGACAGTGCCCATGGTGACAATACCCAGGGTGATAGTACTCATGGTGATAGTCCCCATGCTGACAGTGCCCATGTTCACAATTCTCACGGTGATAGTGCCCATGGTGACAAAACCCAGGGTGACAGAGCTCACGGTAACAGATCTCACGGTGGCAGTGCCCACGGTGACAGTGCCCATGCTGAGAAATCCCATGGTGATACTTCCCATTGTGACAGTGCCCACGATGACACTGCCCATGGTGACAGTGCCCAAGATCAGAGTGCCCATGCTGACATTGCGCATGGTGACAGTACTCATGGTGAAAATGCCTCTGGTGGCAATTCTCATAGTGAGAGTTCTCATGGTAACAGTGCTCATGGTGGCAGTGCCCTAGGAGGCAGTGCTTGCGGTGACAGTGCTCTTGGTGACAGTGCTCATGGTGGCAGTTCCCATGATGAGAGTACTGATGGTGGCAGTGCACATGGTGAGATTACCGATGGTGGCAGTGTGCATGGTGACTGTTTTCACGGTGATAGTGCCTATGGTGACAATGCTCATCATGACAGTTCCCATGGTGACCGTGCCACGGTGTAAGTGCTCATGGTGACAGTGACCATGGTAATACTGCTCAAGGTGATAGTGCCCATGGTGGCTGTCCTAACATTGATAATGCCCATGCTGAAAGTTCCCATGGTGACAGTTCCCATGGTGAAAGTGCTCCTGATTACAGTGCCCATGTTCGGAGTTCCCACCGTGACAGTGCTCATGGTGGCAGTGCCCTGGGTGGCAGTCCTTGTGGTGACAGTGCTCATGGTGGCAGTTCCCATGGTGAGAGTACCGATGTTAGCTCTCCACATGATGACATTGCCCATGGTAACTGTGCTCACCGTGATAGTGCCCATGGTGACAGTGCTCACAGTGATAGTGCCGATGGTGATAGTTCTCACGGTGATAGTGCCTATGGTTAAGGTGCCCATTGTGACAGTGCTCACGGTAATTGTGAGCATAGTGATAGTACACTTGGTGACTGGGCCCATGTTGACAGTACACATGGTGATACTGCTCAAGATGATAGTGCCCATGTTGACAGTGTGCATGGTGACACTTCTCATGGTGGCAGTGCCTATGATGACAATGTTCATCATGACAGTGCCCATGGTGACACTGCCACAGTGACAGTGCCAGTGGTGACAGTGACCATGGTGATAGTCCTCACGTTAATAGTTCCCATGGTGAAATTGCCCATGGTGAGAGTTCGCATGTTGAAAGTGCTCATGATGACAGTGCCCATGATGGTAGATCCCATGGTGACAGTGCTCACAGCGATACTGACCATGGAAAGAGTGCATATGGTGGCTGTGCCCTTGGTGACAATGCCCATGATGACAGTACTGATGGTGACAGAGCTCACGGTGATAGCACCCATGGTGACAGTGCACATGGTTGTAGTGCACATGGTGGCAGTGAAAAATGGTGACAGTTCCCATGGTGAGAGTGCTCATGGTTAAAGTGCACATGGTAACAACCCATGATGGCATTCCTCACGGTTACAGGGCACAAGGTTGTAGGACCCATGCTGACAGTGCCCACAGTGACACTGCCCATGATAACAGTGCCCATGGTGACAGTGCCCACGGTCACATTGCCTCTGGTGACAGTGCTCACAGTGATAGTGCCCATGGTTAAACTGCCCATGGTGACAGTGCTCACGGTAATAGTGCCCATAGTTATAGTGCAGTTAGTGGATTTGCCCATGGTGACAGTACACATGGTGATACTGCTCACGGTGATGGTGCCCATGGTGACAGTGTCCATGGTGACAGTTCTCATGGTGAGAGTGCCCATGGTGACATTCCTCACAGTGATAGTGCCCATGGTGATAGTACACTTGGTGGCCGTGCCCATGGTGACAGTTCTCACAGTGACAGTGCCATGGAGACAGTTAGCATGGTGAGATTTCTCACAGTGATAGTGCTCATTGTCACAGTGCTCATAGTGACAATGCCATTTGTGCCAGTTCCCATCAAGACATGCCACACTGTGACAGTTCTCACGGTGACAGTGCCCATATCATGATATTACCTATTGTGAGAGTAATCATGATTAAAGTGCCCATGGTGACACTGCTCATGGTGGCAGTGTGAAATGGTGGCAGTGCCCATGGTGACATTGCTTATGGTGATAGTCCTTCCGGTAATAGTGTGTATGGTGAAACTGCACACAGTGACAGTGCTCACGGTGACAGTGTTCACAGCGGTAGTGCCGATGGTGAATGTGCCCATGGTGACAGTGCCCGTAGTCACAATTCTCAAGGTGTAGTGCTCACGGTGACAGTGTCCATGGTGACAATACCCAGGGTGATAGTACTCATGGTGACAGTGCTTATGGTGACCTTCGGTCACCTGGCAGGAAGCTACGACGGCCAGACCTATGGTAACCTGTGCAGCGAGGTGATAGTCCCCATGCTGACAGTGCCCACGTTCACAATTCTTACGTTCTGCTCATATCTTTATTTATATTTTTTCTATGTTCTCTGGGTTTATTGTTTTGATCTTCTGATGTCAGTTAAAACACTTGGTTATTAATTTTAATAAATCTTTTTAATTATAAAGAGTTGAACATTTTGAAGATTCCAGCTTACTTGTAATTATCTAAGGGCAAGGTCCTCCACATTGTTGCTGGCCTAAGGCTTAGTTCACCATAGAGCAATGTATATTTTAACATATTTTCCCCTTGACTATCTGTGTTTTCCTACTTCTCAACTTTCTTTGCAGACAAGCTCTTTGAAATACCCTTCACTTATTTTACAGCCAATAAGTGTTTAAAATAATGTGTATTTTTAAGATAAATCTTCTTATATAATTAGGCAGAAAATCTGATCTGCCATATTTTTCAAAACAACATAATTTCACACTTCTCCATGATTAATATGTTGTATTACACAACCATCGAGTTTTTAGCTTTATCAATGACATGTATTTAAAAATGTTTTAAAGACCCTCCCAGTCTTTTAAAACATCCTTGTTCCTTGTTTCAGTTCTAGTTTTATGTATATTTTCTGCCTTGCACCTGATTATTCCAACATCTGATGGATGGCCTTGGGTATCTAATTCTGGTATTGATTGTTTTTGCTGATTGTCTCCACTTGTAGCTGATTTCTTCATTATTGTGTAAATTTAGAACATGAGCTCATGTTTAGCTAAACACCTCACCTTGTAAGAGGCATAGGTGTGAACGCTCGTGAGCTTCAGCTTCAGTAGTTGTGGTTCACGGGCTCTAGAGCGCAGGCTGAGTAGTTGTTTCGCACAGTCTTACTTGCTCCGTGGCATGTGCAGTCTCATTTGAAGGTTCTGCAGAGGATTAAATGAGCTCATATAATATCCAATTGACTGAGGCAGAGTAGGCTCGGGATGAATATTTGCTTGGTTTTCATTAGCTGCGGAGAAGAGGATGACAGCTTGGTGCCTCTCCAAATTTCACATGGGTGTGCCTCCCTTGGGGATCTTGTTAAATGCAGGCTGGTATTCAGTAGTTCTGGGTGGGGCCTGGATTCTGTCCTTCTAAGAAGCTCCTAGGTGACGGTGATGCTGAGGGCAAGGGTCCAGCTCCCGCATTTCTCCCTTTCCGGAAGAGCAGGACGTCTGCCCCCCGGGAGGAGAAAACATCCACAAAGTGACTACTAGGCACCAGCTTCCCTTACAGGCAAAGGACCTTTACCACTGCTCCCAACCATTGTGTCTGAGGCGCAGCAAGCCAAAACACTGCGATGCTGAGGTTTGCAGCAAAGAGGAGGTTTATTCACAGGGCAGCCATGCGAGGAAGTGACGTGAAAATAGGTCTCCAATCCTCCTTCCCGAAAGCAAGGGGCTTGGGGTATCTGTGGGATAAAGAATAAAGCAGCAGGGCAGTATGGGTCATGGGGAGCTTGAGGCAAGGTGATTGGAAAAAGATGTGCTCCTCATTGTTCTGAGCTGGTGTAATAGGCTACAGGGCTCAGCACATTCTCAGGCTGGAGTTTTGGGCCCTCTGATGGCAGAAGGTCAAAAGGCACTTGCCCAGGTGGAAGATCGGTGGTCCTCTCCACTCTAAACCAGCTCCGCCTAACTAGGCACAGCTGATTCCAAGTTCCTGGACAATACCGGGGCAAACATCTTTTTGCTTATGCTACATGCTACTTGGAGGACGTGCAAGTGTTCAAGGTACCTTGATGAGTGAAGACAGGATTTCACTAATCATGACACATGGTTTCACTTCCAGGTGAGCAGAAGAGACCTGTAGGCTGAGTCTGGCTCCTGGCACCTGGCATTGGAGGCAGATGGTTTAAAAACGGGCTCCCCCACCCTCTGTGTGATCTTAGGTAGATAGACTATTGATCCTTTTCTCCAATTAAAATGTGTGACTGGAAACACACTTAGTGGCATGTCTGACACACAGCAGTTCTGCTACCGTAGGTCCTTCTTGGAAACTGAAGCCGTGGTTTTGAGGGATCATCAAAACCAGTACAATGCTTGCCATGTTTCTCCTTGTTCATCCTGGTGACAAACCTGGTAGAGAGAGCTCCATCCTCTCCCACAGGACCACACCCCTAGTACTTAGAGTGAAGTGGTTATGTCTCACTTAAGGCACCTTTTCCTTTTCCTTCCTTCTTTTTCCTTCACTAATCTTCATCCAACTGGCCTTTCTAAATTTTACACAAAACAAAACCATTTCTCAATGGATTCAGATACTACCCCAAGTGAATATTCCAACCAAGTTCTTGATCTTCCGGGTCTCATCATCAGAAATTTCTGAGCCTAAATCTTCTCTAGTTTCTAGGATCACTCATTTTCTCATTTCTCCCTTCTCCTTTGAGTTCAGAGTCTTGCCAATTTAGTCCCTTCCCTAACCACAACTTATAATAAGGTGACACAGCAAAGTGATGAAAGTCTAGACAGTCTGGTTTTACTCCTGGGTTTTTGCCACCTACTTACTGTGTGGCATTAGGCAAGCTATTCAACGTCTCTGGGCCTCAGTTTCCCCCGAAAAGTGAATATTATGAATATTACCTGCCGGGCTTCCATAGTGGTGCAGTGGTTGGGAGTCTGCCTGCTGATGCAGGGGGCACGGATTCGTGCCCCGGTCCGGGAGGATCCCACATGCCGTGGAGCGGCTGGGCCCGTGAGCCATGGCCGCTGAGCCCGCGCGTCCAGAGCCTGTGATCTGCAGCGGGAGAGGCCACAACAGTGAGAGGCCTGCGTACCACAAAAAAAAAGAACATTACCTGCCTATAGGGTTGCCATTATGAGGAATATGTGGGTAAATATTTGGTAAGAACTTAGAATAGTACTTGTTATAGTCTAAGAACTACAGTTGTGCTTTTTTTTTTTTTTTTTTTTTTTTTAATTTTTTTGCTGTACGCGGGCCTCTCACTGCTGTGGCCTCTCCCGTTGCGGAGCACAGGCTCCGGACACACAGGCCCCGCGGCCATGGCTTGCGGGCCCAGCCGCTCCGCGGCATGTGGGATCCTCCGGGATCGGGGCACGAACCCGTGTCCCCTGCATCGGCAGGCGGACTCTCAACCACTGCGCCACCAGGGAGGCCCAGTTGTGCTTTTTAATAATAATAAATGAAATTCCAAAAGTATACCTTACTCAACTTTCTGTCATAACTTTGAAGTGTTGGTCTATGTGTTGGGTCTTGTCGGCCTGTAAAGGAGGAGAGGTGTCCGTAGCTTTGGTGTCAGACGTGCTGCCTGCCGAAGCACCGATGCCCGTCAACGCCGTGACCGCCAAAGCCGTGAACGGGTGCTGGAGAAAGCAGGAGCAGAATGGAAGATGACGGCGTGGGAAGGTGGTGTGGTGTCCATAGGTTCGGGGTCTGAGGTGCTGCCTGCTGAAGCACCGATGCCCGCCAAAGCCGTAAATGGGGTGCTGGGGAAAACAGGAGCAGAACGGAAGATGACGGTGTGGGAAGGAGGCGTGGTGTCCATAGGTTCGGGGTCAGACGTGGTGCCTGCTGAAGCACCGATGCCCGGCAAAGGCGTAAATGGGGTGCTGGGGAAAACAGGAGCAGAATGGTAGATGATGGCGTGGGAAGGAGGTGTGGTGTCCATGGGTTCCATATCAGAGCTGCTGCGTGCCTGATCTGAGAGTAGAGAGTGACAGTGGGAGAGCTTCTCACTCCTTTTATATCTGACGGCTCCGCCTGCCTCTGTGACATGTCCATTGTACGTGTCACAGAGAAAGGGCGGGCGGGGCAGGGGGTGAGTCGGGGCACATGCGAGCCCAGCTGGTGGAGAAACCCCAGCACAGAGGCAAAAGGCGGGGCCCCTTCTGGACTTTCTAGTGGCTGGGTCTTCTCGCTGTGGGTGGCAGGTGTTTGGCACGGGATGGGCCACCATGCAGAGACTGTTGGGGTCTGTGGAAGCCTTCTCCTTCAGAGCTCACCCTGCCTGGGCACCGGCTCTGCAGGCCCCTCAGCCGCACGTATGTATCGGCCAGCCCTTCCCCACTACGGAGCCCAGAGGCCAGAGCCTGCTCAGAGCTGAGGGCAGGAGGCACCCAGAGCTTGCCAGGGTGTGGGCCATCTCCTCCGGGGACCTCCCCAGCTTCTCTGCGAGGCCTGGAGACAGGATCACCTTCTCCAGGGCTGCTCATCTGCCAGCATCACCATGAGCCAGGTGGCGAAGGTTTCTGAGCAGGAGATGCAGAGCCCTGATCCGACTTCATGCTGCACCCCACGATGTCCCTTCCTGGCAGGTAGGTTCTTTCTTCACTTCTTTTTTGAAATTTGGTCAGACAACATTTAAACCTTGCACCGTTCTTCAGGGTATACAGATGGTAGTGGCTTAGCCGGGATTCGAAGCAGGCCTGTGTGATTCCAGAGCTCTTGTTCTGGACTGTGGTGCCACCTTATCATATATGCTTCATGTGTTACTTGTTTTGCATTTTTTCTTGTAGTCCTTATGGTACTTAGCCCTAAGTGCCATACCTGGAAAGAACAGCTACACTGCCCTGTAGGAGGTCTTCTTTTGTTCAACACATGAATTGGTCATCCACCACACTGTGTTCTAATCTCAGAAGATACAGGTCAAAGACCACCAGTTGTCAGCTGGTGCTACCATTGGTGCTGCCATTCCACGTTTCTAACTGAGGCTTGAAGGCCGGATTTTCCCTTTGTCTAGTTTGAAGGATCCAGATATGTAAAGATTGTAGTCTAGATAAATCATGGGCTATCCTGAAAGAAATTCACCAGTGAATTGTTCCGTAT
The DNA here is from genome assembly GCF_025265405.1 of Mesoplodon densirostris. Classification (NCBI taxonomy): domain Eukaryota; kingdom Metazoa; phylum Chordata; class Mammalia; order Artiodactyla; family Ziphiidae; genus Mesoplodon; species Mesoplodon densirostris. Next base: position 134,130,190 of record NC_082662.1, on the reverse strand, counting down.
GGATTAGAAGCCAGTTTCTCTGGCCTTCCTGGAGTATATCCAGCAAGGCGTCTCATTCATGACTAGAAAGCAAATATATCCTTTATTGCAACTTCAGCGTGGAGCGATGTATTGGTTTAAAGTACGATCAACACAATTTGGTCATAGTGAGTATGCCAGCTGGGTCCACTCTTTATTACACATATGTAACTCGAGAGATTCTTATGCCCAAGAGAGGAGACGTACTCTTGGGTGTCTAGGACAAGGGAAACATGTGTTGTTATTCAGGAGCTGGAAGCTGATGGTCTACACATCACTTGACCTTGTTTAAAACTTGTGTCTTTGGCTTGCTTCATTGGAGTGTTTTCTGTCTCCGGGGGCTGACATTGTGTGTTATGTATCACACAGGTGACATGTAGAAGTTTCAGAACCCAGAATCGTATAGATCAGTCACAATGTATTTCTATATTTTTGTTCAAAGTCTATGGAAAATAACACTGGGCATAATCCATATATTCCAAAATTAGTTGGACCCTCTGCTCACGAGATTCTTGTTATGGTATGTCACAGCAAATTTGGACTTCCATCCCCAATAAACTTTGGGGTTGGAGGACACAAAAAGCTTTTGCTCACACCTAAATTATGTCTGAAAGAAAAGGGTAAATATTATAAGCCCTTTCTAACCTCTCCAAGAGCAGAAATGATTTACAGCTGTGGCATTGAACCCTAATTCCTCGATCTCATTTGAGAAGGGTTCAGTAAGAAACAATGTCTTGATTTTTGTTTGTTTGGCTTCTTCCCTGTTTTCTCATCTTGCTTACCAACAATCCATTGTAATTCATGAGTTAGTATGGCAGCAGGCTGAGTGTTCCCTGGAGCTCATTAAATGACCTTTTTTTCCTAAAATGACTTTTGTCTCCTTGTTTTCAGCCCCTCTTCTTTCCTCTGCCCTTTACTATAACCAGAGCTCAGCAAAAGCTGACTGGTTTTGTGCAGACCTTACTTAGGGTTAGTCTTTTCTTCATTATTTTATTCATGGCTCCTCCATTTCATTGTTTGCCTTCTCGAAATGTGTTGAAATCTTTCTGTGGTGGATGACTTCCAAAATGTCTTGGCTTTGATTGGTTGATTAATATTGGTATTTCTACAGTATTGTTTAAATATGGTTTCAGGAGGAACAGAAAGTGAATATGTTTCCTTGTCTTCCATCTTGAGCTGAAAATCCCTGTGGAGTTTAGCATCCAATGTTCCCATGGGAAAAAACCCAACCTTGGCATTACTAGATGTGACACTCAAGATTTCAGCTTTTCTTGGGCAATCACTGAGGATTGGAATATGTGGTCATTTCTAAAGGGAAAATAATAACTATCTCATGGAGTAGATTTGAGGATTAAATTAGAGAATGAACATGAAAATGCTTTGTAAGGCTTAAAAATCTATAAAAATGTTTTTGTTATTATTTGATTTGTGGCTATTTCAACTTTCCTCGACAGTTGTTTATGACCTTGCATATGTGATAAAATGCCCCCTGGTTTATTGTTTTGAAAGCCAGAATATATTTTTCAATAGCTCGATGGAAATGGCATCATTTGTGAAGGTTAAGGGTGAAGGGATAAATGTTTCTTGACACCTATCCCTTTACAATGTTTTCAGGAACTAATTGACACATGTATTCCTCTTCCAAATTTTGTTGAGCACCTCCTACGAGCCACATGCTGTACATCAGGTGTTGGAAAGCATTTTCTGGATTTTAAATATCTTAGGCTTTGTGGGCCGTATACAGCTTCTGTAGCTTCTCCTCTTTCTTCTTCAAGAAGCTTTCTAAACGTGAGAACCATTATTAGCTCACAGTCCCACAGATCCAGGCTGAGAGCCTGATTTGATTTGTGGCCAGTATTTGCCGATTCCTGCTCTGCATCCTCACTGAGGAGGGGCACCATGTTTGAGTAATCACTTCTTTGAATCAACTCTTGGTCTTCTGGGGCTTGTCCTTACTCTCCTACACTGTCTAATCAACATGGCATCCAGAGAGATCCTGTTAAAACATAAGTCAGATCATGTCACTGAAATCTCTTCAATGGCTTCTTCACAGAAGAATCAAAGTCCTCAAAGTGCCTCCAGAGCCCTAGAACTGTGGACCTCTGTTTCGTGTCTGACTCTTTCCTTCTCCTCTCCACTTTGCTTGCTCTGTTTTCCACACACTGACATCCTTTCTGCTCCTTGGGTACTCCAGCCTACTCTTGCCTCATTGACTTTCCATCTGACTGTTCCCTCTACCTGTACTATTCACTTCCCAGATATGCTCCTTGCTCCCTCGTAAATTTTATCTTCCCCAGGAAGTCCTCAGGGATCACTTAGTTTCAGCTAGCAGCCTCCTCCTAGCAGCTAACAATCTCCATCTCCCTTCCCTGCTTGCTGTTTTTCTCCAGCACTTCCCTGATATATTCCCGCACTGTCGCGGCTCAGCTTCACTAAGTGATCATTGCCGCAGCGTGGCCTCGGGGACACTGGTTGCGGACACGATGCTCACACCTGCCTGGGGGCCCCGGCTCACCTCCCAGCCCCTCAGGTGCAGCGTGCGCAGGACCCGCGTTGCAGGCAGAAGACACAGGGCCACTGGCCCCAGCTAGGCAGGCCCCTCGATGCCGTGCTCACGTTGGCTCAGACCTCTTCGCTATCCGCACTGCAGTTCAAACCTGCGGGCAGCACAAAGTGGGCGGGGATCGAAGACCTCCGCCCGCTCCTCTGTGTGTCAGCACGCAGCCCCGCCTCCCATGGGGACCCAGCCTGAGGAGCAGGGGCGGGAGATTTGAGACTAGGGTGGCGCGAAAGTTAGGAGGTGTGGAGAGTTTGGGGTTTACAAGAAGTGTTTGCTTACTGATCCAAAAAAAGTGAGACACGGATGTATCAACGCATTTAAAAAGTCATTAAAGTGCCACTAAGTGTCTGTGCTCGCCCCGCCTAGGAGAGAGCGTGCACTCCGTGAGGGACACATGAAAGGCTGAGTGAACGCCTGCCTGTGGTCCGTTACCTGGTGCACGGGTGTGTGAATTTTTGCAGAGAGCTCTTAATTTCCGTTGTCTCTGCTGACTTGACACGGTGGTTGGCAAACGGTGACGTGTTCAGTGTATTCAGGACATGATCATGGTTACTAATAATCACTTTGTTTTGCACTGACACCTCCACAGAGAATTGACTACTGAATGTCCACTTTACAGAAGAGAAACTGAGGCGTAGGAAGTGAAGTGACTGAGTAAGAGGAAGGACTCAGACAATTGGTGTTAGTAAATTAACCCTGCAGGGGGCCGTTAGACTGTGGTGGCTCGAGTGATGCAGCCGCCTATGTAGAGCAAGGAAAATCTAAGCCTGTCAATGGCTCAGGGTGACGGACACCGCTGAGGACAACCAGTCACAAACCACCAACTAGGCTTTAAAGCTATAGCAAATCATTCATTTCCTTGCTTTGCTTCTGCCCTTTTAAAATAAACATCTCTGCAGCTCCTGTGGCTGGAGTGCTCCTCACTGCTTCCACTTTGGTGGTGCCTGAATTGAATCGAATTTTGCTCCCATAAAGTCTTAAAATTTTAAATATGCCTCAGTTTGTGTTTTAAGGTTGGCCGTAGAAGTTGGATTTGTGTCCAGTTTCTAGAACAGTGGTCGTCCTCTGGTCAGGCCTTAGGCGTTCTGTGTACAACGTTCCTCTTGTACCACCACCTTCTGGATGCCTCCACCCTCTACCAGCTCCCGTGCATCAGATCCCCTAGATGCTCACATTATAACGTCGCAGACACTCCTCTGTCTTCCAGCCAGCGTGTGAACTGAAACATTTCCATTCCTGTTGAAGAGTCTGGTGTGACCACTTTCCCAAACACAGCCACTCCCCCGCTGACCCTGGGTAACCACTCTTCTGAACTTGGTCTCCATCACTGGCATGGACGTCTTTCTATTTATGCTACATTTTTAAGTACTCGTAAACCGCATATAGTATTCTGTATTTTGTCTTCTTACTTGCTTTATTTAGTGTTATCTTTGCTAGGTTCATCCATGCTGACACGTAAAGATCTGTCTAGTTCATGTACTTTCCTCGCTATGTAGGATTCCCATGTATGGAAATACAATAATTTATATGTGCATTTTCCTGTTGATGGATATTTAAATTGTTTCCAATTTTCAGTATGATTTCTTTTAAAAACCTTTTTATATACTTTTTAAAAGGTTACTTTACATTTACAGTTATTACAAAATATTGCCTATATTCCCTGTGTTGTACAATACATCCTTGAGCCTATTGTGGACCTAGTAGTTTACATCTCTCACTTTCCGACCCCTGTATTGCCCCCTCCTCCCCCTCCGTGCTGGCAACCATTAGTTAGTTCTCTATATCTGTAACTCTCCTTCTGTTTTGTTATATTTGGTAGATTGTTGTATTTTTTAGATTCCATATATAGGTGATATCCTACAGTATTTGTTTCTGTTTGACTTATTTCACTTACCACAATGCCCTCCAAGTCCATCTATGTTGCTGCAAATGGCAAAATTTTGTTCTTTTGTAAGGCTGAGTAGTATGCCATTGGTTATATGTACCACATCTTCTTTACCTATTCATCTCTTGATGACACTTAGGTTGCTTCCATATCTTGGTCATTGTACACAAGGATGCTGCGAACATTGGGGTGCATGTATCTTTTCCAATACATGTTATTGAGAACACGTGTTTTTGGTTTTCTCAGATTTATACCTAAGAGTGGAGTTGTGAGGTGCTACAGTAGTTCTCTTTTTAGGTTTTGGAGAACCCTCTATACTGTTTTCCACAGTGACTGCACCAGTTTACGTCCCTACCAACAGTGTACCAGGGTTCCCTTTTCTCTCAAAATTGTAAATTTTCTTCCTAGTGGTAATTGAGATGATAGTTCAATAATAACATAAGATCAGGTGAAGTCTAAAGAAATTTTAGAACACCTGGATAAAGTAAGAAAACATCTGTTCTCTGGCATCTGAATGTTGGAGAGACACCAAGACATGTGGGCCAAGTTGTGGAGAGAAGGGAAACACAGACGCAAGCTTGACATTTGCTGCAGCTTTTCTCCTTGGGGCATTTGCTGATTCAAACCTTACAGCCTAGGAGCTGAAAAGCCAAAGAGTTCAAAAGGCTCTAACCACAGAAGCCAAACAGCAAGAGCCGTTTTACATTGATAAAAAGCATTTTAACTATGCCGAAGCAGAAAATGAAAAGAAAGAACTTTGCATTGCATTTAATAAAAGTTTAGGGAGATCTTTGTGGTATTTTAGTGAACTTATTGGCGGAAATTTAGCGATGTACATTGTGTTGGAGAGGCACCAAGAGTTCAAGAATTCTCACATTTTGAGGACACAATTACCTTACATGTTGGCCTGGTGGCAGCCATTTACATAACAATGATTTGGAGGATGTGGTGTTAGTCAGCTCTTGCTGTGATAATGCTTTGGAAGAAATCGCCCCAAAACTCAGTTACATAAACAAGAATTTATTTTCCTTGGACCTATGTGCTAGCTGCAGTGGCTCTCTTTTAGACCTCTAGATGGCTGGTTTTGCTCCGTGTTTTGGGTCAGTTTGAGGTCTGTCACTCACATCTTCCTCTGGAGCCCGAGTGTGAGGCCGCAGCTCCCAAGCCCTGTCTTCTCACAAAGTTCACTGAAACATAAGAGGTGCATGCAAATAGCAACCATAAGCATGCTGAAGTGGCTATACTGATACCAGAAAATATAGACTTTAAAACAAACCAAAAAGTTACTAGATATGAAAAGGGACATTTTATGATAAAAAAGGGAAGATACCAAAATTTTTAACATATTTGCCCTGAATAAGATAAAACCAAACTACATGAAGAAGAAAATACCAAAACCCATGAAGAATTGAAGGAAGAAATAGATAATTGCACAATATTAGGTAGAGGCTTCAGTACTCCACGGTCAATAATGGATAGAACAATTAGGCAGAAGCTCAACAACGATATAGAAGACTTGGACAAGACTATGAATTAACAAGACCTACTAAATGTCTAGAGAACACTCAACCGAACAGTAAAATGCTCATCCTGCTCGACTACATGTGAAACGTTTCCCAGCATAGACGACATGCTAGGCTGTAAGACAAGAGATTAAAAGCCACATACATTGCTGGTGGGAATGTAAAATGGCGCGGCCATTTTACAAAACAGCTTGAGAGTTCCTGCAAGTGTTAAACACCGAGTTACCCTATGACCCAGCAGTTCCATTACTAAATATATACCTAAGAGAAATAAAAACTTATGTCTGCACAAAAGCTTGTACGTGAATGTTCAGAGAAGCATATTTCTAAAAACAAAAGGTGGAAATAATTCAAATGTCAATCTGATAAATGAAGAAACAAAATGTGGAAGAGCCGTACAATAGAATAGCATTGAGCTATAAAAAGGAATGAAATATTGATCCATGTTACAACATGAATGAACCATGAAAGCATTATGTAAAGTTAAAGCAGCCAATCACAAAAGATCACATATTGTATGGTGCCATTTCTATGAAATGCCCAGAATAGCCAATCTGTAGTGACAGGAAGTCGATTAGTGGTTGCCTAGGGCTGAGAGGGTTGAGGAGAATGAAAAAACCTTGTTAATGTGTAATGGGTTTTCTGTGGGGGGACAAAAATCTACAATTGGATTGTCGTGATGGTTCCACAAGTCTTTTAGTGGTTACACTAAGAACCACTGAATTGTATACATAAAAGAGTTGAAATTATGGTATGTAAATTACATCCCCATAAAGCTGTTAAAATTATGATAATTTTATAGTTATAAATTTGAAAATTCATCCAAAATTACACAATCTTAACAAATGCAACCTAACAAGACTAACCCAACAAAGAAAAAATATCTAAAACACCTGTCTCTACTCAAAAAGTTGTTTGTATAGTTAAGTACCTTTACAGAAAATGATTTCCAGGGATAAATGGGTTTCCAAGTAACTTCTTCCAAATATTTAGGGAAGAAGTATTGGTAATCTTACATAAAAATCTTCCAGGAAACAGAAAACTATATATTGCTCAAAGTATTTATAAGGCCAACATGAGCTTCAGATCAAAAGTAAAAAGAAGGGCTTCCCTGATGGTGCAGTGGTTAAGAATCCGCCTCCCAATGCAGGGGACACGGGTTCGAGCCCTTGTGGGGGAAGATCCCACATGCCGTGGAGCAACTACGCCCACGTGCCACAACTGCTGAGCCAGGGCTCTGGAGCCTGCGAGCCACAACTGCTGAGCCCGTGTGCCGCAACTACTGAAGCCTGCAGGCCTAGAACCCGTGCTCCACAACAAGACAGGCCACCGCAAGGAGAAGCCTACTCACCACGACAAAGAATAGCCCCCCGCTCACCGCAACTACAGAAAGCTCGCGTGCAACAATGAAGACCCAATGCAGCCAAAAATAAATAAATAAAAAATAAAGTATAGAATCTTAAAAACAAAACAAAACAAAATCTATAAAGCATATGACAAGAATAGAATCACAGGCCAGTTTCTCTTTTGAAAATGCATGCAAAATGTGTAAACAGAAGCACAAACTGTACCCATGGTATGTAAAACAATCATATATCAGAATCAAAGTAGCTTTATTTTGGTAATGCCAGGTTGCTTTAATGTTCAAACATGAAATTCATCCCAGGAATGAATTAGAGTGGGAAAAGAAGTCATTTAAAACAGAAGCCTTGGGAATTCCCTGGTTTTCCAGTGGTTAGAACTTGGCGCTTTCACTGCTGGGGCCCTGGGGTCCAATCCCAGGTCAGGGAAATAAGATCCTCCAAGACATGAGGCCGGGCCCCGAAAAAAAAATAATGAAGTCTTAACCAGGAGAAGCACAAGATCGAATAAACATAACAGATAACACCTTATGAAAAGTAGGTGAAGATTATGGAATATTCTAAAATTTAAAACAAAAAGAAACTTTTAAAGATTCCAAAGAATGTGACTAATATTGTACATAGGCAAAAAATAAAATGAAATAAAATATACAAATGATGGGAGCCCCAAAATCCAGATGCCCAAGTCCTGTCTCTGAAGATTCTCATTCAATGGGTTCTGGATTTCCTCTATGTTTCAAAACCTACAGGTGATTCTGATACGACTCACAGACACAATGTAAAGCTTCTGCTTTGCAGGAGAGAATACCAGATTATTCTGTTATTTTATAGTTATACTAACAGGTTGTACTATGGACGGATAAGTCTGATGTCAAAATGCACTCCCCACTAGGGATAAAAAAGGAACTAGTAGTCTCTACTGCTACTTGGTGGCAGCATGCATGTATTGCAAGAGCAATTATTGTAGGAATCCAAATTAGGGGAACATTTTAGAATTGGAAAACTACATACAGATCATCTAGTCAAGCTTCCAGCTGTTATAGTTGTAAAAACGAAGGCCCATATAAGTGAAATGATTTATCTCCAAAGAGTGTTAGTGAAAGAGTATGAAATAAAAAATATCTCTGAACTTTTAATTTAGTGCTGTTTTTATTAATCTCAAGTACTAACTTAAACTTCAGTGTGAGAGATTTGGGATTGAATTCTTGCTCAGATTTACTGATTGTGTGCCTTTTAGTAAGTTACTAAAACACGATTTATTTTTTAACAGGTTTATTTATTTATTTATTTTTGGCTGCATAGGCTCGTCATTGCTGTGCGCGGGCTTTCTCTAGTTGCAGTGAGCGGGGGCTACTCTTTGTTGCAGTGCGCAGGCTTCTCATTGGGGTGGCTTCTCGTTGTTGCTGAGCATGGAGTGTAGGTGTGTGGGCTTCAGTAGTTTTGGTTCACGGGCTCTAGAGCGCAGGCTCGGTAGTTGTGGCGCACGGTCTTAGTTGCTCCGTGGCATGTGCAGTCTCATTTGCAGGTTCTGGGGAGGATTAAATGAGCTCATATGATATCCAATTGACTGAGGCAGAGTAGGCTTGGGATGAATCTTTGCTTGGTTTTCATTAGCTGCGGAGAAGACGATGACGGCTTGGTGCCTCGCCAAATTTCACATGGGTGTGCCTCCCTTGGGGATCTTGTTAAATGCAGGCTGGTATTCAGTAGTTCTGGGTGGGGCCTGGATTCTGTCCTTCTAAGAAGCTCCTAGGTGACAGTGATGCTGAGGGCAAGGGTCCAGCTCCCGCATTTCTCCCTTTCCAGAAGAGCAGGACGTCTGACCCCGGGAGGAGAAAACATCCACAAAGTGACTACTAGGCACCAGCTTCCCTTACAGGCAAAGGACCTTTACCACTGCTCCCAACCATTGTGTCTGAGGCGCAGCAAGCCAAAACACTGCGATGCTGAGGTTTGCAGCAAAGAGGAGGTTTATTCACAGGGCAGCCATGCAAGGAAGTGACGTGAAAATAGGTCTCCAATCCTCCTTCCCGAAAGCAAGGGGCTTGGGGTATCTGTGGGATAAAGAATAAAGCAGCAGGGCAGTATGGGTCATGGGGAGCTTGAGGCAAGGTGATTGGAAAAAGATGTGCTCCTCATTGTTCTGAGCTGGTGTAATAGGCTACAGGGCTCAGCACATTCTCAGGCTGGAGTTTTTGGCCCTCTGATGGCAGAAGGTCAAAAGGCACTTGCCCAGGTGGAAGATCGGTGGTCCTCTCCACTCTAAACCAGCTCCGCCTAACTAGGCACAGCTGATTCCAAGTTCCTGGACAATACCGGGGCAAACATCTTTTTGCTTATGCTACATGCTACTTGGAGGACGTGCAAGTGTTCAAGGTACCTTGATGAGTGAAGACAGGATTTCACTAATCATGACACATGGTTTCACTTCCAGGTGAGCAGAAGAGACCTGTAGGCTGAGTCTGGCTCCTGGCACCTGGCATTGGAGGCAGATGGTTTAAAAACGGGCTCCCCCACCCTCTGTGTGATCTTAGGTAGATAGACTATTGATCCTTTTCTCCAATTAAAATGTGTGACTGGAAACACACTTAGTGGCATGTCTGACACACAGCAGTTCTGCTACCGTAGGTCCTTCTTGGAAACTGAAGCCGTGGTTTTGAGGGATCATCAAAACCAGTACAATGCTTGCCATGTTTCTCCTTGTTCATCCTGGTGACAAACCTGGTAGAGAGAGCTCCATCCTCTCCCACAGGACCACACCCCTAGTACTTAGAGTGAAGTGGTTATGTCTCACTTAAGGCACCTTTTCCTTTTCCTTCCTTCTTTTTCCTTCACTAATCTTCATCCAACTGGCCTTTCTAAATTTTACACAAAACAAAACCATTTCTCAATGGATTCAGATACTACCCCAAGTGAATATTCCAACCAAGTTCTTGATCTTCCGGGTCTCATCATCAGAAATTTCTGAGCCTAAATCTTCTCTAGTTTCTAGGATCACTCATTTTCTCATTTCTCCCTTCTCCTTTGAGTTCAGAGTCTTGCCAATTTAGTCCCTTCCCTAACCACAACTTATAATAAGGTGACACAGCAAAGTGATGAAAGTCTAGACAGTCTGGTTTTACTCCTGGGTTTTTGCCACCTACTTACTGTGTGGCATTAGGCAAGCTATTCAACGTCTCTGGGCCTCAGTTTCCCCCGAAAAGTGAATATTATGAATATTACCTGCCGGGCTTCCACAGTGGTGCAGTGGTTGGGAGTCTGCCTGCTGATGCAGGGGGCACGGGTTCGTGCCCCGGTCCGGGAGGATCCCACATGCCGTGGAGCGGCTGGGCCCGTGAGCCAAGGCCGCTGAGCCCGTGCGTCCAGAGCCTGTGATCTGCAGCGGGAGAGGCCACAACAGTGAGAGGCCTGCGTACCACAAAAAAAAAGAACATTACCTGCCTATAGGGTTGCCATTATGAGGAATATGTGGGTAAATATTTGGTAAGAACTTAGAATAGTACTTGTTATAGTCTAAGCACTACAGTTGTGCTTTTTAATAATAATAAATGAAATTCCAAATGTATACCATACTCAACTTTCTGTCATAACTTTGAAGTGTTGGTCTATGTGTTGGGTCTTGTCGGCCTGTAAAGGAGGAGAGGTGTCCGTAGCTTTGGTGTCAGACGTGCTGCCTGCCGAAGCACCGATGCCCGTCAACGCCGTGACCGCCAAAGCCATGAACAGGTGCTGGAGAAAGCAGGAGCAGAATGGAAGATGACGGCGTGGGAAGGTGGTGTGGTGTCCATAGGTTCGGGGTCTGAGGTGCTGCCTGCTGAAGCACCGATGCCCGCCAAAGCCGTAAATGGGGTGCTGGAGAAAACAGGAGCAGAACGGAAGATGACGGCGTGGGAAGGAGGCGTGGTGTCCATAGGTTCGGGGTCAGACGTGCTGCCTGCTGAAGCACCGATGCCCGGCAAAGGCGTAAATGGGGTGCTGGGGAAAACAGGAGCAGAATGGTAGATGATGGCGTGGGAAGGAGGTGTGGTGTCCATGGGTTCCATATCAGAGCTGCTGCGTGCCTGATCTGAGAGTAGAGAGTGACAGTGGGAGAGCTTCTCACTCCTTTTATATCTGACGGCTCCGCCTGCCTCTGTGACATGTCCATTGTACGTGTCACAGAGAAAGGGCGGGCGGGGCAGGGTGTGAGTCAGGGGGCACATGCGAGCCCAGCTGGTGGAGAAACCCCAGCCCAGAGGCAAAAGGCGGGGCCCCTTCTGGACTTTCTAGTGGCTGGGTCTTCTCGCTGTGGGTGGCAGGTGTTTGGCACGGGATGGGCCACCATGCAGAGACTGTTGGGGTCTGTGGAAGCCTTCTCCTTCAGAGCTCACCCTGCCTGGGCACCGGCCGTGCAGGCCCCTCAGCCGCACGTATGTATCGGCCAGCCCTTCCCCACTACGGGGCCCAGAGGCCAGAGCCTGCTCAGAGCTGAGGGCAGGAGGCACCCAGAGCTTGCCAGGGTGTGGGCCATCTCCTCCGGGGACCTCCCCAGCTTCTCTGCGAGGCCTGGAGACAGGATCACCTTCTCCAGGGCTGCTCAGCTGCCAGCATCACCATGAGCCAGGTGGCGAAGGTTTCTGAGCAGGAGATGCAGAGCCCTGATCCGACTTCATGCTGCACCCCACGATGTCCCTTCCTGGCAGGTAGGTTCTTTCTTCACTTCTTTTTTGAAATTTGGTCAGACAACATTTAAACCTTGCGCCGTTCTTCAGGGTATACAGATGGTAGTGGCTTAGCCGGGATTCGAAGCAGGCCTGTGTGATTCCAGAGCTCGTGTTCTGGACTGTGGTGCCACCTTATCATATATGCTTCATGTGTTACTTGTTTTGCATTTTTTCTTGTAGTCCTTATGGTACTTAGCCCTAAGTGCCATACCTGGAACGAACAGCTACACTGCCCTGTAGGAGGTCTTCTTTTGTTCAACACATGAATTGGTCATCCACCACACTGTGTTCTAATCTCAGAAGATACAGGTCAAAGACCACCAGTTGTCAGCTGGTGCTACCATTGGTGCTGCCATTCCACGTTTCTAACTGAGGCTTGAAGGCCGGATTTTCCCTTTGTCTAGTTTGAAGGATCCAGATATGTAAAGATTGTAGTCTAGATAAATCATGGGCTATCCTGAAAGAAATTCACCAGTGAATTGTTCCGTATGGATTAGAAGCCAGTTTCTCTGGCCTTCCTGGAGTATATCCAGCAAGGCGTCTCATTCATGTCTAGAAAGCAAATATATCCTTTATTGCAACTTCAGCGTGGAGCGATGTATTGGTTTAAAGTACGATCAACACAATTTGGTCATAGTGAGTATGCCAGCTGGGTCCACTCTTTATTACACATATGTAACTCGAGAGATTCTTATGCCCAAGAGAGGAGACGTACTCTTGGGTGTCTAGGACAAGGGAAACGTGTTGTTATTCAGGAGCTGGAAGCTGATGGTCTACACATCACTTGACCTTGTTTAAAACTTGTGTCTTTGGCTTGCTTCATTGGAGTGTTTTCTGTCTCCTGGGGCTGACATTGTGTGTTATGTATCACACAGGTGACATGTAGAAGTTTCAGAACCCAGAATCGTATAGATCAGTCACAATGTATTTCTATATTTTTGTTCAAAGTCTATGGAAAATAACACTGGGCATAATCCATATATTCCAAAATTAGTTGGACCCTCTGCTCACGAGATTCTTGTTATGGTATGTCACAGCAAATTTGGACTTCCATCCCCAATAAACTTTGGGGTTGGAGGACACAAAAAGCTTTTGCTCACACCTAAATTATGTCTGAAAGAAAAGGGTAAATATTATAAGCCCTTTCTAACCTCTCCAAGAGCAGAAATGATTTACAGCTGTGGCATTGAACCCTAATTCCTCGATCTCATTTGAGAAGGGTTCAGTAAGAAACAATGTCTTGATTTTTGTTTGTTTGGCTTCTTCCCTGTTTTCTCATCTTGCTTACCAACAATCCATTGTAATTCATGAGTTAGTATGGCAGCAGGCTGAGTGTTCCCTGGAGCTCATTAAATGACCTTTTTTTCCTAAAATGACTTTTGTCTCCTTGTTTTCAGCCCCTCTTCTTTCCTCTGCCCTTTACTATAACCAGAGCTCAGCAAAAGCTGACTGGTTTTGTGCAGACCTTACTTAGGGTTAGTCTTTTCTTCATTATTTTATTCATGGCTCCTCCATTTCATTGTTTGCCTTCTCGAAATGTGTTGAAATCTTTCTGTGGTGGATGACTTCCAAAATGTCTTGGCTTTGATTGGTTGATTAATATTGGTATTTCTACAGTATTGTTTAAATATGGTTTCAGGAGGAACAGAAAGTGAATATGTTTCCTTGTCTTCCATCTTGAGCTGAAAATCCCTGTGGAGTTTAGCATCCAATGTTCCCATGGGAAAAAACCCAACCTTGGCATTACTAGATGTGACACTCAAGATTTCAGCTTTTCTTGGGCAATCACTGAGGATTGGAATATGTGGTCATTTCTAAAGGGAAAATAATAACTATCTCATGGAGTAGATTTGAGGATTAAATTAGAGAATGAACATGAAAATGCTTTGTAAGGCTTAAAAATCTATAAAAATGTTTTTGTTATTATTTGATTTGTGGCTATTTCAGCTTTCCTCGACAGTTGTTTATGACCTTGCATATGTGATAAAATGCCCCCTGGTTTATTGTTTTGAAAGCCAGAATATATTTTTCAATAGCTCGATGGAAATGGCATCATTTGTGAAGGTTAAGGGTGAAGGGATAAATGTTTCTTGACACCTATCCCTTTACAATGTTTTCAGGAACTAATTGACACATGTATTCCTCTTCCAAATTTTGTTGAGCACCTCCTACGAGCCACATGCTTTACATCAGGTGTTGGAAAGCATTTTCTGGATTTTAAATATCTTAGGCTTTGTGGGCCGTATACAGCTTCTGTAGCTTCTCCTCTTTCTTCTTCAAGAAGCTTTCTAAACGTGAGAACCATTATTAGCTCACAGTCCCACAGATCCAGGCTGAGAGCCTGATTTGATTTGTGGCCAGTATTTGCCGATTCCTGCTCTGCATCCTCACTGAGGAGGGGCACCATGTTTGAGTAATCACTTCTTTGAATCAACTCTTGGTCTTCTGGGGCTTGTCCTTACTCTCCTACACTGTCTAAACAACATGGCATCCAGAGAGATCCTGTTAAAACATAAGTCAGATCATGTCACTGAAATCTCTTCAATGGCTTCTTCACAGAAGAATCAAAGTCCTCAAAGTGCCTCCAGAGCCCTAGAACTGTGGACCTCTGTTTCGTGTCTGACTGTTTCCTTCTCCTCTCCACTTTGCTTGCTCTGTTTTCCACACACTGACATCCTTTCTGCTCCTTGGGTACTCCAGCCTACTCTTGCCTCATTGACTTTCCATCTGACTGTTCCCTCTACCTGTACTACTCACTTCCCAGATATGCTCCTTGCTCCCTCTTAAATTTTATCTTCCCCAGGAAGTCCTCAGGGATCACTTAGTTTCAGCTAGCAGCCTCCTCCTAGCAGCTAACAATCTCCATCTCCCTTCCCTGCTTGCTGTTTTTCTCCAGCACTTCCCTGATATATTCCCGCACTGTCGCGGCTCAGCTTCACTAAGTGATCATTGCCGCAGCGTGGCCTCGGGGACACTGGTTGCGGACACGATGCTCACACCTGCTTGGGGGCCCCGGCTCACCTCCCAGCCCCTCAGGTGCAGCGTGCGCAGGACCCGCGTTGCAGGCAGAAGACACAGGGCCACTGGCCCCAGCTAGGCAGGCCCCTCGATGCCGTGCTCACGATGGCTCAGACCTCTTCGCTATCCGCACTGCTGTTCAAACCTGCGGGCAGCGCAAAGTGGGCGGGGATCGAAGACCTCCGCCCGCTCCTCTGTGTGTCAGCACGCAGCCCCGCCTCCCATGGGGACCCAGCCTGAGGAGCAGGGGCGGGAGATTTGAGACTAGGGTGGCGCGAAAGGTAGGAGGTGTGGAGAGTTTGGGGTTTACAAGAAGTGTTTGCTTACTGATCCAAAAAAAGTGAGACATGGATGTATCAACGCATTTAAAAAGTCATTAAAGTGCCACTAAGTGTCTGTGCTCGCCCCGCCTAGGAGAGAGCGTGCACTCCGTGAGGGACACATGAAAGGCTGAGTGAACGTCTGCCTGTGGTCCGTTACCTGGTGCACGGGTGTGTGAATTTTTGCAGAGAGCTCTTAATTTCCGTTGTCTCTGCTGACTTGACACGGTGGTTGGCAAACGGTGATGTGTTCAGTGTATTCAGGACATGATCATGGTTACTAATAATCACTTTGTTTTGCACTGACACCTCCACAGAGAATTGACTACTGAATGTCCACTTTAGAGAAACTGAGGCGTAGGAAGTGAAGTGACTGAGTAAGAGGAAGGACTCAGACAATTGGTGTTAGTAAATTAACCCTGCAGGGGGCCGTTAGACTGTGGTGGCTCGAGTGATGCAGCCGCCTATGTAGAGCAAGGAAAATCTAAGCCTGTCAATGGCTCAGGGTGACGGACACCGCTGAGGACAACCAGTCACAAACCACCAACTAGGCTTTAAAGCTATAGCAAATCATTCATTTCCTTGCTTTGCTTCTGCCCTTTTAAAATAAACATCTCTGAAGCTCCTGTGGCTGGAGTGCTCCTCACTGCTTCCACTTTGGTGGTGCCTGAATTGAATCGAATTTTGCTCCCATAAAGTCTTAAAATTTTAAATATGCCTCAGTTTGTGTTTTAAGGTTGGCCGTAGAAGTTGGATTTGTGTCCAGTTTCTAGAACAGTGGTCGTCCTCTGGTCAGGCCTTAGGCGTTCTGTGTACAACGTTCCTCTTGTACCACCACCGTCTGGATGCCTCCACCCTCTACCAGCTCCCGTGCATCAGATCCCCTAGATGCTCACATTATAACGTCGCAGACACTCCTCTGTCTTCCAGCCAGCGTGTGAACTGAAACATTTCCATTCCTGTTGAAGAGTCTGGTGTGACCACTTTCCCAAACACAGCCACTCCCCCGCTGACCCTGGGTAACCACTCTTCTGAACTTGGTCTCCATCACTGACATGGACGTCTTTCTATTTATGCTACATTTTTAAGTACTCGTAAACCGCATATAGTATTCTGTATTTTGTCTTCTTACTTGCTTTATTTAGTGTTATCTTTGCTAGGTTCATCCATGCTGACACGTAAAGATCTGTCTAGTTCATGTACTTTCCTCGCTATGTAGGATTCCCATGTATGGAAATACAATAATTTATATGTGCATTTTCCTGTTGATGGATATTTAAATTGTTTCCAATTTTCAGTATGATTTCTTTTAAAAACCTTTTTATATACTTTTTAAAAGGTTACTTTACATTTACAGTTATTACAAAATATTGCCTATATTCCCTGTGTTGTACAATACATCCTTGAGCCTATTGTGGACCTAGTAGTTTACATCTCTCACTTTCCGACCCCTGTATTGCCCCCTCCTCCCCCTCCGTGCTGGCAACCATTAGTTAGTTCTCTATATCTGTAACTCTCCTTCTGTTTTGTTATATTTGGTAGATTGTTGTATTTTTTAGATTCCATATATAGGTGATATCCTACAGTATTTGTTTCTGTTTGACTTATTTCACTTACCACAATGCCCTCCAAGTCCATCTATGTTGCTGCAAATGGCAAAATTTTGTTCTTTTGTAAGGCTGAGTAGTATGCCATTGGTTATATGTACCACATCTTCTTTACCTATTCATCTCTTGATGACACTTAGGTTGCTTCCATATCTTGGTCATTGTACACAAGGATGCTGCGAACATTGGGGTGCATGTATCTTTTCCAATACATGTTATTGAGAACACGTGTTTTTGGTTTTCTCAGATTTATACCTAAGAGTGGAGTTGTGAGGTGCTACAGTAGTTCTCTTTTTAGGTTTTGGAGAACCCTCTATACTGTTTTCCACAGTGACTGCACCAGTTTACGTCCCTACCAACAGTGTACCAGGGTTCCCTTTTCTCTCAAAATTGTAAATTTTCTTCCTAGTGGTAATTGAGATGATAGTTCAATAATAACATAAGATCAGGTGAAGTCTAAAGAAATTTTAGAACACCTGGATAAAGTAAGAAAACATCTGTTCTCTGGCATCTGAATGTTGGAGAGACACCAAGACATGTGGGCCAAGTTGTGGAGAGAAGGGAAACACAGACGCAAGCTTGACATTTGCTGCAGCTTTTCTCCTTGGGGCATTTGCTGATTCAAACCTTACAGCCTAGGAGCTGAAAAGCCAAAGAGTTCAAAAGGCTCTAACCACAGAAGCCAAACAGCAAGAGCCGTTTTACATTGATAAAAAGCATTTTAACTATGCCGAAGCAGAAAATGAAAAGAAAGAACTTTGCATTGCATTTAATAAAAGTTTAGGGAGATCTTTGTGGTATTTTAGTGAACTTATTGGCGGAAATTTAGCGATGTACATTGTGTTGGAGAGGCACCAAGAGTTCAAGAATTCTCACATTTTGAGGACACAATTACCTTACATGTTGGCCTGGTGGCAGCCATTTACATAACAATGATTTGGAGGATGTGGTGTTAGTCAGCTCTTGCTGTGATAATGCTTTGGAAGAAATCGCCCCAAAACTCAGTTACATAAACAAGAATTTATTTTCCTTGGACCTATGTGCTAGCTGCAGTGGCTCTCTTTTAGACCTCTAGATGGCTGGTTTTGCTCCGTGTTTTGGGTCAGTTTGAGGTCTGTCACTCACATCTTCCTCTGGAGCCCGAGTGTGAGGCCGCAGCTCCCAGGCCCTGTCTTCTCACAAAGTTCACTGAAACATAAGAGGTGCATGCAAATAGCAACCATAAGCATGCTGAAGTGGCTATACTGATACCAGAAAATATAGACTTTAAAACAAACCAAAAAGTTACTAGATATGAAAAGGGACATTTTATGATAAAAAAGGGAAGATACCAAAATTTTTAACATATTTGCCCTGAATAAGATAAAACCAAACTACATGAAGAAGAAAATACCAAAACCCATGAAGAATTGAAGGAAGAAATAGATAATTGCACAATATTAGGTAGAGGCTTCAGTAGTCCACGGTCAATAATGGATAGAACAATTAGGCAGAAGCTCAACAACGATATAGAAGACTTGGACAAGACTATGAATTAACAAGACCTACTAAATGTCTAGAGAACACTCAACCGAACAGTAAAATGCTCATCCTGCTCGACTACATGTGAAACGTTTCCCAGCATAGACGACATGCTAGGCTGTAAGACAAGAGATTAAAAGCCACATACATTGCTGGTGGGAATGTAAAATGGCGCGGCCATTTTACAAAACAGCTTGAGAGTTCCTGCAAGTGTTAAACACCGAGTTACCCTATGACCCAGCAGTTCCATTACTAAATATATACCTAAGAGAAATAAAAACTTATGTCTGCACAAAAGCTTGTACGTGAATGTTCAGAGAAGCATATTTCTAAAAACAAAAGGTGGAAATAATTCAAATGTCAATCTGATAAATGAAGAAACAAAATGTGGAAGAGCCGTACAATAGAATAGCATTGAGCTATAAAAAGGAATGAAATATTGATCCATGTTACAACATGAATGAACCATGAAAGCATTATGTAAAGTTAAAGCAGCCAATCACAAAAGATCACATATTGTATGGTGCCATTTCTATGAAATGCCCAGAATAGCCAATCTGTAGTGACAGGAAGTCGATTAGTGGTTGCCTAGGGCTGAGAGGGTTGAGGAGAATGAAAAAACCTTGTTAATGTGTAATGGGTTTTCTGTGGGGGGACAAAAATCTACAATTGGATTGTCGTGATGGTTCCACAAGTCTTTTAGTGGTTACACTAAGAACCACTGAATTGTATACATAAAAGAGTTGAAATTATGGTATGTAAATTACATCCCCATAAAGCTGTTAAAATTATGATAATTTTATAGTTATAAATTTGAAAATTCATCCAAAATTACACAATCTTAACAAATGCAACCTAACAAGACTAACCCAACAAAGAAAAAATATCTAAAACACCTGTCTCTACTCAAAAAGTTGTTTGTATAGTTAAGTACCTTTACAGAAAATGATTTCCAGGGATAAATGGGTTTCCAAGTAACTTCTTCCAAATATTTAGGGAAGAAGTATTGGTAATCTTACATAAAAATCTTCCAGGAAACAGAAAACTATATATTGCTCAAAGTATTTATAAGGCCAACATGAGCTTCAGATCAAAAGTAAAAAGAAGGGCTTCCCTGATGGTGCAGTGGTTAAGAATCCGCCTCCCAATGCAGGGGACACGGGTTCGAGCCCTTGTGGGGGAAGATCCCACATGCCGTGGAGCAACTACGCCCACGTGCCACAACTGCTGAGCCAGGGCTCTGGAGCCTGCGAGCCACAACTGCTGAGCCCGTGTGCCGCAACTACTGAAGCCTGCAGGCCTAGAACCCGTGCTCCACAACAAGACAGGCCACCGCAAGGAGAAGCCTACTCACCACGACAAAGAATAGCCCCCCGCTCACCGCAACTACAGAAAGCTCGCGTGCAACAATGAAGACCCAATGCAGCCAAAAATAAATAAATAAAAAATAAAGTATAGAATCTTAAAAACAAAACAAAACAAAATCTATAAAGCATATGACAAGAATAGAATCACAGGCCAGTTTCTCTTTTGAAAATGCATGCAAAATGTGTAAACAGAAGCACAAACTGTACCCATGGTATGTAAAACAATCATATATCAGAATCAAAGTAGCTTTATTTTGGTAATGCCAGGTTGCTTTAATGTTCAAACATGAAATTCATCCCAGGAATGAATTAGAGTGGGAAAAGAAGTCATTTAAAACAGAAGCCTTGGGAATTCCCTGGTTTTCCAGTGGTTAGAACTTGGCGCTTTCACTGCTGGGGCCCTGGGGTCCAATCCCAGGTCAGGGAAATAAGATCCTCCAAGACATGAGGTCGGGCCCCGAAAAAAAAATAATGAAGTCTTAACCAGGAGAAGCACAAGATCGAATAAACATAACAGATAACACCTTATGAAAAGTAGGTGAAGATTATGGAATATTCTAAAATTTAAAACAAAAAGAAACTTTTAAAGATTCCAAAGAATGTGACTAATATTGTACATAGGCAAAAAATAAAATGAAATAAAATATACAAATGATGGGAGCCCCAAAATCCAGATGCCCAAGTCCTGTCTCTGAAGATTCTCATTCAATGGGTTCTGGATTTCCTCTATGTTTCAAAACCTACAGGTGATTCTGATACGACTCACAGACACAATGTAAAGCTTCTGCTTTGCAGGAGAGAATACCAGATTATTCTGTTATTTTATAGTTATACTAACAGGTTGTACTATGGACGGATAAGTCTGATGTCAAAATGCACTCCCCACTAGGGATAAAAAAGGAACTAGTAGTCTCTACTGCTACTTGGTGGCAGCATGCATGTATTGCAAGAGCAATTATTGTAGGAATCCAAATTAGGGGAACATTTTAGAATTGGAAAACTACATACAGATCATCTAGTCAAGCTTCCAGCTGTTATAGTTGTAAAAACGAAGGCCCATATAAGTGAAATGATTTATCTCCAAAGAGTGTTAGTGAAAGAGTATGAAATAAAAAATATCTCTGAACTTTTAATTTAGTGCTGTTTTTATTAATCTCAAGTACTAACTTAAACTTCAGTGTGAGAGATTTGGGATTGAATTCTTGCTCAGATTTACTGATTGTGTGCCTTTTAGTAAGTTACTAAAACACGATTTATTTTTTAACAGGTTTATTTATTTATTTATTTTTGGCTGCATAGGCTCGTCATTGCTGTGTGCGGGCTTTCTCTAGTTGCAGTGAGCGGGGGCTACTCTTTGTTGCAGTGCGCAGGCTTCTCATTGGGGTGGCTTCTCGTTGTTGCTGAGCATGGAGTGTAGGTGTGTGGGCTTCAGTAGTTTTGGTTCACGGGCTCTAGAGCGCAGGCTTGGTAGTTGTGGCGCACGGTCTTAGTTGCTCCGTGGCATGTGCAGTCTCATTTGCAGGTTCTGGGGAGGATTAAATGAGCTCATATGATATCCAATTGACTGAGGCAGAGTAGGCTTGGGATGAATCTTTGCTTGGTTTTCATTAGCTGCGGAGAAGACGATGACGGCTGGTGCCTCGCCAAATTTCACATGGGTGTGCCTCCCTTGGGGATCTTGTTAAATGCAGGCTGGTATTCAGTAGTTCTGGGTGGGGCCTGGATTCTGTCCTTCTAAGAAGCTCCTAGGTGACAGTGATGCTGAGGGCAAGGGTCCAGCTCCCGCATTTCTCCCTTTCTGGAAGAGCAGGACATCTGCCGCCCGGGAGGAGAAAACATCCACAAAGTGACTACTAGGCACCAGCTTCCCTTACAGGCAAGGGACCTTTACCACTGCTCCCAACCATTGTGTCTGAGGCGCAGCAAGCCAAAACACTGCGATGCTGAGGTTTGCAGCAAAGAGGAGGTTTATTCACAAGGCAGCCATGCGAGGAAGTGACGTGAAAATAGGTCTCCAATCCTCCTTCCCAAAAGCAAGGGGCTTGGGGTATCTGTGGGATAAAGAATAAAGCAGCAGGGCAGTATGGGTCATGGGGAGCTTGAGGCAAGGTGATTGGAAAAAGATGTGCTCCTCATTGTTCTGAGTTGGTGTAATAGGCTACAGGGCTCAGCACATTCTCAGGCTGGAGTTTTGGGCCCTCTGATGGCAGAAGGTCAAAAGGCACTTGCCCAGGTGGAAGATCGGTGGTCCTCTCCACTCTAAACCAGCTCCGCCTAACTAGGCACAGCTGATTCCAAGTTCCTGGACAATACCGGGGCAAACATCTTTTTGCTTATGCTACATGCTACTTGGAGGACGTGCAAGTGTTCAAGGTACCTTGATGAGTGAAGACAGGATTTCACTAATCATGACACATGGTTTCACTTCCAGGTGAGCAGAAGAGACCTGTAGGCTGAGTCTGGCTCCTGGCACCTGGCATTGGAGGCAGATGGTTTAAAAACGGGCTCCCCCACCCTCTGTGTGATCTTAGGTAGATAGACTATTGATCCTTTTCTCCAATTAAAATGTGTGACTGGAAACACACTTAGTGGCATGTCTGACACACAGCAGTTCTGCTACCGTAGGTCCTTCTTGGAAACTGAAGCCGTGGTTTTGAGGGATCATCAAAACCAGTACAATGCTTGCCATGTTTCTCCTTGTTCATCCTGGTGACAAACCTGGTAGAGAGAGCTCCATCCTCTCCCACAGGACCACACCGCTAGTACTTAGAGTGAAGTGGTTATGTCTCACTTAAGGCACCTTTCCCATTTCCTTCCTTCTTTTTTCTTCACTAATCTTCATCCAACTGGCCTTTCTAAATTTTACACAAAACAAAACCATTTCTCAATGGATTCAGATACTACCCCAAGTGAATATTCCAACCAAGTTCTTGATCTTCCGGGTCTCATCATCAGAAATTTCTGAGCCTAAATCTTCTCTAGTTTCTAGGATCACTCATTTTCTCATTTCTCCCTTCTCCTTTGAGTTCAGAGTCTTGCCAATTTAGTCCCTTCCCTAACCACAACTTATAATAAGGTGACACAGCAAAGTGATGAAAGTCTAGACGGTCTGGTTTTACTCCTGGGTTTTTGCCACCTACTTACTGTGTGGCATTAGGCAAGCTATTCAACGTCTCTGGGCCTCAGTTTCCCCCGAAAAGTGAATATTATGAATATTACCTGCCGGGCTTCCATAGTGGTGCAGTGGTTGGGAGTCTGCCTGCTGATGCAGGGGGCACGGGTTCGTGCCCCGGTCCGGGAGGATCCCACATGCCGTGGAGCGGCTGGGCCCGTGAGCCATGGCCGCTGAGCCCGCGCGTCCAGAGCCTGTGATCTGCAGCGGGAGAGGCCACAACAGTGAGAGGCCTGCGTACCACAAAAAAAAGAACATTACCTGCCTATAGGGTTGCCATTATGAGGAATATGTGGGTAAATATTTGGTAAGAACTTAGAATAGTACTTGTTATAGTCTAAGCACTACAGTTGTGCTTTTTAATAATAATAAATGAAATTCCAAAAGTATACCTTACTCAACTTTCTGTCATAACTTTGAAGTGTTGGTCTATGTGTTGGGTCTTGTCGGCCTGTAAAGGAGGAGAGGTGTCCGTAGCTTTGGTGTCAGACGTGCTGCCTGCCGAAGCACCGATGCCCGTCAACGCCGTGACCGCCAAAGCCATGAACGGGTGCCGGAGAAAGCAGGAGCAGAATGGAAGATGACGGCGTGGGAAGGTGGTGTGGTGTCCATAGGTTCGGGGTCTGAGGCGCTGCCTGCTGAAGCACCGATGCCCGCCAAAGCCGTAAATGGGGTGCTGGAGAAAACAGGAGCAGAACGGAAGATGACGGCGTGGGAAGGAGGCGTGGTGTCCATAGGTTCGGGGTCAGACGTGCTGCCTGCTGAAGCACCGATGCCCGGCAAAGGCGTAAATGGGGTGCTGGGGAAAACAGGAGCAGAATGGTAGATGATGGCGTGGGAAGGAGGTGTGGTGTCCATGGGTTCCATATCAGAGCTGCTGCGTGCCTGATCTGAGAGTAGAGAGTGACAGTGGGAGAGCTTCTCACTCCTTTTATATCTGACGGCTCCGCCTGCCTCTGTGACATGTCCATTGTACGTGTCACAGAGAAAGGGCGGGCGGGGCAGGGTGTGAGTCAGGGGGCACATGCGAGCCCAGCTGGTGGAGAAACCCCAGCCCAGAGGCAAAAGGCGGGGCCCCTTCTGGACTTTCTAGTGGCTGGGTCTTCTCGCTGTGGGTGGCAGGTGTTTGGCACGGGATGGGCCACCATGCAGAGACTGTTGGGGTCTGTGGAAGCCTTCTCCTTCAGAGCTCACCCTGCCTGGGCACCGGCCGTGCAGGCCCCTCAGCCGCACGTATGTATCGGCCAGCCCTTCCCCACTACGGGGCCCAGAGGCCAGAGCCTGCTCAGAGCTGAGGGCAGGAGGCACCCAGAGCTTGCCAGGGTGTGGGCCATCTCCTCCGGGGACCTCCCCAGCTTCTCTGCGAGGCCTGGAGACAGGATCACCTTCTCCAGGGCTGCTCAGCTGCCAGCATCACCATGAGCCAGGTGGCGAAGGTTTCTGAGCAGGAGATGCAGAGCCCTGATCCGACTTCATGCTGCACCCCACGATGTCCCTTCCTGGCAGGTAGGTTCTTTCTTCACTTCTTTTTTGAAATTTGGTCAGACAACATTTAAACCTTGCGCCGTTCTTCAGGGTATACAGATGGTAGTGGCTTAGCCGGGATTCGAAGCAGGCCTGTGTGATTCCAGAGCTCGTGTTCTGGACTGTGGTGCCACCTTATCATATATGCTTCATGTGTTACTTGTTTTGCATTTTTTCTTGTAGTCCTTATGGTACTTAGCCCTAAGTGCCATACCTGGAACGAACAGCTACACTGCCCTGTAGGAGGTCTTCTTTTGTTCACCACATGAATTGGTCATCCACCACACTGTGTTCTAATCTCAGAAGATACAGGTCAAAGACCACCAGTTGTCAGCTGGTGCTACCATTGGTGCTGCCATTCCACGTTTCTAACTGAGGCTTGAAGGCCGGATTTTCCCTTTGTCTAGTTTGAAGGATCCAGATATGTAAAGATTGTAGTCTAGATAAATCATGGGCTATCCTGAAAGAAATTCACCAGTGAATTGTTCCGTATGGATTAGAAGCCAGTTTCTCTGGCCTTCCTGGAGTATATCCAGCAAGGCGTCTCATTCATGTCTAGAAAGCAAATATATCCTTTATTGCAACTTCAGCGTGGAGCGATGTATTGGTTTAAAGTACGATCAACACAATTTGGTCATAGTGAGTATGCCAGCTGGGTCCACTCTTTATTACACATATGTAACTCGAGAGATTCTTATGCCCAAGAGAGGAGACGTACTCTTGGGTGTCTAGGACAAGGGAAACGTGTTGTTATTCAGGAGCTGGAAGCTGATGGTCTACACATCACTTGACCTTGTTTAAAACTTGTGTCTTTGGCTTGCTTCATTGGAGTGTTTTCTGTCTCCTGGGGCTGACATTGTGTGTTATGTATCACACAGGTGACATGTAGAAGTTTCAGAACCCAGAATCGTATAGATCAGTCACAATGTATTTCTATATTTTTGTTCAAAGTCTATGGAAAATAACACTGGGCATAATCCATATATTCCAAAATTAGTTGGACCCTCTGCTCACGAGATTCTTGTTATGGTATGTCACAGCAAATTTGGACTTCCATCCCCAATAAACTTTGGGGTTGGAGGACACAAAAAGCTTTTGCTCACACCTAAATTATGTCTGAAAGAAAAGGGTAAATATTATAAGCCCTTTCTAACCTCTCCAAGAGCAGAAATGATTTACAGCTGTGGCATTGAACCCTAATTCCTCGATCTCATTTGAGAAGGGTTCAGTAAGAAACAATGTCTTGATTTTTGTTTGTTTGGCTTCTTCCCTGTTTTCTCATCTTGCTTACCAACAATCCATTGTAATTCATGAGTTAGTATGGCAGCAGGCTGAGTGTTCCCTGGAGCTCATTAAATGACCTTTTTTTCCTAAAATGACTTTTGTCTCCTTGTTTTCAGCCCCTCTTCTTTCCTCTGCCCTTTACTATAACCAGAGCTCAGCAAAAGCTGACTGGTTTTGTGCAGACCTTACTTAGGGTTAGTCTTTTCTTCATTATTTTATTCATGGCTCCTCCATTTCATTGTTTGCCTTCTCGAAATGTGTTGAAATCTTTCTGTGGTGGATGACTTCCAAAATGTCTTGGCTTTGATTGGTTGATTAATATTGGTATTTCTACAGTATTGTTTAAATATGGTTTCAGGAGGAACAGAAAGTGAATATGTTTCCTTGTCTTCCATCTTGAGCTGAAAATCCCTGTGGAGTTTAGCATCCAATGTTCCCATGGGAAAAAACCCAACCTTGGCATTACTAGATGTGACACTCAAGATTTCAGCTTTTCTTGGGCAATCACTGAGGATTGGAATACGTGGTCATTTCTAAAGGGAAAATAATAACTATCTCATGGAGTAGATTTGAGGATTAAATTAGAGAATGAACATGAAAATGCTTTGTAAGGCTTAAAAATCTATAAAAATGTTTTTGTTATTATTTGATTTGTGGCTATTTCAGCTTTCCTCGACAGTTGTTTATGACCTTGCATATGTGATAAAATGCCCCCTGGTTTATTGTTTTGAAAGCCAGAATATATTTTTCAATAGCTCGATGGAAATGGCATCATTTGTGAAGGTTAAGGGTGAAGGGATAAATGTTTCTTGACACCTATCCCTTTACAATGTTTTCAGGAACTAATTGACACATGTATTCCTCTTCCAAATTTTGTTGAGCACCTCCTACGAGCCACATGCTTTACATCAGGTGTTGGAAAGCATTTTCTGGATTTTAAATATCTTAGGCTTTGTGGGCCGTATACAGCTTCTGTAGCTTCTCCTCTTTCTTCTTCAAGAAGCTTTCTAAACGTGAGAACCATTATTAGCTCACAGTCCCACAGATCCAGGCTGAGAGCCTGATTTGATTTGTGGCCAGTATTTGCCGATTCCTGCTCTGCATCCTCACTGAGGAGGGGCACCATGTTTGAGTAATCACTTCTTTGAATCAACTCTTGGTCTTCTGGGGCTTGTCCTTACTCTCCTACACTGTCTAAACAACATGGCATCCAGAGAGATCCTGTTAAAACATAAGTCAGATCATGTCACTGAAATCTCTTCAATGGCTTCTTCACAGAAGAATCAAAGTCCTCAAAGTGCCTCCAGAGCCCTAGAACTGTGGACCTCTGTTTCGTGTCTGACTGTTTCCTTCTCCTCTCCACTTTGCTTGCTCTGTTTTCCACACACTGACATCCTTTCTGCTCCTTGGGTACTCCAGCCTACTCTTGCCTCATTGACTTTCCATCTGACTGTTCCCTCTACCTGTACTACTCACTTCCCAGATATGCTCCTTGCTCCCTCTTAAATTTTATCTTCCCCAGGAAGTCCTCAGGGATCACTTAGTTTCAGCTAGCAGCCTCCTCCTAGCAGCTAACAATCTCCATCTCCCTTCCCTGCTTGCTGTTTTTCTCCAGCACTTCCCTGATATATTCCCGCACTGTCACGGCTCAGCTTCACTAAGTGATCATTGCCGCAGCGTGGCCTCGGGGACACTGGTTGCGGACACGATGCTCACACCTGCCTGGGGGCCCCGGCTCACCTCCCAGCCCCTCAGGTGCAGCGTGCGCAGGACCCGCGTTGCAGGCAGAAGACACAGGGCCACTGGCCCCAGCTAGGCAGGCCCCTCGATGCCGTGCTCACGATGGCTCAGACCTCTTCGCTATCTGCACTGCTGTTCAAACCTGCGGGCAGCGCAAAGTGGGCGGGGATCGAAGACCTCCGCCCGCTCCTCTGTGTGTCAGCACGCAGCCCCGCCTCCCATGGGAACCCAGCCTGAGGAGCAGGGGCGGGAGATTTGAGACTAGGGTGGCGCGAAAGGTAGGAGGTGTGGAGAGTTTGGGGTTTACAAGAAGTGTTTGCTTACTGATCCAAAAAAAGTGAGACATGGATGTATCAACGCATTTAAAAAGTCATTAAAGTGCCGCTAAGTGTCTGTGCTCGCCCCGCCTAGGAGAGAGCGTGCACTCCGTGAGGGACACATGAAAGGCTGAGTGAACGTCTGCCTGTGGTCCGTTACCTGGTGCACGGGTGTGTGAATTTTTGCAGAGAGCTCTTAATTTCCGTTGTCTCTGCTGACTTGACACGGTGGTTGGCAAACGGTGACGTGTTCAGTGTATTCAGGACATGATCATGGTTACTAATAATCACTTTGTTTTGCACTGACACCTCCACAGAGAATTGACTACTGAATGTCCACTTTAGAGAAACTGAGGCGTAGGAAGTGAACTGACTGAGTAAGAGGAAGGACTCAGACAATTGGTGTTAGTAAATTAACCCTGCAGGGGGCCGTTAGACTGTGGTGGCTCGAGTGATGCAGCCGCCTATGTAGAGCAAGGAAAATCTAAGCCTGTCAATGGCTCAGGGTGACGGACACCGCTGAGGACAACCAGTCACAAACCACCAACTAGGCTTTAAAGCTATAGCAAAGACTTCCGGGTAAGATGGCGGAAGAGTAAGACGCGGAGATCACCTTCCTCCCCACAGATACACCAGAAATACAGCTACACGTGCAACAACTCCTACAGAACACCTACTGAACGCTGGCAGAGGACCCCGGACCTCCCAAAAGGCAAGAAACTCCCCACATACCTGGGTAGGGCAAAGCAGAGAGATTCCCGCACAGAGGAGCGGTGCCGAGCGGCACTCACCAGCCCGAGAGGCTTGTCTGCTCCCCCGCCAGGGCGGGCGGCGCTGGAGCTGAGGCTCGGGCTTCGGTCAGAGCGCAGGGAGAGGACTGGGACTGGCGGCGAGAACTCAGCCTGAAGGGGGCTAATGTGCCACAGCTAGCCGGGAGGGAGTCCGGGAAAACTCTGGAGCTGCCGAAGAGGCAGGAGACTTTTTCTTCCCTCTTGGTTTCCTGGTGCGCGAGGAGAGGGGATTAAGAGCGCCGCGTGGAGGAGCTCCAGAGACGGGCGCGAGTCGCGGCTGAAGGCGCGGAGCCCAGAGACGGGCGTGGGACGCTGGGGCTGCTGCTGCCGCCGCCAGGAAGCCTGTGTGCGAGCGCGGGACGCTGTCCACGCCGCCCTTCCGGGAGCCTGTGCAGCCTGCCACTGCCGGGGTCCCGGGATCCAGGGGCGGCTTCCCTGGGAGAACGCACGGCGCGCCTCGGGCTGGTGCAACGTCACGCCGACCTCTGCCGCTGCGGGCTCGCCCCGCACTCCGTGCCCCTCCCTCCCGCCCGGCCTGAGTGAGCCAGAGTCCCCGAAGAGGCTGCTCCTTTAACCCTGTCCTGTCTGAGCGAAGAACAGACGCCCTCCGGCGACCTACACGCAGAGGCGGGGCCAAATCCAAAGCTGAGACCCAGGAGCTGTGAGAACAAAGAAGAGAAAGGGAAACCTCTCCCAGCAGCCTCAGAAGCAGCGGATTAAAACTCCACAATCAACTCCATGTACCCTGCATCTGTGGAATACATGAATAGACAACAAATCATCCCAAATTGAGGAGCCAGGAGTCAGTGCTGTGCCTCTGAGGTGGGAGAGCCAACTTCAGGACACTGGTCCACAAGAGACCTCCCAGCTCCACATAATATCAAACGGCGAAAATCTTCCAGAGATCTCCATCTCAACACCAGCACCCAGCTTCACTCAACGACCAGCAAGCTACAGTGCTGGACACCCTATGCCAAACAACTAGCAAGACAGGAACACAACACCACCCATTAGCAGAGAGGCTGCCTCAAATCATAAAAAGTCCGCAAACACCCCAAAACACACCACCAGACGTGGACCTGCCCACCAGAAAGACAAGATCCAGCCTCATCCACCAGAACACAGGCAGTAGTCCCCTCCACCAAGAAGCCTACACAACCCACTAAACCAACCTTAGCCACTGGGGACAGACACCAAAAACAACGGGAACTACGAACCTGCAGCCTGCAAAGAGGAGACCCCAAACACAGTAACATAAGCAAAATTAGAAGACAGAAAAACACACAGCAGGAGAAGGAGCAAGATAAAAACCCACCAGACCTAACAAATGAAGAGGTAATAGGCAGTCTATCTGAAAAAGAATTCAGAATAATGATGGTAAAGATGATCCAAAATCTTGGAAATAGAATAGACAAAATGCAAGAAACAGTTAACAAGGAACTAGAAGAACTAAAGACGAATCAAGCATCAATTAAAAACACAATAAATGAAATAAAAAATACTCTAGATGGGATCAATAGCAGAATAACTGAGGCAGAAGAACGGATAAGTGAGGTGGAAGATAAAATAGTGGAAATAACTGCTGCACAGCAAAATAAAGAAAAAAGAATGAAAAGAACAGAGGACAGTCTCAGAGACCTCTGGGACAACATTAAACGCACCAACATTCGAATTATAGGGGTTCCAGAAGAAGAAGAGAAAAAGAAAGGGACTGAGAAAATATTTGAAGAGATTATAGTTGAAAACTTCCCTAATATGGGAAAGGAAATAGTTAATCAAGTCCAGGAGGCACAGAGAGTCCCATACAGAATAAATCCAAGGAGAAATACACCAAGACACATATTAATCAAACTGTCAAAAATTAAACACAAAGAAATCATATTAAAAGCAGCAAGGCAAAAACAACAAATAACACACAAGGGAATCCCCATCAGGATAACAGCTGATCTCTCAGCAGAAACTCTACAAGCCAGAAGGGAGTGGCAGGACATACTTAAAGTGATGAAGGAGAAAAACCTGCAACCAAGATTACTCTACCCAGCAAGGATCTCATTCAGATTTGATGGAGAAATTAAAACCTTTACAGACAAGCAAAAGCTGAGAGAGTTCAGCACCACCAAACCAGCTTTACAACAAATGCTAAAGGAACTTCTCTAGGCAAGAAACACAACAGAAGGAAAAGAACTACAATAACGAACCCAAAACAATTAAGAAAATGGGAATAGGAACATACATATCAATAATTACCTTAAATGTAAATGGACTAAATGCTCCCACCAAAAGACACAGACTGGCTGAATGGATACAAAAACAAGACCCATATATATGCTGTCTACAAGAGACCCACTTCAGACCTAGAGATACATACAGACTGAAAGTAAGGGGATGGAAAAAGATATTCCATGCAAATGGAAACCAAAAGAAAGCTGGAGTAGCAATTCTCATATCAGACAAAATAGACTTTAAAATAAAGACTACTAGAAGAGACAAAGAAGGACACTACATAATGATCAAGGGATCAATCCAAGAAGAAGATATAACAATTGTAAATATTTATGCACCAAACATAGGAGCACCTCAATACATAAGGGAAATATTAACAGCCATAAAAGGAGAAATCGACAGTAACACAATCATAGTAGGGGACTTTAACACCCCACTTTCACCAATGGACAGGTCATCCAAAATGAAAATAAATAAGGAAACACAAGCTTTAAATGATACATTAAACAAGATGGACTTAATTGATATTTATAGGACATTCCATCCAAAAACAACAGAATACACATTTTTCTCAAGTGCTCATGGAACATTCTCCAGGATAGATCATATCTTGGGTCACAAATCAAGCCTTGGTAAATTTAAGAAAATTGAAATTGTATCAAGTATCTTTTCCGACCACAATGCTATGAGACTAGATATCAATTACAGGAAAAGAGCTGTAAAACATACAAACACATGGAGGCTAAACAATACACTACTTAATAATGAAGTGATCACTGAAGAAATCAAAGAGGAAATTAAAAAATACCTAGAAACAAATGACAATGGAGACACGACGACCCAAAACCTATGGGATGCAGCAAAAGCAGTTCTAAGAGGGAAGTTTATGGCAATACAATCCCACCTTAAGAAACAGGAAACATCTCGAATAAACAACCTAACCTTGCACCTAAAGCAATTAGAGAAAGAAGAACAAAAACATCCCAAAGTTAGCAGAAGGAAAGAAATCATAAAAATCAGATCAGAAATAAATGAAAAAGAAATGAAGGAAACGATAGCAAAAATCAATAAAACTAAAAGCTGGTTCTTTGAGAAGATAAACAAAATTGATAAACCATTAGCCAGACTCATCAAGAAAAAAAGGGAGAAGACTCAAATCAATAGAATTAGAAATGAAAAAGGAGAAGTAACAACTGACACTGCAGAAATACAAAAGATCATGAGAGATTACTATAAGCAACTCTATGCCAATAAAATGGACAACCTGGAAGAAATGGACAAATTCTTAGAAATGCACAACCTGCCAAGACTGAATCAGGAAGAAATAGAAAATATGAACAGACCAATCACAAGCACTGAAATTGAAACTGTGATTAAAAATCTTCCAACAAACAAAAGCCCAGGACCAGATGGCTTCACAGGCGAATTCTATCAAGCATTTAGAGAAGAGCTAACACCTATCCTTCTCAAACTCTTCCAAAATATAGCAGAGGGAGGAACACTCCCAAACTCATTCTACGAGGCCACCATCACCTTGATACCAAAACCAGACAAGGATGTCACAAAGAAAGAAAACTACAGGCCAATATCACTGATGAACATAGATGCAAAAATCCTCAACAAAATACTAGCAAACAGAATCCAACAGCACATTAAAAGGATCATACACCATGATCAAGTGGGGTTTATTCCAGGAATGCAAGGATTCTTCAATATACGCAAATCAATCAATGTGATACACCATATTAACAAGTTGAAGGAGAAAAACCATATGATCATCTCAATAGATGCAGAGAAAGCTTTTGACAAAATTCAACACCCATTTATTATAAAAACCCTGCAGAAAGTAGGCATAGAGGGAACTTTCCTCAACATAATAAAGGCCATATATGACAAACCCACAGCCAGCATCGTCCTCAATGGTGAAAAACTGAAACCATTTCCACTAAGATCAGGAACAAGACAAGGTTGCCCACTCTCACCACTCTTATTCAACATAGTTTTGGAAGTTTTAGCCACAGCAATCAGAGAAGAAAAGGAAATAAAAGGAATCCAAATGGGAAAAGAAGAAGTAAAGCTGTCACTGTTTGCAGATGACATGATACTATACATAGAGAATCCTAAAGATGCTACCAGAAAACTACTAGAGCTAATCAATGAATTTGGTAAAGTTGCAGGATACAAAATTAATGCACAGAAATCTCTGGCATTCCTATATACTAATGATGAAAAATCTGAAAGTGAAATCAAGGAAACACTCCCATTTACCATTGCAACAAAAAGAATAAAATATCTAGGAATAAACCTACCTAAGGAGACAAAAGACCTGTATGCAGAAAATTATAAGACACTGATGAAAGAAATTAAAGATGATACAAATAGATGGAGAGATGTACCATGTTCTTGGATTGGAAGAATCAACATTGTGAAAATGACTCTACTACCCAAAGCAATCTACAGATTCAATGCAATACCTATCAAACTACCAATGGCATTTTTCACAGAACTAGAACAAAAAATTTCACAATTTGTATGGAAACACAAAAGACCCCGAATAGCCAAAGCAATCTTGAGAACGAAAAATGGAGCTGGAGGAATCAGGCTCCCTGACTTCAGACTATACTACAAAGCTACAGTAATCAAGACAGTATGGTACTGGCACAAAAACAGAAAGATAGATCAATGGAACAGGATAGAAAGCCCAGAGATAAACCCACGGACATATGGTCACCTTATCTTTGATAAAGGAGGCAGGAATGTACAGTGGAGAAAGGACAGTCTCTTCAATAAGTGGTGCTGGGAAAACTGGACAGGGACATGTAAAAGTATGAGATTAGATCACTCCCTAACACCATACACAAAAATTAGCTCAAAATGGATTAAAGACCTAAATGTAAGGCCAGACACTATCAAACTCCTAGAGGAAAACATAGGCAGAACACTCTATGACATAAATCACAGCAAGATCCTTTTTGACCCACCTCCTAGAGAAATGGAAATAAAGACAAAAATAAACACATGGGACCTAATGAAACTTCAAAGCTTTTGCACAGCAAAGGAAACCATAAACAAGACCAAAAGACAACCCTCAGAATGGGAGAAAATATTTGCAAATGAAGCAACTGACAAAGGATTAATCTCCAAAATTTATAAGCAGCTCATGCAGCTCAATAGCAAAAAAACAAACAACCCAATCCAAAAATGGGCAGAAGACCTAAATAGACATTTCTCCACAGAAGATATACAGACAGCCAACAAACACATGAAAGGATGCTCAACATCTTTACTCATTAGAGAAATGCAAATCAAAACTACAATGAGATATCATCTCACACCAGTCAGAATGGCCATCATCAAAAAATCTACAAACAATAAATGCTGGAGAGGGTGTGGAAAAAAGGGAACACTCTTGCACTGCTGGTGGGAATGTGAATTGGTACAGCCACTATGGAGAACAGTATGGAGGTTCCTTAAAAAACTACAAATAGAACTACCATATGACCCAGCAATCCCACTACTGGGCATATACCCTGAGAAAACCATAATTCAAAAAGAGACATGTACCAAGATGTTCATAGCAGCCCTATTTACAATAGCCCGGAGATGGAAACAACCTAAGTGTCCATCATCGGATGAATGGATAAAGAAGATGTGGCACATATATACAATGGAATATTACTCAGCCATAAAAAGAAATGAAATTGAGCTATTTGTAATGAGGTGGATGGACCTAGAGTCTGTCATACAGAGTGAAGTAAGTCAGAAAGAGAAAGACAAATACTGTATGCTGACACATATATATGGAATTTAGAAAAAAATGTCATCAAGAACATAGGGGTAAGACAGGAATAAAGACACAGACCTACTAGAGCATGGACTTGAGGATATGGGGAGGGGGAAGGGTAAGCTGTGACAAAGTGAAAGAGCGGCATGGACATATATACACTACCAAATGTAAGGTAGATAGCTAGTGGGAAGCAGCCGCATAGCACAGGGAGATCAGCTCGGTTCTTTGTGAACGCCTGGAGGGGTGGGATAGGGAGGGTGGGAGGGAGATGCAAAAGGGAGGGGATATGGGAACATATGTATATGTATAACTGATTAAATTTGTAAAATAAAAAAAAATAAATAAAATAAAAAAAAAAAAAAATAAAGCTATAGCAAATCATTCATTTCCTTGCTTTGCTTCTGCCCTTTTAAAATAAACATCTCTGCAGCTCCTGTGGCTGGAGTGCTCCTCACTGCTTCCACTTTGGTGGTGCCTGAATTGAATCGAATTTTGCTCCCATAAAGTCTTAAAATTTTAAATATGCCTCAGTTTGTGTTTTAAGGTTGGCCGTAGAAGTTGGATTTGTGTCCAGTTTCTAGAACAGTGGTCGTCCTCTGGTCAGGCCTTAGGCGTTCTGTGTACAACGTTCCTCTTGTACCACCACCGTCTGGATGCCTCCACCCTCTACCAGCTCCCGTGCATCAGATCCCCTAGATGCTCACATTATAACGTCGCAGACACTCCTCTGTCTTCCAGCCAGCGTGTGAACTGAAACATTTCCATTCCTGTTGAAGAGTCTGGTGTGACCACTTTCCCAAACACAGCCACTCCCCCGCTGACCCTGGGTAACCACTCTTCTGAACTTGGTCTCCATCACTGGCATGGACGTCTTTCTATTTATGCTACATTTTTAAGTACTCGTAAACCGCATATAGTATTCTGTATTTTGTCTTCTTACTTGCTTTATTTAGTGTTATCTTTGCTAGGTTCATCCATGCTGACACGTAAAGATCTGTCTAGTTCATGTACTTTCCTCGCTATGTAGGATTCCCATGTATGGAAATACAATAATTTATATGTGCATTTTCCTGTTGATGGATATTTAAATTGTTTCCAATTTTCAGTATGATTTCTTTTAAAAACCTTTTAATATACTTTTTAAAAGGTTACTTTACATTTACAGTTATTACAAAATATTGCCTATATTCCCTGTGTTGTACAATACATCCTTGAGCCTATTGTGGACCTAGTAGTTTACATCTCTCACTTTCCGACCCCTGTATTGCCCCCTCCTCCCCCTCCGTGCTGGCAACCATTAGTTAGTTCTCTATATCTGTAACTCTCCTTCTGTTTTGTTATATTTGGTAGATTGTTGTATTTTTTAGATTCCATATATAGGTGATATCCTACAGTATTTGTTTCTGTTTGACTTATTTCACTTACCACAATGCCCTCCAAGTCCATCTATGTTGCTGCAAATGGCAAAATTTTGTTCTTTTGTAAGGCTGAGTAGTATGCCATTGGTTATATGTACCACATCTTCTTTACCTATTCATCTCTTGATGACACTTAGGTTGCTTCCATATCTTGGTCATTGTACACAAGGATGCTGCGAACATTGGGGTGCATGTATCTTTTCCAATACATGTTATTGAGAACACGTGTTTTTGGTTTTCTCAGATTTATACCTAAGAGTGGAGTTGTGAGGTCCTACAGTAGTTCTCTTTTTAGGTTTTGGAGAACCCTCTATACTGTTTTCCACAGTGACTGCACCAGTTTACGTCCCTACCAACAGTGTACCAGGGTTCCCTTTTTTCTCAAAATTGTAAATTTTCTTCCTAGTGGTAATTGAGATGATAGTTCAATAATAACATAAGATCAGGTGAAGTCTAAAGAAATTTTAGAACACCTGGATAAAGTAAGAAAACATCTGTTCTCTGGCATCTGAATGTTGGAGAGACACCAAGACATGTGGGCCAAGTTGTGGAGAGAAGGGAAACACAGACGCAAGCTTGACATTTGCTGCAGCTTTTCTCCTTGGGGCATTTGCTGATTCAAACCTTACAGCCTAGGAGCTGAAAAGCCAAAGAGTTCAAAAGGCTCTAACCACAGAAGCCAAACAGCAAGAGCCGTTTTACATTGATAAAAAGCATTTTAACTATGCCGAAGCAGAAAATGAAAAGAAAGAACTTTGCATTGCATTTAATAAAAGTTTAGGGAGATCTTTGTGGTATATTAGTGAACTTATTGGCGGAAATTTAGCGATGTACATTGTGTTGGAGAGGCACCAAGAGTTCAAGAATTCTCACATTTTGAGGACACAATTACCTTACATGTTGGCCTGGTGGCAGCCATTTACATAACAATGATTTGGAGGATGTGGTGTTAGTCAGCTCTTGCTGTGATAATGCTTTGGAAGAAATCGCCCCAAAACTCAGTTACATAAACAAGAATTTATTTTCCTTGGACCTATGTGCTAGCTGCAGTGGCTCTCTTTTAGACCTCTAGATGGCTGGTTTTGCTCCGTGTTTTGGGTCAGTTTGAGGTCTGTCACTCACATCTTCCTCTGGAGCCCGAGTGTGAGGCCGCAGCTCCCAGGCCCTGTCTTCTCACAAAGTTCACTGAAACATAAGAGGTGCATGCAAATAGCAACCATAAGCATGCTGAAGTGGCTATACTGATACCAGAAAATATAGACTTTTAAAACAAACCAAAAAGTTACTAGATATGAAAAGGGACATTTTATGATAAAAAAGGGAAGATACCAAAATTTTTAACATATTTGCCCTGAATAAGATAAAACCAAACTACATGAAGAAGAAAATACCAAAACCCATGAAGAATTGAAGGAAGAAATAGATAATTGCACAATATTAGGTAGAGGCTTCAGTAGTCCACGGTCAATAATGGATAGAACAATTAGGCAGAAGCTCAACAACGATATAGAAGACTTGGACAAGACTATGAATTAACAAGACCTACTAAATGTCTAGAGAACACTCAACCGAACAGTAAAATGCTCATCCTGCTCGACTACATGTGAAACGTTTCCCAGCATAGACGACATGCTAGGCTGTAAGACAAGAGATTAAAAGCCACATACATTGCTGGTGGGAATGTAAAATGGCGCGGCCATTTTACAAAACAGCTTGAGAGTTCCTGCAAGTGTTAAACACCGAGTTACCCTATGACCCAGCAGTTCCATTACTAAATATATACCTAAGAGAAATAAAAACTTATGTCTGCACAAAAGCTTGTACGTGAATGTTCAGAGAAGCATATTTCTAAAAACAAAAGGTGGAAATAATTCAAATGTCAATCTGATAAATGAAGAAACAAAATGTGGAAGAGCCGTACAATAGAATAGCATTGAGTTATAAAAAGGAATGAAATATTGATCCATGTTACAACATGAATGAACCATGAAAGCATTATGTAAAGTTAAAGCAGCCAATCACAAAAGATCACATATTGTATGGTGCCATTTCTATGAAATGCCCAGAATAGCCAATCTGTAGTGACAGGAAGTCGATTAGTGGTTGCCTAGGGCTGAGAGGGTTGAGGAGAATGAAAAAACCTTGTTAATGTGTAATGGGTTTTCTGTGGGGGGACAAAAATCTACAATTGGATTGTCGTGATGGTTCCACAAGTCTTTTAGTGGTTACACTAAGAACCACTGAATTGTATACATAAAAGAGTTGAAATTATGGTATGTAAATTACATCCCCATAAAGCTGTTAAAATTATGATAATTTTATAGTTATAAATTTGAAAATTCATCCAAAATTACACAATCTTAACAAATGCAACCTAACAAGACTAACCCAACAAAGAAAAAATATCTAAAACACCTGTCTCTACTCAAAAAGTTGTTTGTATAGTTAAGTACCTTTACAGAAAATGATTTCCAGGGATAAATGGGTTTCCAAGTAACTTCTTCCAAATATTTAGGGAAGAAGTATTGGTAATCTTACATAAAAATCTTCCAGGAAACAGAAAACTATATATTGCTCAAAGTATTTATAAGGCCAACATGAGCTTCAGATCAAAAGTAAAAAGAAGGGCTTCCCTGATGGTGCAGTGGTTAAGAATCCGCCTCCCAATGCAGGGGACACGGGTTCGAGCCCTTGTGGGGGAAGATCCCACATGCCGTGGAGCAACTACGCCCACGTGCCACAACTGCTGAGCCAGGGCTCTGGAGCCTGCGAGCCACAACTGCTGAGCCCGTGTGCCGCAACTACTGAAGCCTGCAGGCCTAGAACCCGTGCTCCACAACAAGACAGGCCACCGCAAGGAGAAGCCTACTCACCACGACAAAGAATAGCCCCCCGCTCACCGCAACTACAGAAAGCTCGCGTGCAACAATGAAGACCCAATGCAGCCAAAAATAAATAAATAAATAATAAAGTATAGAATCTTAAAAACAAAACAAAACAAAATCTATAAAGCATATGACAAGAATAGAATCACAGGCCAGTTTCTCTTTTGAAAATGCATGCAAAATGTGTAAACAGAAGCACAAACTGTACCCATGGTATGTAAAACAATCATATATCAGAATCAAAGTAGCTTTATTTTGGTAATGCCAGGTTGCTTTAATGTTC
This sequence comes from Mesoplodon densirostris, assembly GCF_025265405.1. Taxonomy (NCBI): domain Eukaryota; kingdom Metazoa; phylum Chordata; class Mammalia; order Artiodactyla; family Ziphiidae; genus Mesoplodon; species Mesoplodon densirostris. The sequence goes on along the minus strand of NC_082662.1, from coordinate 134,090,883 downwards.
AAACATGAAATTCATCCCAGGAATGAATTAGAGTGGGAAAAGAAGTCATTTAAAACAGAAGCCTTGGGAATTCCCTGGTTTTCCAGTGGTTAGAACTTGGCGCTTTCACTGCTGGGGCCCTGGGGTCCAATCCCAGGTCAGGGAAATAAGATCCTCCAAGACATGAGGCCGGGCCCCGAAAAAAAAATAATGAAGTCTTAACCAGGAGAAGCACAAGATCGAATAAACATAACAGATAACACCTTATGAAAAGTAGGTGAAGATTATGGAATATTCTAAAATTTAAAACAAAAAGAAACTTTTAAAGATTCCAAAGAATGTGACTAATATTGTACATAGGCAAAAAATAAAATGAAATAAAATATACAAATGATGGGAGCCCCAAAATCCAGATGCCCAAGTCCTGTCTCTGAAGATTCTCATTCAATGGGTTCTGGATTTCCTCTATGTTTCAAAACCTACAGGTGATTCTGATACGACTCACAGACACAATGTAAAGCTTCTGCTTTGCAGGAGAGAATACCAGATTATTCTGTTATTTTATAGTTATACTAACAGGTTGTACTATGGACGGATAAGTCTGATGTCAAAATGCACTCCCCACTAGGGATAAAAAAGGAACTAGTAGTCTCTACTGCTACTTGGTGGCAGCATGCATGTATTGCAAGAGCAATTATTGTAGGAATCCAAATTAGGGGAACATTTTAGAATTGGAAAACTACATACAGATCATCTAGTCAAGCTTCCAGCTGTTATAGTTGTAAAAACGAAGGCCCATATAAGTGAAATGATTTATCTCCAAAGAGTGTTAGTGAAAGAGTATGAAATAAAAAATATCTCTGAACTTTTAATTTAGTGCTGTTTTTATTAATCTCAAGTACTAACTTAAACTTCAGTGTGAGAGATTTGGGATTGAATTCTTGCTCAGATTTACTGATTGTGTGCTTTTAGTAAGTTACTAAAACACGATTTATTTTTTAACAGGTTTATTTATTTATTTATTTTTGGCTGCATAGGCTCGTCATTGCTGTGCACGGGCTTTCTCTAGTTGCAGTGAGCGGGGGCTACTCTTTGTTGCAGTGCGCAGGCTTCTCATTGGGGTGGCTTCTCGTTGTTGCTGAGCATGGAGTGTAGGTGTGTGGGCTTCAGTAGTTTTGGTTCACGGGCTCTAGAGCACAGGCTCGGTAGTTGTGGTGCACGGTCTTAGTTGCTCCGTGGCATGTGCAGTCTCATTTGCAGGTTCTGGGGAGGATTAAATGAGCTCATATGATATCCAATTGACTGAGGCAGAGTAGGCTTGGGATGAATCTTTGCTTGGTTTTCATTAGCTGCGGAGAAGACGATGACGGCTTGGTGCCTCGCCAAATTTCACATGGGTGTGCCTCCCTTGGGGATCTTGTTAAATGCAGGCTGGTATTCAGTAGTTCTGGGTGGGGCCTGGATTCTGTCCTTCTAAGAAGCTCCTAGGTGACGGTGATGCTGAGGGCAAGGGTCTAGCTCCCGCATTTCTCCCTTTCCGGAAGAGCAGGACGTCTGCCCCCCGGGAGGAGAAAACATCCACAAAGTGACTACTAGGCACCAGCTTCCCTTACAGGCAAGGGACCTTTACCACTGCTCCCAACCATTGTGTCTGAGGCGCAGCAAGCCAAAACACTGCGATGCTGAGGTTTGCAGCAAAGAGGAGGTTTATTCACAGGGCAGCCATGCGAGGAAGTGACGTGAAAATAGGTCTCCAATCCTCCTTCCCAAAAGCAAGGGGCTTGGGGTATCTGTGGGATAAAGAATAAAGCAGCAGGGCAGTATGGGTCATGGGGAGCTTGAGGCAAGGTGATTGGAAAAAGATGTGCTCCTCATTGTTCTGAGCTGGTGTAATAGGCTACAGGGCTCAGCACATTCTCAGGCTGGAGTTTTGGGCCCTCTGATGGCAGAAGGTCAAAAGGCACTTGCCCAGGTGGAAGATCGGTGGTCCTCTCCACTCTAAACCAGCTCCGCCTAACTAGGCACAGCTGATTCCAAGTTCCTGGACAATACCGGGGCAAACATCTTTTTGCTTATGCTACATGCTACTTGGAGGACGTGCAAGTGTTCAAGGTACCTTGATGAGTGAAGACAGGATTTCACTAATCATGACACATGGTTTCACTTCCAGGTGAGCAGAAGAGACCTGTAGGCTGAGTCTGGCCCCTGGCACCTGGCATTGGAGGCAGATGGTTTAAAAACGGGCTCCCCCACCCTCTGTGTGATCTTAGGTAGATAGACTATTGATCCTTTTCTCCAATTAAAATGTGTGACTGGAAACACACTTAGTGGCATGTCTGACACACAGCAGTTCTGCTACCGTAGGTCCTTCTTGGAAACTGAAGCCGTGGTTTTGAGGGATCATCAAAACCAGTACAATGCTTGCCATGTTTCTCCTTGTTCATCCTGGTGACAAACCTGGTAGAGAGAGCTCCATCCTCTCCCACAGGACCACACCCCTAGTACTTAGAGTGAAGTGGTTATGTCTCACTTAAGGCACCTTTTCCTTTTCCTTCCTTCTTTTTCCTTCACTAATCTTCATCCAACTGGCCTTTCTAAATTTTACACAAAACAAAACCATTTCTCAATGGATTCAGATACTACCCCAAGTGAATATTCCAACCAAGTTCTTGATCTTCCGGGTCTCATCATCAGAAATTTCTGAGCCTAAATCTTCTCTAGTTTCTAGGATCACTCATTTTCTCATTTCTCCCTTCTCCTTTGAGTTCAGAGTCTTGCCAATTTAGTCCCTTCCCTAACCACAACTTATAATAAGGTGACACAGCAAAGTGATGAAAGTCTAGATGGTCTGGTTTTACTCCTGGGTTTTTGCCACCTACTTACTGTGTGGCATTAGGCAAGCTATTCAACGTCTCTGGGCCTCAGTTTCCCCCGAAAAGTGAATATTATGAATATTACCTGCCGGGCTTCCACAGTGGTGCAGTGGTTGGGAGTCTGCCTGCTGATGCAGGGGGCACGGGTTCGTGCCCCGGTCCGGGAGGATCCCACATGCCGTGGAGCGGCTGGGCCCGTGAGCCAAGGCCGCTGAGCCCGTGCGTCCAGAGCCTGTGATCTGCAGCGGGAGAGGCCACAACAGTGAGAGGCCTGCGTACCACAAAAAAAAAGAACATTACCTGCCTATAGGGTTGCCATTATGAGGAATATGTGGGTAAATATTTGGTAAGAACTTAGAATAGTACTTGTTATAGTCTAAGCACTACAGTTGTGCTTTTTAATAATAATAAATGAAATTCCAAATGTATACCATACTCAACTTTCTGTCATAACTTTGAAGTGTTGGTCTATGTGTTGGGTCTTGTCGGCCTGTAAAGGAGGAGAGGTGTCCGTAGCTTTGGTGTCAGACGTGCTGCCTGCCGAAGCACCGATGCCCGTCAACGCCGTGACCGCCAAAGCCATGAACAGGTGCTGGAGAAAGCAGGAGCAGAATGGAAGATGACGGCGTGGGAAGGTGGTGTGGTGTCCATAGGTTCGGGGTCTGAGGTGCTGCCTGCTGAAGCACCGATGCCCGCCAAAGCCGTAAATGGGGTGCTGGAGAAAACAGGAGCAGAACGGAAGATGACGGCGTGGGAAGGAGGCGTGGTGTCCATAGGTTCGGGGTCAGACGTGCTGCCTGCTGAAGCACCGATGCCCGGCAAAGGCGTAAATGGGGTGCTGGGGAAAACAGGAGCAGAATGGTAGATGATGGCGTGGGAAGGAGGTGTGGTGTCCATGGGTTCCATATCAGAGCTGCTGCGTGCCTGATCTGAGAGTAGAGAGTGACAGTGGGAGAGCTTCTCACTCCTTTTATATCTGACGGCTCCGCCTGCCTCTGTGACATGTCCATTGTACGTGTCACAGAGAAAGGGCGGGCGGGGCAGGGTGTGAGTCAGGGGGCACATGCGAGCCCAGCTGGTGGAGAAACCCCAGCCCAGAGGCAAAAGGCGGGGCCCCTTCTGGACTTTCTAGTGGCTGGGTCTTCTCGCTGTGGGTGGCAGGTGTTTGGCACGGGATGGGCCACCATGCAGAGACTGTTGGGGTCTGTGGAAGCCTTCTCCTTCAGAGCTCACCCTGCCTGGGCACCGGCCGTGCAGGCCCCTCAGCCGCACGTATGTATCGGCCAGCCCTTCCCCACTACGGGGCCCAGAGGCCAGAGCCTGCTCAGAGCTGAGGGCAGGAGGCACCCAGAGCTTGCCAGGGTGTGGGCCATCTCCTCCGGGGACCTCCCCAGCTTCTCTGCGAGGCCTGGAGACAGGATCACCTTCTCCAGGGCTGCTCAGCTGCCAGCATCACCATGAGCCAGGTGGCGAAGGTTTCTGAGCAGGAGATGCAGAGCCCTGATCCGACTTCATGCTGCACCCCACGATGTCCCTTCCTGGCAGGTAGGTTCTTTCTTCACTTCTTTTTTGAAATTTGGTCAGACAACATTTAAACCTTGCGCCGTTCTTCAGGGTATACAGATGGTAGTGGCTTAGCCGGGATTCGAAGCAGGCCTGTGTGATTCCAGAGCTCGTGTTCTGGACTGTGGTGCCACCTTATCATATATGCTTCATGTGTTACTTGTTTTGCATTTTTCCGTGTAGTCCTTATGGTACTTAGCCCTAAGTGCCATACCTGGAACGAACAGCTACACTGCCCTGTAGGAGGTCTTCTTTTGTTCACCACATGAATTGGTCATCCACCACACTGTGTTCTAATCTCAGAAGATACAGGTCAAAGACCACCAGTTGTCAGCTGGTGCTACCATTGGTGCTGCCATTCCACGTTTCTAACTGAGGCTTGAAGGCCGGATTTTCCCTTTGTCTAGTTTGAAGGATCCAGATATGTAAAGATTGTAGTCTAGATAAATCATGGGCTATCCTGAAAGAAATTCACCAGTGAATTGTTCCGTATGGATTAGAAGCCAGTTTCTCTGGCCTTCCTGGAGTATATCCAGCAAGGCGTCTCATTCATGTCTAGAAAGCAAATATATCCTTTATTGCAGCTTCAGCGTGGAGCGATGTATTGGTTTAAAGTACGATCAACACAATTTGGTCATAGTGAGTATGCCAGCTGGGTCCACTCTTTATTACACATATGTAACTCGAGAGATTCTTATGCCCAAGAGAGGAGACGTACTCTTGGGTGTCTAGGACAAGGGAAACATGTGTTGTTATTCAGGAGCTGGAAGCTGATGGTCTACACATCACTTGACCTTGTTTAAAACTTGTGTCTTTGGCTTGCTTCATTGGAGTGTTTTCTGTCTCCGGGGGCTGACATTGTGTGTTATGTATCACACAGGTGACATGTAGAAGTTTCAGAACCCAGAATCGTATAGATCAGTCACAATGTATTTCTATATTTTTGTTCAAAGTCTATGGAAAATAACACTGGGCATAATCCATATATTCCAAAATTAGTTGGACCCTCTGCTCACGAGATTCTTGTTATGGTATGTCACAGCAAATTTGGACTTCCATCCCCAATAAACTTTGGGGTTGGAGGACACAAAAAGCTTTTGCTCACACCTAAATTATGTCTGAAAGAAAAGGGTAAATATTATAAGCCCTTTCTAACCTCTCCAAGAGCAGAAATGATTTACAGCTGTGGCATTGAACCCTAATTCCTCGATCTCATTTGAGAAGGGTTCAGTAAGAAACAATGTCTTGATTTTTGTTTGTTTGGCTTCTTCCCTGTTTTCTCATCTTGCTTACCAACAATCCATTGTAATTCATGAGTTAGTATGGCAGCAGGCTGAGTGTTCCCTGGAGCTCATTAAATGACCTTTTTTTCCTAAAATGACTTTTGTCTCCTTGTTTTCAGCCCCTCTTCTTTCCTCTGCCCTTTACTATAACCAGAGCTCAGCAAAAGCTGACTGGTTTTGTGCAGACCTTACTTAGGGTTAGTCTTTTCTTCATTATTTTATTCATGGCTCCTCCATTTCATTGTTTGCCTTCTCGAAATGTGTTGAAATCTTTCTGTGGTGGATGACTTCCAAAATGTCTTGGCTTTGATTGGTTGATTAATTTTGGTATTTCTACAGTATTGTTTAAATATGGTTTCAGGAGGAACAGAAAGTGAATATGTTTCCTTGTCTTCCATCTTGAGCTGAAAATCCCTGTGGAGTTTAGCATCCAATGTTCCCATGGGAAAAAACCCAACCTTGGCATTACTAGATGTGACACTCAAGATTTCAGCTTTTCTTGGGCAATCACTGAGGATTGGAATATGTGGTCATTTCTAAAGGGAAAATAATAACTATCTCATGGAGTAGATTTGAGGATTAAATTAGAGAATGAACATGAAAATGCTTTGTAAGGCTTAAAAATCTATAAAAATGTTTTTGTTATTATTTGATTTGTGGCTATTTCAACTTTCCTCGACAGTTGTTTATGACCTTGCATATGTGATAAAATGCCCCCTGGTTTATTGTTTTGAAAGCCAGAATATATTTTTCAATAGCTCGATGGAAATGGCATCATTTGTGAAGGTTAAGGGTGAAGGGATAAATGTTTCTTGACACCTATCCCTTTACAATGTTTTCAGGAACTAATTGACACATGTATTCCTCTTCCAAATTTTGTTGAGCACCTCCTACGAGCCACATGCTGTACATCAGGTGTTGGAAAGCATTTTCTGGATTTTAAATATCTTAGGCTTTGTGGGCCGTATACAGCTTCTGTAGCTTCTCCTCTTTCTTCTTCAAGAAGCTTTCTAAACGTGAGAACCATTATTAGCTCACAGTCCCACAGATCCAGGCTGAGAGCCTGATTTGATTTGTGGCCAGTATTTGCCGATTCCTGCTCTGCATCCTCACTGAGGAGGGGCACCATGTTTGAGTAATCACTTCTTTGAATCAACTCTTGGTCTTCTGGGGCTTGTCCTTACTCTCCTACACTGTCTAATCAACATGGCATCCAGAGAGATCCTGTTAAAACATAAGTCAGATCATGTCACTGAAATCTCTTCAATGGCTTCTTCACAGAAGAATCAAAGTCCTCAAAGTGCCTCCAGAGCCCTAGAACTGTGGACCTCTGTTTCGTGTCTGACTCTTTCCTTCTCCTCTCCACTTTGCTTGCTCTGTTTTCCACACACTGACATCCTTTCTGCTCCTTGGGTACTCCAGCCTACTCTTGCCTCATTGACTTTCCATCTGACTGTTCCCTCTACCTGTACTATTCACTTCCCAGATATGCTCCTTGCTCCCTCTTAAATTTTATCTTCCCCATAAAGTCCTCAGGGATCACTTAGTTTCAGCTAGCAGCCTCCTCCTAGCAGCTAACAATCTCCATCTCCCTTCCCTGCTTGCTGTTTTTCTCCAGCACTTCCCTGATATATTCCCGCACTGTCGCGGCTCAGCTTCACTAAGTGATCATTGCCGCAGCGTGGCCTCGGGGACACTGGTTGCGGACACGATGCTCACACCTGCCTGGGGTCCCCGGCTCACCTCCCAGCCCCTCAGGTGCAGCGTGCGCAGGACCCGCGTTGCAGGCAGAAGACACAGGGCCACTGGCCCCAGCTAGGCAGGCCCCTCGATGCCGTGCTCACGATGGCTCAGACCTCTTCGCTATCCGCACTGCTGTTCAAACCTGCGGGCAGCGCAAAGTGGGCGGGGATCGAAGACCTCCGCCCGCTCCTCTGTGTGTCAGCACGCAGCCCCGCCTCCCATGGGGACCCAGCCTGAGGAGCAGGGGCGGGAGATTTGAGACTAGGGTGGCGCGAAAGGTAGGAGGTGTGGAGAGTTTGGGGTTTACAAGAAGTGTTTGCTTACTGATCCAAAAAAAGTGAGACACGGATGTATCAACGCATTTAAAAAGTCATTAAAGTGCCGCTAAGTGTCTGTGCTCGCCCCACCTAGGAGAGAGCGTGCACTCCGTGAGGGACACATGAAAGGCTGAGTGAACGTCTGCCTGTGGTCCGTTACCTGGTGCACGGGTGTGTGAATTTTTGCAGAGAGCTCTTAATTTCCGTTGTCTCTGCTGACTTGACACGGTGGTTGGCAAACGGTGATGTGTTCAGTGTATTCAGGACATGATCATGGTTACTAATAATCACTTTGTTTTGCACTGACACCTCCACAGAGAATTGACTACTGAATGTCCACTTTAGAGAAACTGAGGCGTAGGAAGTGAAGTGACTGAGTAAGAGGAAGGACTCAGACAATTGGTGTTAGTAAATTAACCCTGCAGGGGGCCGTTAGACTGTGGTGGCTCGAGTGATGCAGCCGCCTATGTAGAGCAAGGAAAATCTAAGCCTGTCAATGGCTCAGGGTGACGGACACCGCTGAGGACAACCAGTCACAAACCACCAACTAGGCTTTAAAGCTATAGCAAATCATTCATTTCCTTGCTTTGCTTCTGCCCTTTTAAAATAAACATCTCTGAAGCTCCTGTGGCTGGAGTGCTCCTCACTGCTTCCACTTTGGTGGTGCCTGAATTGAATCGAATTTTGCTCCCATAAAGTCTTAAAATTTTAAATATGCCTCAGTTTGTGTTTTAAGGTTGGCCGTAGAAGTTGGATTTGTGTCCAGTTTCTAGAACAGTGGTCGTCCTCTGGTCAGGCCTTAGGCGTTCTGTGTACAACGTTCCTCTTGTACCACCACCGTCTGGATGCCTCCACCCTCTACCAGCTCCCGTGCATCAGATCCCCTAGATGCTCACATTATAACGTCGCAGACACTCCTCTGTCTTCCAGCCAGCGTGTGAACTGAAACATTTCCATTCCTGTTGAAGAGTCTGGTGTGACCACTTTCCCAAACACAGCCACTCCCCCGCTGACCCTGGGTAACCACTCTTCTGAACTTGGTCTCCATCACTGGCATGGACGTCTTTCTATTTATGCTACATTTTTAAGTACTCGTAAACCGCATATAGTATTCTGTATTTTGTCTTCTTACTTGCTTTATTTAGTGTTATCTTTGCTAGGTTCATCCATGCTGACACGTAAAGATCTGTCTAGTTCATGTACTTTCCTCGCTATGTAGGATTCCCATGTATGGAAATACAATAATTTATATGTGCATTTTCCTGTTGATGGATATTTAAATTGTTTCCAATTTTCAGTATGATTTCTTTTAAAAACCTTTTTATATACTTTTTAAAAGGTTACTTTACATTTACAGTTATTACAAAATATTGCCTATATTCCCTGTGTTGTACAATACATCCTTGAGCCTATTGTGGACCTAGTAGTTTACATCTCTCACTTTCCGACCCCTGTATTGCCCCCTCCTCCCCCTCCGTGCTGGCAACCATTAGTTAGTTCTCTATATCTGTAACTCTCCTTCTGTTTTGTTATATTTGGTAGATTGTTGTATTTTTTAGATTCCATATATAGGTGATATCCTACAGTATTTGTTTCTGTTTGACTTATTTCACTTACCACAATGCCCTCCAAGTCCATCTATGTTGCTGCAAATGGCAAAATTTTGTTCTTTTGTAAGGCTGAGTAGTATGCCATTGGTTATATGTACCACATCTTCTTTACCTATTCATCTCTTGATGACACTTAGGTTGCTTCCATATCTTGGTCATTGTACACAAGGATGCTGCGAACATTGGGGTGCATGTATCTTTTCCAATACATGTTATTGAGAACACGTGTTTTTGGTTTTCTCAGATTTATACCTAAGAGTGGAGTTGTGAGGTCCTACAGTAGTTCTCTTTTTAGGTTTTGGAGAACCCTCTATACTGTTTTCCACAGTGACTGCACCAGTTTACGTCCCTACCAACAGTGTACCAGGGTTCCCTTTTTTCTCAAAATTGTAAATTTTCTTCCTAGTGGTAATTGAGATGATAGTTCAATAATAACATAAGATCAGGTGAAGTCTAAAGAAATTTTAGAACACCTGGATAAAGTAAGAAAACATCTGTTCTCTGGCATCTGAATGTTGGAGAGACACCAAGACATGTGGGCCAAGTTGTGGAGAGAAGGGAAACACAGACGCAAGCTTGACATTTGCTGCAGCTTTTCTCCTTGGGGCATTTGCTGATTCAAACCTTACAGCCTAGGAGCTGAAAAGCCAAAGAGTTCAAAAGGCTCTAACCACAGAAGCCAAACAGCAAGAGCCGTTTTACATTGATAAAAAGCATTTTAACTATGCCGAAGCAGAAAATGAAAAGAAAGAACTTTGCATTGCATTTAATAAAAGTTTAGGGAGATCTTTGTGGTATATTAGTGAACTTATTGGCGGAAATTTAGCGATGTACATTGTGTTGGAGAGGCACCAAGAGTTCAAGAATTCTCACATTTTGAGGACACAATTACCTTACATGTTGGCCTGGTGGCAGCCATTTACATAACAATGATTTGGAGGATGTGGTGTTAGTCAGCTCTTGCTGTGATAATGCTTTGGAAGAAATCGCCCCAAAACTCAGTTACATAAACAAGAATTTATTTTCCTTGGACCTATGTGCTAGCTGCAGTGGCTCTCTTTTAGACCTCTAGATGGCTGGTTTTGCTCCGTGTTTTGGGTCAGTTTGAGGTCTGTCACTCACATCTTCCTCTGGAGCCCGAGTGTGAGGCCGCAGCTCCCAGGCCCTGTCTTCTCACAAAGTTCACTGAAACATAAGAGGTGCATGCAAATAGCAACCATAAGCATGCTGAAGTGGCTATACTGATACCAGAAAATATAGACTTTTAAAACAAACCAAAAAGTTACTAGATATGAAAAGGGACATTTTATGATAAAAAAGGGAAGATACCAAAATTTTTAACATATTTGCCCTGAATAAGATAAAACCAAACTACATGAAGAAGAAAATACCAAAACCCATGAAGAATTGAAGGAAGAAATAGATAATTGCACAATATTAGGTAGAGGCTTCAGTAGTCCACGGTCAATAATGGATAGAACAATTAGGCAGAAGCTCAACAACGATATAGAAGACTTGGACAAGACTATGAATTAACAAGACCTACTAAATGTCTAGAGAACACTCAACCGAACAGTAAAATGCTCATCCTGCTCGACTACATGTGAAACGTTTCCCAGCATAGACGACATGCTAGGCTGTAAGACAAGAGATTAAAAGCCACATACATTGCTGGTGGGAATGTAAAATGGCGCGGCCATTTTACAAAACAGCTTGAGAGTTCCTGCAAGTGTTAAACACCGAGTTACCCTATGACCCAGCAGTTCCATTACTAAATATATACCTAAGAGAAATAAAAACTTATGTCTGCACAAAAGCTTGTACGTGAATGTTCAGAGAAGCATATTTCTAAAAACAAAAGGTGGAAATAATTCAAATGTCAATCTGATAAATGAAGAAACAAAATGTGGAAGAGCCGTACAATAGAATAGCATTGAGTTATAAAAAGGAATGAAATATTGATCCATGTTACAACATGAATGAACCATGAAAGCATTATGTAAAGTTAAAGCAGCCAATCACAAAAGATCACATATTGTATGGTGCCATTTCTATGAAATGCCCAGAATAGCCAATCTGTAGTGACAGGAAGTCGATTAGTGGTTGCCTAGGGCTGAGAGGGTTGAGGAGAATGAAAAAACCTTGTTAATGTGTAATGGGTTTTCTGTGGGGGGACAAAAATCTACAATTGGATTGTCGTGATGGTTCCACAAGTCTTTTAGTGGTTACACTAAGAACCACTGAATTGTATACATAAAAGAGTTGAAATTATGGTATGTAAATTACATCCCCATAAAGCTGTTAAAATTATGATAATTTTATAGTTATAAATTTGAAAATTCATCCAAAATTACACAATCTTAACAAATGCAACCTAACAAGACTAACCCAACAAAGAAAAAATATCTAAAACACCTGTCTCTACTCAAAAAGTTGTTTGTATAGTTAAGTACCTTTACAGAAAATGATTTCCAGGGATAAATGGGTTTCCAAGTAACTTCTTCCAAATATTTAGGGAAGAAGTATTGGTAATCTTACATAAAAATCTTCCAGGAAACAGAAAACTATATATTGCTCAAAGTATTTATAAGGCCAACATGAGCTTCAGATCAAAAGTAAAAAGAAGGGCTTCCCTGATGGTGCAGTGGTTAAGAATCCGCCTCCCAATGCAGGGGACACGGGTTCGAGCCCTTGTGGGGGAAGATCCCACATGCCGTGGAGCAACTACGCCCACGTGCCACAACTGCTGAGCCAGGGCTCTGGAGCCTGCGAGCCACAACTGCTGAGCCCGTGTGCCGCAACTACTGAAGCCTGCAGGCCTAGAACCCGTGCTCCACAACAAGACAGGCCACCGCAAGGAGAAGCCTACTCACCACGACAAAGAATAGCCCCCCGCTCACCGCAACTACAGAAAGCTCGCGTGCAACAATGAAGACCCAATGCAGCCAAAAATAAATAAATAAATAATAAAGTATAGAATCTTAAAAACAAAACAAAACAAAATCTATAAAGCATATGACAAGAATAGAATCACAGGCCAGTTTCTCTTTTGAAAATGCATGCAAAATGTGTAAACAGAAGCACAAACTGTACCCATGGTATGTAAAACAATCATATATCAGAATCAAAGTAGCTTTATTTTGGTAATGCCAGGTTGCTTTAATGTTCAAACATGAAATTCATCCCAGGAATGAATTAGAGTGGGAAAAGAAGTCATTTAAAACAGAAGCCTTGGGAATTCCCTGGTTTTCCAGTGGTTAGAACTTGGCGCTTTCACTGCTGGGGCCCTGGGGTCCAATCCCAGGTCAGGGAAATAAGATCCTCCAAGACATGAGGCCGGGCCCCGAAAAAAAAATAATGAAGTCTTAACCAGGAGAAGCACAAGATCGAATAAACATAACAGATAACACCTTATGAAAAGTAGGTGAAGATTATGGAATATTCTAAAATTTAAAACAAAAAGAAACTTTTAAAGATTCCAAAGAATGTGACTAATATTGTACATAGGCAAAAAATAAAATGAAATAAAATATACAAATGATGGGAGCCCCAAAATCCAGATGCCCAAGTCCTGTCTCTGAAGATTCTCATTCAATGGGTTCTGGATTTCCTCTATGTTTCAAAACCTACAGGTGATTCTGATACGACTCACAGACACAATGTAAAGCTTCTGCTTTGCAGGAGAGAATACCAGATTATTCTGTTATTTTATAGTTATACTAACAGGTTGTACTATGGACGGATAAGTCTGATGTCAAAATGCACTCCCCACTAGGGATAAAAAAGGAACTAGTAGTCTCTACTGCTACTTGGTGGCAGCATGCATGTATTGCAAGAGCAATTATTGTAGGAATCCAAATTAGGGGAACATTTTAGAATTGGAAAACTACATACAGATCATCTAGTCAAGCTTCCAGCTGTTATAGTTGTAAAAACGAAGGCCCATATAAGTGAAATGATTTATCTCCAAAGAGTGTTAGTGAAAGAGTATGAAATAAAAAATATCTCTGAACTTTTAATTTAGTGCTGTTTTTATTAATCTCAAGTACTAACTTAAACTTCAGTGTGAGAGATTTGGGATTGAATTCTTGCTCAGATTTACTGATTGTGTGCTTTTAGTAAGTTACTAAAACACGATTTATTTTTTAACAGGTTTATTTATTTATTTATTTTTGGCTGCATAGGCTCGTCATTGCTGTGCACGGGCTTTCTCTAGTTGCAGTGAGCGGGGGCTACTCTTTGTTGCAGTGCGCAGGCTTCTCATTGGGGTGGCTTCTCGTTGTTGCTGAGCATGGAGTGTAGGTGTGTGGGCTTCAGTAGTTTTGGTTCACGGGCTCTAGAGCACAGGCTCGGTAGTTGTGGTGCACGGTCTTAGTTGCTCCGTGGCATGTGCAGTCTCATTTGCAGGTTCTGGGGAGGATTAAATGAGCTCATATGATATCCAATTGACTGAGGCAGAGTAGGCTTGGGATGAATCTTTGCTTGGTTTTCATTAGCTGCGGAGAAGACGATGACGGCTTGGTGCCTCGCCAAATTTCACATGGGTGTGCCTCCCTTGGGGATCTTGTTAAATGCAGGCTGGTATTCAGTAGTTCTGGGTGGGGCCTGGATTCTGTCCTTCTAAGAAGCTCCTAGGTGACGGTGATGCTGAGGGCAAGGGTCTAGCTCCCGCATTTCTCCCTTTCCGGAAGAGCAGGACGTCTGCCCCCCGGGAGGAGAAAACATCCACAAAGTGACTACTAGGCACCAGCTTCCCTTACAGGCAAGGGACCTTTACCACTGCTCCCAACCATTGTGTCTGAGGCGCAGCAAGCCAAAACACTGCGATGCTGAGGTTTGCAGCAAAGAGGAGGTTTATTCACAGGGCAGCCATGCGAGGAAGTGACGTGAAAATAGGTCTCCAATCCTCCTTCCCAAAAGCAAGGGGCTTGGGGTATCTGTGGGATAAAGAATAAAGCAGCAGGGCAGTATGGGTCATGGGGAGCTTGAGGCAAGGTGATTGGAAAAAGATGTGCTCCTCATTGTTCTGAGCTGGTGTAATAGGCTACAGGGCTCAGCACATTCTCAGGCTGGAGTTTTGGGCCCTCTGATGGCAGAAGGTCAAAAGGCACTTGCCCAGGTGGAAGATCGGTGGTCCTCTCCACTCTAAACCAGCTCCGCCTAACTAGGCACAGCTGATTCCAAGTTCCTGGACAATACCGGGGCAAACATCTTTTTGCTTATGCTACATGCTACTTGGAGGACGTGCAAGTGTTCAAGGTACCTTGATGAGTGAAGACAGGATTTCACTAATCATGACACATGGTTTCACTTCCAGGTGAGCAGAAGAGACCTGTAGGCTGAGTCTGGCCCCTGGCACCTGGCATTGGAGGCAGATGGTTTAAAAACGGGCTCCCCCACCCTCTGTGTGATCTTAGGTAGATAGACTATTGATCCTTTTCTCCAATTAAAATGTGTGACTGGAAACACACTTAGTGGCATGTCTGACACACAGCAGTTATGCTACCGTAGGTCCTTCTTGGAAACTGAAGCCGTGGTTTTGAGGGATCATCAAAACCAGTACAATGCTTGCCATGTTTCTCCTTGTTCATCCTGGTGACAAACCTGGTAGAGAGAGCTCCATCCTCTCCCACAGGACCACACCCCTAGTACTTAGAGTGAAGTGGTTATGTCTCACTTAAGGCACCTTTTCCTTTTCCTTCCTTCTTTTTTCTTCACTAATCTTCATCCAACTGGCCTTTCTAAATTTTACACAAAACAAAACCATTTCTCAATGGATTCAGATACTACCCCAAGTGAATATTCCAACCAAGTTCTTGATCTTCCGGGTCTCATCATCAGAAATTTCTGAGCCTAAATCTTCTCTAGTTTCTAGGATCACTCATTTTCTCATTTCTCCCTTCTCCTTTGAGTTCAGAGTCTTGCCAATTTAGTCCCTTCCCTAACCACAACTTATAATAAGGTGACACAGCAAAGTGATGAAAGTCTAGATGGTCTGGTTTTACTCCTGGGTTTTTGCCACCTACTTACTGTGTGGCATTAGGCAAGCTATTCAACGTCTCTGGGCCTCAGTTTCCCCCGAAAAGTGAATATTATGAATATTACCTGCCGGGCTTCCATAGTGGTGCAGTGGTTGGGAGTCTGCCTGCTGATGCAGGGGGCACGGGTTCGTGCCCCGGTCCGGGAGGATCCCACATGCCGTGGAGCGGCTGGGCCCGTGAGCCATGGCCGCTGAGCCCGCGCGTCCAGAGCCTGTGATCTGCAGCGGGAGAGGCCACAACAGTGAGAGGCCTGCGTACCACAAAAAAAAAGAACATTACCTGCCTATAGGGTTGCCATTATGAGGAATATGTGGGTAAATATTTGGTAAGAACTTAGAATAGTACTTGTTATAGTCTAAGCACTACAGTTGTGCTTTTTAATAATAATAAATGAAATTCCAAATGTATACCTTACTCAACTTTCTGTCATAACTTTGAAGTGTTGGTCTATGTGTTGGGTCTTGTCGGCCTGTAAAGGAGGAGAGGTGTCCGTAGCTTTGGTGTCAGACGTGCTGCCTGCCGAAGCACCGATGCCCATCAACGCCGTGACCGCCAAAGCCATGAACGGGTGCTGGAGAAAGCAGGAGCAGAATGGAAGATGACGGCGTGGGAAGGTGGTGTGGTGTCCATAGGTTCGGGGTCTGAGGTGCTGCCTGCTGAAGCACCGATGCCCGCCAAAGCCGTAAATGGGGTGCTGGAGAAAACAGGAGCAGAACGGAAGATGACGGCGTGGGAAGGAGGCGTGGTGTCCATAGGTTCGGGGTCAGACGTGCTGCCTGCTGAAGCACCAATGCCCGGCAAAGGCGTAAATGGGGTGCTGGGGAAAACAGGAGCAGAATGGTAGATGATGGCGTGGGAAGGAGGTGTGGTGTCCATGGGTTCCATATCAGAGCTGCTGCGTGCCTGATCTGAGAGTAGAGAGTGACAGTGGGAGAGCTTCTCACTCCTTTTATATCTGACGGCTCCGCCTGCCTCTGTGACATGTCCATTGTACGTGTCACAGAGAAAGGGCGGGCGGGGCAGGGGGTGAGTCAGGGGGCACATGCGAGCCCAGCTGGTGGAGAAACCCCAGCCCAGAGGCAAAAGGCGGGGCCCCTTCTGGACTTTCTAGTGGCTGGGTCTTCTCGCTGTGGGTGGCAGGTGTTTGGCACGGGATGGGCCACCATGCAGAGACTGTTGGGGTCTGTGGAAGCCTTCTCCTTCAGAGCTCACCCTGCCTGGGCACCGGCTCTGCAGGCCCCTCAGCCGCACGTATGTATCGGCCAGCCCTTCCCCACTACGGGGCCCAGAGGCCAGAGCCTGCTCAGAGCTGAGGGCAGGAGGCACCCAGAGCTTGCCAGGGTGTGGGCCATCTCCTCCGGGGACCTCCCCAGCTTCTCTGCGAGGCCTGGAGACAGGATCACCTTCTCCAGGGCTGCTCAGCTGCCAGCATCACCATGAGCCAGGTGGCGAAGGTTTCTGAGCAGGAGATGCAGAGCCCTGATCCGACTTCATGCTGCACCCCACGATGTCCCTTCCTGGCAGGTAGGTTCTTTCTTCACTTCTTTTTTGAAATTTGGTCAGACAACATTTAAACCTTGCGCCGTTCTTCAGGGTATACAGATGGTAGTGGCTTAGCCGGGATTCGAAGCAGGCCTGTGTGATTCCAGAGCTCGTGTTCTGGACTGTGGTGCCACCTTATCATATATGCTTCATGTGTTACTTGTTTTGCATTTTTCCGTGTAGTCCTTATGGTACTTAGCCCTAAGTGCCATACCTGGAACGAACAGCTACACTGCCCTGTAGGAGGTCTTCTTTTGTTCACCACATGAATTGGTCATCCACCACACTGTGTTCTAATCTCAGAAGATACAGGTCAAAGACCACCAGTTGTCAGCTGGTGCTACCATTGGTGCTGCCATTCCACGTTTTTAACTGAGGCTTGAAGGCCGGATTTTCCCTTTGTCTAGTTTGAAGGATCCAGATATGTAAAGATTGTAGTCTAGATAAATCATGGGCTATCCTGAAAGAAATTCACCAGTGAATTGTTCCGTATGGATTAGAAGCCAGTTTCTCTGGCCTTCCTGGAGTATATCCAGCAAGGCGTCTCATTCATGTCTAGAAAGCAAATATATCCTTTATTGCAACTTCAGCGTGGAGCGATGTATTGGTTTAAAGTACAATCAACACAATTTGGTCATAGTGAGTATGCCAGCTGGGTCCACTCTTTATTACACATATGTAACTCGAGAGATTCTTATGCCCAAGAGAGGAGACGTACTCTTGGGTGTCTAGGACAAGGGAAACATGTGTTGTTATTCAGGAGCTGGAAGCTGATGGTCTACACATCACTTGACCTTGTTTAAAACTTGTGTCTTTGGCTTGCTTCATTGGAGTGTTTTCTGTCTCCGGGGGCTGACATTGTGTGTTATGTATCACACAGGTGACATGTAGAAGTTTCAGAACCCAGAATCGTATAGATCAGTCACAATGTATTTCTATATTTTTGTTCAAAGTCTATGGAAAATAACACTGGGCATAATCCATATATTCCAAAATTAGTTGGACCCTCTGCTCACGAGATTCTTGTTATGGTATGTCACAGCAAATTTGGACTTCCATCCCCAATAAACTTTGGGGTTGGAGGACACAAAAAGCTTTTGCTCACACCTAAATTATGTCTGAAAGAAAAGGGTAAATATTATAAGCCCTTTCTAACCTCTCCAAGAGCAGAAATGATTTACAGCTGTGGCATTGAACCCTAATTCCTCGATCTCATTTGAGAAGGGTTCAGTAAGAAACAATGTCTTGATTTTTGTTTGTTTGGCTTCTTCCCTGTTTTCTCATCTTGCTTACCAACAATCCATTGTAATTCATGAGTTAGTATGGCAGCAGGCTGAGTGTTCCCTGGAGCTCATTAAATGACCTTTTTTTCCTAAAATGACTTTTGTCTCCTTGTTTTCAGCCCCTCTTCTTTCCTCTGCCCTTTACTATAACCAGAGCTCAGCAAAAGCTGACTGGTTTTGTGCAGACCTTACTTAGGGTTAGTCTTTTCTTCATTATTTTATTCATGGCTCCTCCATTTCATTGTTTGCCTTCTCGAAATGTGTTGAAATCTTTCTGTGGTGGATGACTTCCAAAATGTCTTGGCTTTGATTGGTTGATTAATTTTGGTATTTCTACAGTATTGTTTAAATATGGTTTCAGGAGGAACAGAAAGTGAATATGTTTCCTTGTCTTCCATCTTGAGCTGAAAATCCCTGTGGAGTTTAGCATCCAATGTTCCCATGGGAAAAAACCCAACCTTGGCATTACTAGATGTGACACTCAAGATTTCAGCTTTTCTTGGGCAATCACTGAGGATTGGAATATGTGGTCATTTCTAAAGGGAAAATAATAACTATCTCATGGAGTAGATTTGAGGATTAAATTAGAGAATGAACATGAAAATGCTTTGTAAGGCTTAAAAATCTATAAAAATGTTTTTGTTATTATTTGATTTGTGGCTATTTCAACTTTCCTCGACAGTTGTTTATGACCTTGCATATGTGATAAAATGCCCCCTGGTTTATTGTTTTGAAAGCCAGAATATATTTTTCAATAGCTCGATGGAAATGGCATCATTTGTGAAGGTTAAGGGTGAAGGGATAAATGTTTCTTGACACCTATCCCTTTACAATGTTTTCAGGAACTAATTGACACATGTATTCCTCTTCCAAATTTTGTTGAGCACCTCCTACGAGCCACATGCTGTACATCAGGTGTTGGAAAGCATTTTCTGGATTTTAAATATCTTAGGCTTTGTGGGCCGTATACAGCTTCTGTAGCTTCTCCTCTTTCTTCTTCAAGAAGCTTTCTAAACGTGAGAACCATTATTAGCTCACAGTCCCACAGATCCAGGCTGAGAGCCTGATTTGATTTGTGGCCAGTATTTGCCGATTCCTGCTCTGCATCCTCACTGAGGAGGGGCACCATGTTTGAGTAATCACTTCTTTGAATCAACTCTTGGTCTTCTGGGGCTTGTCCTTACTCTCCTACACTGTCTAATCAACATGGCATCCAGAGAGATCCTGTTAAAACATAAGTCAGATCATGTCACTGAAATCTCTTCAATGGCTTCTTCACAGAAGAATCAAAGTCCTCAAAGTGCCTCCAGAGCCCTAGAACTGTGGACCTCTGTTTCGTGTCTGACTCTTTCCTTCTCCTCTCCACTTTGCTTGCTCTGTTTTCCACACACTGACATCCTTTCTGCTCCTTGGGTACTCCAGCCTACTCTTGCCTCATTGACTTTCCATCTGACTGTTCCCTCTACCTGTACTATTCACTTCCCAGATATGCTCCTTGCTCCCTCTTAAATTTTATCTTCCCCATAAAGTCCTCAGGGATCACTTAGTTTCAGCTAGCAGCCTCCTCCTAGCAGCTAACAATCTCCATCTCCCTTCCCTGCTTGCTGTTTTTCTCCAGCACTTCCCTGATATATTCCCGCACTGTCGCGGCTCAGCTTCACTAAGTGATCATTGCCGCAGCGTGGCCTCGGGGACACTGGTTGCGGACACGATGCTCACACCTGCCTGGGGTCCCCGGCTCACCTCCCAGCCCCTCAGGTGCAGCGTGCGCAGGACCCGCGTTGCAGGCAGAAGACACAGGGCCACTGGCCCCAGCTAGGCAGGCCCCTCGATGCCGTGCTCACGATGGCTCAGACCTCTTCGCTATCCGCACTGCTGTTCAAACCTGCGGGCAGCGCAAAGTGGGCGGGGATCGAAGACCTCCGCCCGCTCCTCTGTGTGTCAGCACGCAGCCCCGCCTCCCATGGGGACCCAGCCTGAGGAGCAGGGGCGGGAGATTTGAGACTAGGGTGGCGCGAAAGGTAGGAGGTGTGGAGAGTTTGGGGTTTACAAGAAGTGTTTGCTTACTGATCCAAAAAAAGTGAGACACGGATGTATCAACGCATTTAAAAAGTCATTAAAGTGCCGCTAAGTGTCTGTGCTCGCCCCACCTAGGAGAGAGCGTGCACTCCGTGAGGGACACATGAAAGGCTGAGTGAACGTCTGCCTGTGGTCCGTTACCTGGTGCACGGGTGTGTGAATTTTTGCAGAGAGCTCTTAATTTCCGTTGTCTCTGCTGACTTGACACGGTGGTTGGCAAACGGTGATGTGTTCAGTGTATTCAGGACATGATCATGGTTACTAATAATCACTTTGTTTTGCACTGACACCTCCACAGAGAATTGACTACTGAATGTCCACTTTAGAGAAACTGAGGCGTAGGAAGTGAAGTGACTGAGTAAGAGGAAGGACTCAGACAATTGGTGTTAGTAAATTAACCCTGCAGGGGGCCGTTAGACTGTGGTGGCTCGAGTGATGCAGCCGCCTATGTAGAGCAAGGAAAATCTAAGCCTGTCAATGGCTCAGGGTGACGGACACCGCTGAGGACAACCAGTCACAAACCACCAACTAGGCTTTAAAGCTATAGCAAATCATTCATTTCCTTGCTTTGCTTCTGCCCTTTTAAAATAAACATCTCTGAAGCTCCTGTGGCTGGAGTGCTCCTCACTGCTTCCACTTTGGTGGTGCCTGAATTGAATCGAATTTTGCTCCCATAAAGTCTTAAAATTTTAAATATGCCTCAGTTTGTGTTTTAAGGTTGGCCGTAGAAGTTGGATTTGTGTCCAGTTTCTAGAACAGTGGTCGTCCTCTGGTCAGGCCTTAGGCGTTCTGTGTACAACGTTCCTCTTGTACCACCACCGTCTGGATGCCTCCACCCTCTACCAGCTCCCGTGCATCAGATCCCCTAGATGCTCACATTATAACGTCGCAGACACTCCTCTGTCTTCCAGCCAGCGTGTGAACTGAAACATTTCCATTCCTGTTGAAGAGTCTGGTGTGACCACTTTCCCAAACACAGCCACTCCCCCGCTGACCCTGGGTAACCACTCTTCTGAACTTGGTCTCCATCACTGGCATGGACGTCTTTCTATTTATGCTACATTTTTAAGTACTCGTAAACCGCATATAGTATTCTGTATTTTGTCTTCTTACTTGCTTTATTTAGTGTTATCTTTGCTAGGTTCATCCATGCTGACACGTAAAGATCTGTCTAGTTCATGTACTTTCCTCGCTATGTAGGATTCCCATGTATGGAAATACAATAATTTATATGTGCATTTTCCTGTTGATGGATATTTAAATTGTTTCCAATTTTCAGTATGATTTCTTTTAAAAACCTTTTTATATACTTTTTAAAAGGTTACTTTACATTTACAGTTATTACAAAATATTGCCTATATTCCCTGTGTTGTACAATACATCCTTGAGCCTATTGTGGACCTAGTAGTTTACATCTCTCACTTTCCGACCCCTGTATTGCCCCCTCCTCCCCCTCCGTGCTGGCAACCATTAGTTAGTTCTCTATATCTGTAACTCTCCTTCTGTTTTGTTATATTTGGTAGATTGTTGTATTTTTTAGATTCCATATATAGGTGATATCCTACAGTATTTGTTTCTGTTTGACTTATTTCACTTACCACAATGCCCTCCAAGTCCATCTATGTTGCTGCAAATGGCAAAATTTTGTTCTTTTGTAAGGCTGAGTAGTATGCCATTGGTTATATGTACCACATCTTCTTTACCTATTCATCTCTTGATGACACTTAGGTTGCTTCCATATCTTGGTCATTGTACACAAGGATGCTGCGAACATTGGGGTGCATGTATCTTTTCCAATACATGTTATTGAGAACACGTGTTTTTGGTTTTCTCAGATTTATACCTAAGAGTGGAGTTGTGAGGTGCTACAGTAGTTCTCTTTTTAGGTTTTGGAGAACCCTCTATACTGTTTTCCACAGTGACTGCACCAGTTTACGTCCCTACCAACAGTGTACCAGGGTTCCCTTTTCTCTCAAAATTGTAAATTTTCTTCCTAGTGGTAATTGAGATGATAGTTCAATAATAACATAAGATCAGGTGAAGTCTAAAGAAATTTTAGAACACCTGGATAAAGTAAGAAAACATCTGTTCTCTGGCATCTGAATGTTGGAGAGACACCAAGACATGTGGGCCAAGTTGTGGAGAGAAGGGAAACACAGACGCAAGCTTGACATTTGCTGCAGCTTTTCTCCTTGGGGCATTTGCTGATTCAAACCTTACAGCCTAGGAGCTGAAAAGCCAAAGAGTTCAAAAGGCTCTAACCACAGAAGCCAAACAGCAAGAGCCGTTTTACATTGATAAAAAGCATTTTAACTATGCCGAAGCAGAAAATGAAAAGAAAGAACTTTGCATTGCATTTAATAAAAGTTTAGGGAGATCTTTGTGGTATTTTAGTGAACTTATTGGCGGAAATTTAGCGATGTACATTGTGTTGGAGAGGCACCAAGAGTTCAAGAATTCTCACATTTTGAGGACACAATTACCTTACATGTTGGCCTGGTGGCAGCCATTTACATAACAATGATTTGGAGGATGTGGTGTTAGTCAGCTCTTGCTGTGATAATGCTTTGGAAGAAATCGCCCCAAAACTCAGTTACATAAACAAGAATTTATTTTCCTTGGACCTATGTGCTAGCTGCAGTGGCTCTCTTTTAGACCTCTAGATGGCTGGTTTTGCTCCGTGTTTTGGGTCAGTTTGAGGTCTGTCACTCACATCTTCCTCTGGAGCCCGAGTGTGAGGCCGCAGCTCCCAGGCCCTGTCTTCTCACAAAGTTCACTGAAACATAAGAGGTGCATGCAAATAGCAACCATAAGCATGCTGAAGTGGCTATACTGATACCAGAAAATATAGACTTTAAAACAAACCAAAAAGTTACTAGATATGAAAAGGGACATTTTATGATAAAAAAGGGAAGATACCAAAATTTTTAACATATTTGCCCTGAATAAGATAAAACCAAACTACATGAAGAAGAAAATACCAAAACCCATGAAGAATTGAAGGAAGAAATAGATAATTGCACAATATTAGGTAGAGGCTTCAGTAGTCCACGGTCAATAATGGATAGAACAATTAGGCAGAAGCTCAACAACGATATAGAAGACTTGGACAAGACTATGAATTAACAAGACCTACTAAATGTCTAGAGAACACTCAACCGAACAGTAAAATGCTCATCCTGCTCGACTACATGTGAAACGTTTCCCAGCATAGACGACATGCTAGGCTGTAAGACAAGAGATTAAAAGCCACATACATTGCTGGTGGGAATGTAAAATGGCGCGGCCATTTTACAAAACAGCTTGAGAGTTCCTGCAAGTGTTAAACACCGAGTTACCCTATGACCCAGCAGTTCCATTACTAAATATATACCTAAGAGAAATAAAAACTTATGTCTGCACAAAAGCTTGTACGTGAATGTTCAGAGAAGCATATTTCTAAAAACAAAAGGTGGAAATAATTCAAATGTCAATCTGATAAATGAAGAAACAAAATGTGGAAGAGCCGTACAATAGAATAGCATTGAGCTATAAAAAGGAATGAAATATTGATCCATGTTACAACATGAATGAACCATGAAAGCATTATGTAAAGTTAAAGCAGCCAATCACAAAAGATCACATATTGTATGGTGCCATTTCTATGAAATGCCCAGAATAGCCAATCTGTAGTGACAGGAAGTCGATTAGTGGTTGCCTAGGGCTGAGAGGGTTGAGGAGAATGAAAAAACCTTGTTAATGTGTAATGGGTTTTCTGTGGGGGGACAAAAATCTACAATTGGATTGTCGTGATGGTTCCACAAGTCTTTTAGTGGTTACACTAAGAACCACTGAATTGTATACATAAAAGAGTTGAAATTATGGTATGTAAATTACATCCCCATAAAGCTGTTAAAATTATGATAATTTTATAGTTATAAATTTGAAAATTCATCCAAAATTACACAATCTTAACAAATGCAACCTAACAAGACTAACCCAACAAAGAAAAAATATCTAAAACACCTGTCTCTACTCAAAAAGTTGTTTGTATAGTTAAGTACCTTTACAGAAAATGATTTCCAGGGATAAATGGGTTTCCAAGTAACTTCTTCCAAATATTTAGGGAAGAAGTATTGGTAATCTTACATAAAAATCTTCCAGGAAACAGAAAACTATATATTGCTCAAAGTATTTATAAGGCCAACATGAGCTTCAGATCAAAAGTAAAAAGAAGGGCTTCCCTGATGGTGCAGTGGTTAAGAATCCGCCTCCCAATGCAGGGGACACGGGTTCGAGCCCTTGTGGGGGAAGATCCCACATGCCGTGGAGCAACTACGCCCACGTGCCACAACTGCTGAGCCAGGGCTCTGGAGCCTGCGAGCCACAACTGCTGAGCCCGTGTGCCGCAACTACTGAAGCCTGCAGGCCTAGAACCCGTGCTCCACAACAAGACAGGCCACCGCAAGGAGAAGCCTACTCACCACGACAAAGAATAGCCCCCCGCTCACCGCAACTACAGAAAGCTCGCGTGCAACAATGAAGACCCAATGCAGCCAAAAATAAATAAATAAAAAATAAAGTATAGAATCTTAAAAACAAAACAAAACAAAATCTATAAAGCATATGACAAGAATAGAATCACAGGCCAGTTTCTCTTTTGAAAATGCATGCAAAATGTGTAAACAGAAGCACAAACTGTACCCATGGTATGTAAAACAATCATATATCAGAATCAAAGTAGCTTTATTTTGGTAATGCCAGGTTGCTTTAATGTTCAAACATGAAATTCATCCCAGGAATGAATTAGAGTGGGAAAAGAAGTCATTTAAAACAGAAGCCTTGGGAATTCCCTGGTTTTCCAGTGGTTAGAACTTGGCGCTTTCACTGCTGGGGCCCTGGGGTCCAATCCCAGGTCAGGGAAATAAGATCCTCCAAGACATGAGGCCGGGCCCCGAAAAAAAAATAATGAAGTCTTAACCAGGAGAAGCACAAGATCGAATAAACATAACAGATAACACCTTATGAAAAGTAGGTGAAGATTATGGAATATTCTAAAATTTAAAACAAAAAGAAACTTTTAAAGATTCCAAAGAATGTGACTAATATTGTACATAGGCAAAAAATAAAATGAAATAAAATATACAAATGATGGGAGCCCCAAAATCCAGATGCCCAAGTCCTGTCTCTGAAGATTCTCATTCAATGGGTTCTGGATTTCCTCTATGTTTCAAAACCTACAGGTGATTCTGATACGACTCACAGACACAATGTAAAGCTTCTGCTTTGCAGGAGAGAATACCAGATTATTCTGTTATTTTATAGTTATACTAACAGGTTGTACTATGGACGGATAAGTCTGATGTCAAAATGCACTCCCCACTAGGGATAAAAAAGGAACTAGTAGTCTCTACTGCTACTTGGTGGCAGCATGCATGTATTGCAAGAGCAATTATTGTAGGAATCCAAATTAGGGGAACATTTTAGAATTGGAAAACTACATACAGATCATCTAGTCAAGCTTCCAGCTGTTATAGTTGTAAAAACGAAGGCCCATATAAGTGAAATGATTTATCTCCAAAGAGTGTTAGTGAAAGAGTATGAAATAAAAAATATCTCTGAACTTTTAATTTAGTGCTGTTTTTATTAATCTCAAGTACTAACTTAAACTTCAGTGTGAGAGATTTGGGATTGAATTCTTGCTCAGATTTACTGATTGTGTGCCTTTTAGTAAGTTACTAAAACACGATTTATTTTTTAACAGGTTTATTTATTTATTTATTTTTGGCTGCATAGGCTCGTCATTGCTGTGCGCGGGCTTTCTCTAGTTGCAGTGAGCGGGGGCTACTCTTTGTTGCAGTGCGCAGGCTTCTCATTGGGGTGGCTTCTCGTTGTTGCTGAGCATGGAGTGTAGGTGTGTGGGCTTCAGTAGTTTTGGTTCACGGGCTCTAGAGCGCAGGCTTGGTAGTTGTGGCGCACGGTCTTAGTTGCTCCGTGGCATGTGCAGTCTCATTTGCAGGTTCTGGGGAGGATTAAATGAGCTCATATGATATCCAATTGACTGAGGCAGAGTAGGCTTGGGATGAATCTTTGCTTGGTTTTCATTAGCTGCGGAGAAGACGATGACGGCTGGTGCCTCGCCAAATTTCACATGGGTGTGCCTCCCTTGGGGATCTTGTTAAATGCAGGCTGGTATTCAGTAGTTCTGGGTGGGGCCTGGATTCTGTCCTTCTAAGAAGCTCCTAGGTGACAGTGATGCTGAGGGCAAGGGTCCAGCTCCCGCATTTCTCCCTTTCTGGAAGAGCAGGACATCTGCCGCCCGGGAGGAGAAAACATCCACAAAGTGACTACTAGGCACCAGCTTCCCTTACAGGCAAGGGACCTTTACCACTGCTCCCAACCATTGTGTCTGAGGCGCAGCAAGCCAAAACACTGCGATGCTGAGGTTTGCAGCAAAGAGGAGGTTTATTCACAAGGCAGCCATGCGAGGAAGTGACGTGAAAATAGGTCTCCAATCCTCCTTCCCAAAAGCAAGGGGCTTGGGGTATCTGTGGGATAAAGAATAAAGCAGCAGGGCAGTATGGGTCATGGGGAGCTTGAGGCAAGGTGATTGGAAAAAGATGTGCTCCTCATTGTTCTGAGTTGGTGTAATAGGCTACAGGGCTCAGCACATTCTCAGGCTGGAGTTTTGGGCCCTCTGATGGCAGAAGGTCAAAAGGCACTTGCCCAGGTGGAAGATCGGTGGTCCTCTCCACTCTAAACCAGCTCCGCCTAACTAGGCACAGCTGATTCCAAGTTCCTGGACAATACCGGGGCAAACATCTTTTTGCTTATGCTACATGCTACTTGGAGGACGTGCAAGTGTTCAAGGTACCTTGATGAGTGAAGACAGGATTTCACTAATCATGACACATGGTTTCACTTCCAGGTGAGCAGAAGAGACCTGTAGGCTGAGTCTGGCTCCTGGCACCTGGCATTGGAGGCAGATGGTTTAAAAACGGGCTCCCCCACCCTCTGTGTGATCTTAGGTAGATAGACTATTGATCCTTTTCTCCAATTAAAATGTGTGACTGGAAACACACTTAGTGGCATGTCTGACACACAGCAGTTATGCTACCGTAGGTCCTTCTTGGAAACTGAAGCCGTGGTTTTGAGGGATCATCAAAACCAGTACAATGCTTGCCATGTTTCTCCTTGTTCATCCTGGTGACAAACCTGGTAGAGAGAGCTCCATCCTCTCCCACAGGACCACACCGCTAGTACTTAGAGTGAAGTGGTTATGTCTCACTTAAGGCACCTTTCCCATTTCCTTCCTTCTTTTTTCTTCACTAATCTTCATCCAACTGGCCTTTCTAAATTTTACACAAAACAAAACCATTTCTCAATGGATTCAGATACTACCCCAAGTGAATATTCCAACCAAGTTCTTGATCTTCCGGGTCTCATCATCAGAAATTTCTGAGCCTAAATCTTCTCTAGTTTCTAGGATCACTCATTTTCTCATTTCTCCCTTCTCCTTTGAGTTCAGAGTCTTGCCAATTTAGTCCCTTCCCTAACCACAACTTATAATAAGGTGACACAGCAAAGTGATGAAAGTCTAGACGGTCTGGTTTTACTCCTGGGTTTTTGCCACCTACTTACTGTGTGGCATTAGGCAAGCTATTCAACGTCTCTGGGCCTCAGTTTCCCCCGAAAAGTGAATATTATGAATATTACCTGCCGGGCTTCCATAGTGGTGCAGTGGTTGGGAGTCTGCCTGCTGATGCAGGGGGCACGGGTTCGTGCCCCGGTCCGGGAGGATCCCACATGCCGTGGAGCGGCTGGGCCCGTGAGCCATGGCCGCTGAGCCCGCGCGTCCAGAGCCTGTGATCTGCAGCGGGAGAGGCCACAACAGTGAGAGGCCTGCGTACCACAAAAAAAAGAACATTACCTGCCTATAGGGTTGCCATTATGAGGAATATGTGGGTAAATATTTGGTAAGAACTTAGAATAGTACTTGTTATAGTCTAAGCACTACCGTTGTGCTTTTTAATAATAATAAATGAAATTCCAAAAGTATACCTTACTCAACTTTCTGTCATAACTTTGAAGTGTTGGTCTATGTGTTGGGTCTTGTCGGCCTGTAAAGGAGGAGAGGTGTCCGTAGCTTTGGTGTCAGACGTGCTGCCTGCCGAAGCACTGATGCCCGTCAACGCCGTGACCGCCAAAGCCATGAACGGGTGCCGGAGAAAGCAGGAGCAGAATGGAAGATGACGGCGTGGGAAGGTGGTGTGGTGTCCATAGGTTCGGGGTCTGAGGTGCTGCCTGCTGAAGCACCGATGCCCGCCAAAGCCGTAAATGGGGTGCTGGAGAAAACAGGAGCAGAACGGAAGATGACGGCGTGGGAAGGAGGCGTGGTGTCCATAGGTTCGGGGTCAGACGTGCTGCCTGCTGAAGCACCGATGCCCGGCAAAGGCGTAAATGGGGTGCTGGGGAAAACAGGAGCAGAATGGTAGATGATGGCGTGGGAAGGAGGTGTGGTGTCCATGGGTTCCATATCAGAGCTGCTGCGTGCCTGATCTGAGAGTAGAGAGTGACAGTGGGAGAGCTTCTCACTCCTTTTATATCTGACGGCTCCGCCTGCCTCTGTGACATGTCCATTGTACGTGTCACAGAGAAAGGGCGGGCGGGGCAGGGTGTGAGTCAGGGGGCACATGCGAGCCCTGCTGGTGGAGAAACCCCAGCCCAGAGGCAAAAGGCGGGGCCCCTTCTGGACTTTCTAGTGGCTGGGTCTTCTCGCTGTGGGTGGCAGGTGTTTGGCACGGGATGGGCCACCATGCAGAGACTGTTGGGGTCTGTGGAAGCCTTCTCCTTCAGAGCTCACCCTGCCTGGGCACCGGCCGTGCAGGCCCCTCAGCCGCACGTATGTATCGGCCAGCCCTTCTCCACTACGGGACCCAGAGGCCAGAGCCTGCTCAGAGCTGAGGGCAGGAGGCACCCAGAGCTTGCCAGGGTGTGGGCCATCTCCTCCGGGGACCTCCCCAGCTTCTCTGCGAGGCCTGGAGACAGGATCACCTTCTCCAGGGCTGCTCAGCTGCCAGCATCACCATGAGCCAGGTGGCGAAGGTTTCTGAGCAGGAGATGCAGAGCCCTGATCCGACTTCATGCTGCACCCCACGATGTCCCTTCCTGGCAGGTAGGTTCTTTCTTCACTTCTTTTTTGAAATTTGGTCAGACAACATTTAAACCTTGCGCCGTTCTTCAGGGTATACAGATGGTAGTGGCTTAGCCGGGATTCGAAGCAGGCCTGTGTGATTCCAGAGCTCGTGTTCTGGACTGTGGTGCCACCTTATCATATATGCTTCATGTGTTACTTGTTTTGCATTTTTTCTTGTAGTCCTTATGGTACTTAGCCCTAAGTGCCATACCTGGAACGAACAGCTACACTGCCCTGTAGGAGGTCTTCTTTTGTTCACCACATGAATTGGTCATCCACCACACTGTGTTCTAATCTCAGAAGATACAGGTCAAAGACCACCAGTTGTCAGCTGGTGCTACCATTGGTGCTGCCATTCCACGTTTCTAACTGAGGCTTGAAGGCCGGATTTTCCCTTTGTCTAGTTTGAAGGATCCAGATATGTAAAGATTGTAGTCTAGATAAATCATGGGCTATCCTGAAAGAAATTCACCAGTGAATTGTTCCGTATGGATTAGAAGCCAGTTTCTCTGGCCTTCCTGGAGTATATCCAGCAAGGCGTCTCATTCATGTCTAGAAAGCAAATATATCCTTTATTGCAACTTCAGCGTGGAGCGATGTATTGGTTTAAAGTACGATCAACACAATTTGGTCATAGTGAGTATGCCAGCTGGGTCCACTCTTTATTACACATATGTAACTCGAGAGATTCTTATGCCCAAGAGAGGAGACGTACTCTTGGGTGTCTAGGACAAGGGAAACATGTGTTGTTATTCAGGAGCTGGAAGCTGATGGTCTACACATCACTTGACCTTGTTTAAAACTTGTGTCTTTGGCTTGCTTCATTGGAGTGTTTTCTGTCTCCTGGGGCTGACATTGTGTGTTATGTATCACACAGGTGACATGTAGAAGTTTCAGAACCCAGAATCGTATAGATCAGTCACAATGTATTTCTATATTTTTGTTCAAAGTCTATGGAAAATAACACTGGGCATAATCCATATATTCCAAAATTAGTTGGACCCTCTGCTCACGAGATTCTTGTTATGGTATGTCACAGCAAATTTGGACTTCCATCCCCAATAAACTTTGGGGTTGGAGGACACAAAAAGCTTTTGCTCACACCTAAATTATGTCTGAAAGAAAAGGGTAAATATTATAAGCCCTTTCTAACCTCTCCAAGAGCAGAAATGATTTACAGCTGTGGCATTGAACCCTAATTCCTCGATCTCATTTGAGAAGGGTTCAGTAAGAAACAATGTCTTGATTTTTGTTTGTTTGGCTTCTTCCCTGTTTTCTCATCTTGCTTACCAACAATCCATTGTAATTCATGAGTTAGTATGGCAGCAGGCTGAGTGTTCCCTGGAGCTCATTAAATGACCTTTTTTTCCTAAAATGACTTTTGTCTCCTTGTTTTCAGCCCCTCTTCTTTCCTCTGCCCTTTACTATAACCAGAGCTCAGCAAAAGCTGACTGGTTTTGTGCAGACCTTACTTAGGGTTAGTCTTTTCTTCATTATTTTATTCATGGCTCCTCCATTTCATTGTTTGCCTTCTCGAAATGTGTTGAAATCTTTCTGTGGTGGATGACTTCCAAAATGTCTTGGCTTTGATTGGTTGATTAATTTTGGTATTTCTACAGTATTGTTTAAATATGGTTTCAGGAGGAACAGAAAGTGAATATGTTTCCTTGTCTTCCATCTTGAGCTGAAAATCCCTGTGGAGTTTAGCATCCAATGTTCCCATGGGAAAAAACCCAACCTTGGCATTACTAGATGTGACACTCAAGATTTCAGCTTTTCTTGGGCAATCACTGAGGATTGGAATATGTGGTCATTTCTAAAGGGAAAATAATAACTATCTCATGGAGTAGATTTGAGGATTAAATTAGAGAATGAACATGAAAATGCTTTGTAAGGCTTAAAAATCTATAAAAATGTTTTTGTTATTATTTGATTTGTGGCTATTTCAGCTTTCCTCGACAGTTGTTTATGACCTTGCATATGTGATAAAATGCCCCCTGGTTTATTGTTTTGAAAGCCAGAATATATTTTTCAATAGCTCGATGGAAATGGCATCATTTGTGAAGGTTAAGGGTGAAGGGATAAATGTTTCTTGACACCTATCCCTTTACAATGTTTTCAGGAACTAATTGACACATGTATTCCTCTTCCAAATTTTGTTGAGCACCTCCTACGAGCCACATGCTTTACATCAGGTGTTGGAAAGCATTTTCTGGATTTTAAATATCTTAGGCTTTGTGGGCCGTATACAGCTTCTGTAGCTTCTCCTCTTTCTTCTTCAAGAAGCTTTCTAAACGTGAGAACCATTATTAGCTCACAGTCCCACAGATCCAGGCTGAGAGCCTGATTTGATTTGTGGCCAGTATTTGCCGATTCCTGCTCTGCATCCTCACTGAGGAGGGGCACCATGTTTGAGTAATCACTTCTTTGAATCAACTCTTGGTCTTCTGGGGCTTGTCCTTACTCTCCTACACTGTCTAATCAACATGGCATCCAGAGAGATCCTGTTAAAACATAAGTCAGATCATGTCACTGAAATCTCTTCAATGGCTTCTTCACAGAAGAATCAAAGTCCTCAAAGTGCCTCCAGAGCCCTAGAACTGTGGACCTCTGTTTCGTGTCTGACTCTTTCCTTCTCCTCTCCACTTTGCTTGCTCTGTTTTCCACACACTGACATCCTTTCTGCTCCTTGGGTACTCCAGCCTACTCTTGCCTCATTGACTTTCCATCTGACTGTTCCCTCTACCTGTACTATTCACTTCCCAGATATGCTCCTTGCTCCCTCTTAAATTTTATCTTCCCCAGGAAGTCCTCAGGGATCACTTAGTTTCAGCTAGCAGCCTCCTCCTAGCAGCTAACAATCTCCATCTCCCTTCCCTGCTTGCTGTTTTTCTCCAGCACTTCCCTGATATATTCCCGCACTGTCGCGGCTCAGCTTCACTAAGTGATCATTGCCGCAGCGTGGCCTCGGGGACACTGGTTGCGGACACGATGCTCACACCTGCCTGGGGGCCCCGGCTCACCTCCCAGCCCCTCAGGTGCAGCGTGCGCAGGACCCGCGTTGCAGGCAGAAGACACAGGGCCACTGGCCCCAGCTAGGCAGGCCCCTCGATGCCGTGCTCACGATGGCTCAGACCTCTTCGCTATCCGCACTGCTGTTCAAACCTGCGGGCAGCGCAAAGTGGGCGGGGATCGAAGACCTCCGCCCGCTCCTCTGTGTGTCAGCACGCAGCCCCGCCTCCCATGGGGACCCAGCCTGAGGAGCAGGGGCGGGAGATTTGAGACTAGGGTGGCGCGAAAGGTAGGAGGTGTGGAGAGTTTGGGGTTTACAAGAAGTGTTTGCTTACTGATCCAAAAAAAGTGAGACACGGATGTATCAATGCATTTAAAAAGTCATTAAAGTGCCGCTAAGTGTCTGTGCTCGCCCCGCCTAGGAGAGAGCGTGCACTCCGTGAGGGACACATGAAAGGCTGAGTGAACGTCTGCCTGTGGTCCGTTACCTGGTGCACGGGTGTGTGAATTTTTGCAGAGAGCTCTTAATTTCCGTTGTCTCTGCTGACTTGACACGGTGGTTGGCAAACGGTGACGTGTTCAGTGTATTCAGGACATGATCATGGTTACTAATAATCACTTTGTTTTGCACTGACGCCTCCACAGAGAACTGACTACTGAATGTCCACTTTAGAGAAACTGAGGCGTAGGAAGTGAAGTGACTGAGTAAGAGGAAGGACTCAGACAATTGGTGTTAGTAAATTAACCCTGCAGGGGGCCGTTAGACTGTGGTGGCTCGAGTGATGCAGCCGCCTATGTAGAGCAAGGAAAATCTAAGCCTGTCAATGGCTCAGGGTGACGGACACCGCTGAGGACAACCAGTCACAAACCACCAACTAGGCTTTAAAGCTATAGCAAATCATTCATTTCCTTGCTTTGCTTCTGCCCTTTAAAAATAAACATCTCTGCAGCTCCTGTGGCTGGAGTGCTCCTCACTGCTTCCACTTTGGTGGTGCCTGAATTGAATCGAATTTTGCTCCCATAAAGTCTTAAAATTTTAAATATGCCTCAGTTTGTGTTTTAAGGTTGGCCGTAGAAGTTGGATTTGTGTCCAGTTTCTAGAACAGTGGTCGTCCTCTGGTCAGGCCTTAGGCGTTCTGTGTACAACGTTCCTCTTGTACCACCACCGTCTGGATGCCTCCACCCTCTACCAGCTCCCGTGCATCAGATCCCCTAGATGCTCACATTATAACGTCGCAGACACTCCTCTGTCTTCCAGCCAGCGTGTGAACTGAAACATTTCCATTCCTGTTGAAGAGTCTGGTGTGACCACTTTCCCAAACACAGCCACTCCCCCGCTGACCCTGGGTAACCACTCTTCTGAACTTGGTCTCCATCACTGGCATGGACGTCTTTCTATTTATGCTACATTTTTAAGTACTCGTAAACCGCATATAGTATTCTGTATTTTGTCTTCTTACTTGCTTTATTTAGTGTTATCTTTGCTAGGTTCATCCATGCTGACACGTAAAGATCTGTCTAGTTCATGTACTTTCCTCGCTATGTAGGATTCCCATGTATGGAAATACAATAATTTATATGTGCATTTTCCTGTTGATGGATATTTAAATTGTTTCCAATTTTCAGTATGATTTCTTTTAAAAACCTTTTAATATACTTTTTAAAAGGTTACTTTACATTTACAGTTATTACAAAATATTGCCTATATTCCCTGTGTTGTACAATACATCCTTGAGCCTATTGTGGACCTAGTAGTTTACATCTCTCACTTTCCGACCCCTGTATTGCCCCCTCCTCCCCCTCCGTGCTGGCAACCATTAGTTAGTTCTCTATATCTGTAACTCTCCTTCTGTTTTGTTATATTTGGTAGATTGTTGTATTTTTTAGATTCCATATATAGGTGATATCCTACAGTATTTGTTTCTGTTTGACTTATTTCACTTACCACAATGCCCTCCAAGTCCATCTATGTTGCTGCAAATGGCAAAATTTTGTTCTTTTGTAAGGCTGAGTAGTATGCCATTGGTTATATGTACCACATCTTCTTTACCTATTCATCTCTTGATGACACTTAGGTTGCTTCCATATCTTGGTCATTGTACACAAGGATGCTGCGAACATTGGGGTGCATGTATCTTTTCCAATACATGTTATTGAGAACACGTGTTTTTGGTTTTCTCAGATTTATACCTAAGAGTGGAGTTGTGAGGTCCTACAGTAGTTCTCTTTTTAGGTTTTGGAGAACCCTCTATACTGTTTTCCACAGTGACTGCACCAGTTTACGTCCCTACCAACAGTGTACCAGGGTTCCCTTTTTTCTCAAAATTGTAAATTTTCTTCCTAGTGGTAATTGAGATGATAGTTCAATAATAACATAAGATCAGGTGAAGTCTAAAGAAATTTTAGAACACCTGGATAAAGTAAGAAAACATCTGTTCTCTGGCATCTGAATGTTGGAGAGACACCAAGACATGTGGGCCAAGTTGTGGAGAGAAGGGAAACACAGACGCAAGCTTGACATTTGCTGCAGCTTTTCTCCTTGGGGCATTTGCTGATTCAAACCTTACAGCCTAGGAGCTGAAAAGCCAAAGAGTTCAAAAGGCTCTAACCACAGAAGCCAAACAGCAAGAGCCGTTTTACATTGATAAAAAGCATTTTAACTATGCCGAAGCAGAAAATGAAAAGAAAGAACTTTGCATTGCATTTAATAAAAGTTTAGGGAGATCTTTGTGGTATATTAGTGAACTTATTGGCGGAAATTTAGCGATGTACATTGTGTTGGAGAGGCACCAAGAGTTCAAGAATTCTCACATTTTGAGGACACAATTACCTTACATGTTGGCCTGGTGGCAGCCATTTACATAACAATGATTTGGAGGATGTGGTGTTAGTCAGCTCTTGCTGTGATAATGCTTTGGAAGAAATCGCCCCAAAACTCAGTTACATAAACAAGAATTTATTTTCCTTGGACCTATGTGCTAGCTGCAGTGGCTCTCTTTTAGACCTCTAGATGGCTGGTTTTGCTCCGTGTTTTGGGTCAGTTTGAGGTCTGTCACTCACATCTTCCTCTGGAGCCCGAGTGTGAGGCCGCAGCTCCCAGGCCCTGTCTTCTCACAAAGTTCACTGAAACATAAGAGGTGCATGCAAATAGCAACCATAAGCATGCTGAAGTGGCTATACTGATACCAGAAAATATAGACTTTTAAAACAAACCAAAAAGTTACTAGATATGAAAAGGGACATTTTATGATAAAAAAGGGAAGATACCAAAATTTTTAACATATTTGCCCTGAATAAGATAAAACCAAACTACATGAAGAAGAAAATACCAAAACCCATGAAGAATTGAAGGAAGAAATAGATAATTGCACAATATTAGGTAGAGGCTTCAGTAGTCCACGGTCAATAATGGATAGAACAATTAGGCAGAAGCTCAACAACGATATAGAAGACTTGGACAAGACTATGAATTAACAAGACCTACTAAATGTCTAGAGAACACTCAACCGAACAGTAAAATGCTCATCCTGCTCGACTACATGTGAAACGTTTCCCAGCATAGACGACATGCTAGGCTGTAAGACAAGAGATTAAAAGCCACATACATTGCTGGTGGGAATGTAAAATGGCGCGGCCATTTTACAAAACAGCTTGAGAGTTCCTGCAAGTGTTAAACACCGAGTTACCCTATGACCCAGCAGTTCCATTACTAAATATATACCTAAGAGAAATAAAAACTTATGTCTGCACAAAAGCTTGTACGTGAATGTTCAGAGAAGCATATTTCTAAAAACAAAAGGTGGAAATAATTCAAATGTCAATCTGATAAATGAAGAAACAAAATGTGGAAGAGCCGTACAATAGAATAGCATTGAGTTATAAAAAGGAATGAAATATTGATCCATGTTACAACATGAATGAACCATGAAAGCATTATGTAAAGTTAAAGCAGCCAATCACAAAAGATCACATATTGTATGGTGCCATTTCTATGAAATGCCCAGAATAGCCAATCTGTAGTGACAGGAAGTCGATTAGTGGTTGCCTAGGGCTGAGAGGGTTGAGGAGAATGAAAAAACCTTGTTAATGTGTAATGGGTTTTCTGTGGGGGGACAAAAATCTACAATTGGATTGTCGTGATGGTTCCACAAGTCTTTTAGTGGTTACACTAAGAACCACTGAATTGTATACATAAAAGAGTTGAAATTATGGTATGTAAATTACATCCCCATAAAGCTGTTAAAATTATGATAATTTTATAGTTATAAATTTGAAAATTCATCCAAAATTACACAATCTTAACAAATGCAACCTAACAAGACTAACCCAACAAAGAAAAAATATCTAAAACACCTGTCTCTACTCAAAAAGTTGTTTGTATAGTTAAGTACCTTTACAGAAAATGATTTCCAGGGATAAATGGGTTTCCAAGTAACTTCTTCCAAATATTTAGGGAAGAAGTATTGGTAATCTTACATAAAAATCTTCCAGGAAACAGAAAACTATATATTGCTCAAAGTATTTATAAGGCCAACATGAGCTTCAGATCAAAAGTAAAAAGAAGGGCTTCCCTGATGGTGCAGTGGTTAAGAATCCGCCTCCCAATGCAGGGGACACGGGTTCGAGCCCTTGTGGGGGAAGATCCCACATGCCGTGGAGCAACT
This sequence comes from Mesoplodon densirostris, assembly GCF_025265405.1. Classification (NCBI taxonomy): domain Eukaryota; kingdom Metazoa; phylum Chordata; class Mammalia; order Artiodactyla; family Ziphiidae; genus Mesoplodon; species Mesoplodon densirostris. Next base: position 134,053,719 of record NC_082662.1, on the reverse strand, counting down.
ACGCCCACGTGCCACAACTGCTGAGCCAGGGCTCTGGAGCCTGCGAGCCACAACTGCTGAGCCCGTGTGCCGCAACTACTGAAGCCTGCAGGCCTAGAACCCGTGCTCCACAACAAGACAGGCCACCGCAAGGAGAAGCCTACTCACCACGACAAAGAATAGCCCCCCGCTCACCGCAACTACAGAAAGCTCGCGTGCAACAATGAAGACCCAATGCAGCCAAAAATAAATAAATAAATAATAAAGTATAGAATCTTAAAAACAAAACAAAACAAAATCTATAAAGCATATGACAAGAATAGAATCACAGGCCAGTTTCTCTTTTGAAAATGCATGCAAAATGTGTAAACAGAAGCACAAACTGTACCCATGGTATGTAAAACAATCATATATCAGAATCAAAGTAGCTTTATTTTGGTAATGCCAGGTTGCTTTAATGTTCAAACATGAAATTCATCCCAGGAATGAATTAGAGTGGGAAAAGAAGTCATTTAAAACAGAAGCCTTGGGAATTCCCTGGTTTTCCAGTGGTTAGAACTTGGCACTTTCACTGCTGGGGCCCTGGGGTCCAATCCCAGGTCAGGGAAATAAGATCCTCCAAGACATGAGGCCGGGCCCCGAAAAAAAAATAATGAAGTCTTAACCAGGAGAAGCACAAGATCGAATAAACATAACAGATAACACCTTATGAAAAGTAGGTGAAGATTATGGAATATTCTAAAATTTAAAACAAAAAGAAACTTTTAAAGATTCCAAAGAATGTGACTAATATTGTACATAGGCAAAAAATAAAATGAAATAAAATATACAAATGATGGGAGCCCCAAAATCCAGATGCCCAAGTCCTGTCTCTGAAGATTCTCATTCAATGGGTTCTGGATTTCCTCTATGTTTCAAAACCTACAGGTGATTCTGATACGACTCACAGACACAATGTAAAGCTTCTGCTTTGCAGGAGAGAATACCAGATTATTCTGTTATTTTATAGTTATACTAACAGGTTGTACTATGGACGGATAAGTCTGATGTCAAAATGCACTCCCCACTAGGGATAAAAAAGGAACTAGTAGTCTCTACTGCTACTTGGTGGCAGCATGCATGTATTGCAAGAGCAATTATTGTAGGAATCCAAATTAGGGGAACATTTTAGAATTGGAAAACTACATACAGATCATCTAGTCAAGCTTCCAGCTGTTATAGTTGTAAAAACGAAGGCCCATATAAGTGAAATGATTTATCTCCAAAGAGTGTTAGTGAAAGAGTATGAAATAAAAAATATCTCTGAACTTTTAATTTAGTGCTGTTTTTATTAATCTCAAGTACTAACTTAAACTTCAGTGTGAGAGATTTGGGATTGAATTCTTGCTCAGATTTACTGATTGTGTGCCTTTTAGTAAGTTACTAAAACACGATTTATTTTTTAACAGGTTTATTTATTTATTTATTTTTAGCTGCATAGGCTCGTCATTGCTGTGCGCGGGCTTTCTCTAGTTGCAGTGAGCGGGGGCTACTCTTTGTTGCAGTGCGCAGGCTTCTCATTGGGGTGGCTTCTCGTTGTTGCTGAGCATGGAGTGTAGGTGTGTGGGCTTCAGTAGTTTTGGTTCACGGGCTCTAGAGCGCAGGCTCGGTAGTTGTGGTGCACGGTCTTAGTTGCTCCGTGGCATGTGCAGTCTCATTTGCAGGTTCTGGGGAGGATTAAATGAGCTCATATGATATCCAATTGACTGAGGCAGAGTAGGCTTGGGATGAATCTTTGCTTGGTTTTCATTAGCTGCGGAGAAGACGATGACGGCTTGGTGCCTCGCCAAATTTCACATGGGTGTGCCTCCCTTGGGGATCTTGTTAAATGCAGGCTGGTATTCAGTAGTTCTGGGTGGGGCCTGGATTCTGTCCTTCTAAGAAGCTCCTAGGTGACGGTGATGCTGAGGGCAAGGGTCCAGCTCCCGCATTTCTCCCTTTCCGGAAGAGCAGGACGTCTGCCCCCCGGGAGGAGAAAACATCCACAAAGTGACTACTAGGCACCAGCTTCCCTTACAGGCAAGGGACCTTTACCACTGCTCCCAACCATTGTGTCTGAGGCGCAGCAAGCCAAAACACTGCGATGCTGAGGTTTGCAGCAAAGAGGAGGTTTATTCACAGGGCAGCCATGCGAGGAAGTGACGTGAAAATAGGTCTCCAATCCTCCTTCCCAAAAGCAAGGGGCTTGGGGTATCTGTGGGATAAAGAATAAAGCAGCAGGGCAGTATGGGTCATGGGGAGCTTGAGGCAAGGTGATTGGAAAAAGATGTGCTCCTCATTGTTCTGAGCTGGTGTAATAGGCTACAGGGCTCAGCACATTCTCAGGCTGGAGTTTTGGGCCCTCTGATGGCAGAAGGTCAAAAGGCACTTGCCCAGGTGGAAGATCGGTGGTCCTCTCCACTCTAAACCAGCTCCGCCTAACTAGGCACAGCTGATTCCAAGTTCCTGGACAATACCGGGGCAAACATCTTTTTGCTTATGCTACATGCTACTTGGAGGACGTGCAAGTGTTCAAGGTACCTTGATGAGTGAAGACAGGATTTCACTAATCATGACACATGGTTTCACTTCCAGGTGAGCAGAAGAGACCTGTAGGCTGAGTCTGGCCCCTGGCACCTGGCATTGGAGGCAGATGGTTTAAAAACGGGCTCCCCCACCCTCTGTGTGATCTTAGGTAGATAGACTATTGATCCTTTTCTCCAATTAAAATGTGTGACTGGAAACACACTTAGTGGCATGTCTGACACACAGCAGTTATGCTACCGTAGGTCCTTCTTGGAAACTGAAGCCGTGGTTTTGAGGGATCATCAAAACCAGTACAATGCTTGCCATGTTTCTCCTTGTTCATCCTGGTGACAAACCTGGTAGAGAGAGCTCCATCCTCTCCCACAGGACCACACCCCTAGTACTTAGAGTGAAGTGGTTATGTCTCACTTAAGGCACCTTTTCCTTTTCCTTCCTTCTTTTTTCTTCACTAATCTTCATCCAACTGGCCTTTCTAAATTTTACACAAAACAAAACCATTTCTCAATGGATTCAGATACTACCCCAAGTGAATATTCCAACCAAGTTCTTGATCTTCCGGGTCTCATCATCAGAAATTTCTGAGCCTAAATCTTCTCTAGTTTCTAGGATCACTCATTTTCTCATTTCTCCCTTCTCCTTTGAGTTCAGAGTCTTGCCAATTTAGTCCCTTCCCTAACCACAACTTATAATAAGGTGACACAGCAAAGTGATGAAAGTCTAGATGGTCTGGTTTTACTCCTGGGTTTTTGCCACCTACTTACTGTGTGGCATTAGGCAAGCTATTCAACGTCTCTGGGCCTCAGTTTCCCCCGAAAAGTGAATATTATGAATATTACCTGCCGGGCTTCCATAGTGGTGCAGTGGTTGGGAGTCTGCCTGCTGATGCAGGGGGCACGGGTTCGTGCCCCGGTCCGGGAGGATCCCACATGCCGTGGAGCGGCTGGGCCCGTGAGCCATGGCCGCTGAGCCCGCGCGTCCAGAGCCTGTGATCTGCAGCGGGAGAGGCCACAACAGTGAGAGGCCTGCGTACCACAAAAAAAAAGAACATTACCTGCCTATAGGGTTGCCATTATGAGGAATATGTGGGTAAATATTTGGTAAGAACTTAGAATAGTACTTGTTATAGTCTAAGCACTACAGTTATGGTTTTTAATAATAATAAATGAAATTCCAAATGTATACCTTACTCAACTTTCTGTCATAACTTTGAAGTGTTGGTCTATGTGTTGGGTCTTGTCGGCCTGTAAAGGAGGAGAGGTGTCCATAGCTTTGGTGTCAGAAGTGCTGCCTGCCGAAGCACCGATGCCCGTCAACGCCGTGACCGCCAAAGCCATGAACGGGTGCCGGAGAAAGCAGGAGCAGAATGGAAGATGACGGCGTGGTGTGGTGTCCATAGGTTCGGGGTCTGAGGTGCTGCCTGCTGAAGCACCGATGCCCGCCAAAGCCGTAAATGGGGTGCTGGAGAAAACAGGAGCAGAACGGAAGATGACGGCGTGGGAAGGAGGCGTGGTGTCCATAGGTTCGGGGTCAGACGTGCTGCCTGCTGAAGCACCGATGCCCGGCAAAGGCGTAAATGGGGTGCTGGGGAAAACAGGAGCAGAATGGTAGATGATGGCGTGGGAAGGAGGTGTGGTGTCCATGGGTTCCATATCAGAGCTGCTGCGTGCCTGATCTGAGAGTAGAGAGTGACAGTGGGAGAGCTTCTCACTCCTTTTATATCTGACGGCTCCGCCTGCCTCTGTGACATGTCCATTGTACGTGTCACAGAGAAAGGGCGGGCGGGGCAGGGGGTGAGTCAGGGGGCACATGCGAGCCCAGCTGGTGGAGAAACCCCAGCCCAGAGGCAAAAGGCGGGGCCCCTTCTGGACTTTCTAGTGGCTGGGTCTTCTCGCTGTGGGTGGCAGGTGTTTGGCACGGGATGGGCCACCATGCAGAGACTGTTGGGGTCTGTGGAAGCCTTCTCCTTCAGAGCTCACCCTGCCTGGGCACCGGCTCTGCAGGCCCCTCAGCCGCACGTATGTATCGGCCAGCCCTTCCCCACTACGGGGCCCAGAGGCCAGAGCCTGCTCAGAGCTGAGGGCAGGAGGCACCCAGAGCTTGCCAGGGTGTGGGCCATCTCCTCCGGGGACCTCCCCAGCTTCTCTGCGAGGCCTGGAGACAGGATCACCTTCTCCAGGGCTGCTCAGCTGCCAGCATCACCATGAGCCAGGTGGCGAAGGTTTCTGAGCAGGAGATGCAGAGCCCTGATCCGACTGCATGCTGCACCCCACGATGTCCCTTCCTGGCAGGTAGGTTCTTTCTTCACTTCTTTTTTGAAATTTGGTCAGACAACATTTAAACCTTGCGCCGTTCTTCAGGGTTTTACAGATGGTAGTGGCTTAGCCGGGATTCGAAGCAGGCCTGTGTGATTCCAGAGCTCGTGTTCTGGACTGTGGTGCCACCTTATCATATATGCTTCATGTGTTACTTGTTTTGCATTTTTTCTTGTAGTCCTTATGGTACTTAGCCCTAAGTGCCATACCTGGAACGAACAGCTACACTGCCCTGTAGGAGGTCTTCTTTTGTTCACCACATGAATTGGTCATCCACCACACTGTGTTCTAATCTCAGAAGATACAGGTCAAAGACCACCAGTTGTCAGCTGGTGCTACCATTGGTGCTGCCATTCCACGTTTCTAACTGAGGCTTGAAGGCCGGATTTTCCCTTTGTCTAGTTTGAAGGATCCAGATATGTAAAGATTGTAGTCTAGATAAATCATGGGCTATCCTGAAAGAAATTCACCAGTGAATTGTTCCGTATGGATTAGAAGCCAGTTTCTCTGGCCTTCCTGGAGTATATCCAGCAAGGCGTCTCATTCATGTCTAGAAAGCAAATATATCCTTTATTGCAACTTCAGCGTGGAGCGATGTATTGGTTTAAAGTACGATCAACACAATTTGGTCATAGTGAGTATGCCAGCTGGGTCCACTCTTTATTACACATATGTAACTCGAGAGATTCTTATGCCCAAGAGAGGAGACGTACTCTTGGGTGTCTAGGACAAGGGAAACATGTGTTGTTATTCAGGAGCTGGAAGCTGATGGTCTACACATCACTTGACCTTGTTTAAAACTTGTGTCTTTGGCTTGCTTCATTGGAGTGTTTTCTGTCTCCTGGGGCTGACATTGTGTGTTATGTATCACACAGGTGACATGTAGAAGTTTCAGAACCCAGAATCGTATAGATCAGTCACAATGTATTTCTATATTTTTGTTCAAAGTCTATGGAAAATAACACTGGGCATAATCCATATATTCCAAAATTAGTTGGACCCTCTGCTCACGAGATTCTTGTTATGGTATGTCACAGCAAATTTGGACTTCCATCCCCAATAAACTTTGGGGTTGGAGGACACAAAAAGCTTTTGCTCACACCTAAATTATGTCTGAAAGAAAAGGGTAAATATTATAAGCCCTTTCTAACCTCTCCAAGAGCAGAAATGATTTACAGCTGTGGCATTGAACCCTAATTCCTCGATCTCATTTGAGAAGGGTTCAGTAAGAAACAATGTCTTGATTTTTGTTTGTTTGGCTTCTTCCCTGTTTTCTCATCTTGCTTACCAACAATCCATTGTAATTCATGAGTTAGTATGGCAGCAGGCTGAGTGTTCCCTGGAGCTCATTAAATGACCTTTTTTTCCTAAAATGACTTTTGTCTCCTTGTTTTCAGCCCCTCTTCTTTCCTCTGCCCTTTACTATAACCAGAGCTCAGCAAAAGCTGACTGGTTTTGTGCAGACCTTACTTAGGGTTAGTCTTTTCTTCATTATTTTATTCATGGCTCCTCCATTTCATTGTTTGCCTTCTCGAAATGTGTTGAAATCTTTCTGTGGTGGATGACTTCCAAAATGTCTTGGCTTTGATTGGTTGATTAATTTTGGTATTTCTACAGTATTGTTTAAATATGGTTTCAGGAGGAACAGAAAGTGAATATGTTTCCTTGTCTTCCATCTTGAGCTGAAAATCCCTGTGGAGTTTAGCATCCAATGTTCCCATGGGAAAAAACCCAACCTTGGCATTACTAGATGTGACACTCAAGATTTCAGCTTTTCTTGGGCAATCACTGAGGATTGGAATATGTGGTCATTTCTAAAGGGAAAATAATAACTATCTCATGGAGTAGATTTGAGGATTAAATTAGAGAATGAACATGAAAATGCTTTGTAAGGCTTAAAAATCTATAAAAATGTTTTTGTTCTTATTTGATTTGTGGCTATTTCAACTTTCCTCGACAGTTGTTTATGACCTTGCATATGTGATAAAATGCCCCCTGGTTTATTGTTTTGAAAGCCAGAATATATTTTTCAATAGCTCGATGGAAATGGCATCATTTGTGAAGGTTAAGGGTGAAGGGATAAATGTTTCTTGACACCTATCCCTTTACAATGTTTTCAGGAACTAATTGACACATGTATTCCTCTTCCAAATTTTGTTGAGCACCTCCTACGAGCCACATGCTGTACATCAGGTGTTGGAAAGCATTTTCTGGATTTTAAATATCTTAGGCTTTGTGGGCCGTATACAGCTTCTGTAGCTTCTCCTCTTTCTTCTTCAAGAAGCTTTCTAAACGTGAGAACCATTATTAGCTCACAGTCCCACAGATCCAGGCTGAGAGCCTGATTTGATTTGTGGCCAGTATTTGCCGATTCCTGCTCTGCATCCTCACTGAGGAGGGGCACCATGTTTGAGTAATCACTTCTTTGAATCAACTCTTGGTCTTCTGGGGCTTGTCCTTACTCTCCTACACTGTCTAATCAACATGGCATCCAGAGAGATCCTGTTAAAACATAAGTCAGATCATGTCACTGAAATCTCTTCAATGGCTTCTTCACAGAAGAATCAAAGTCCTCAAAGTGCCTCCAGAGCCCTAGAACTGTGGACCTCTGTTTCGTGTCTGACTCTTTCCTTCTCCTCTCCACTTTGCTTGCTCTGTTTTCCACACACTGACATCCTTTCTGCTCCTTGGGTACTCCAGCCTACTCTTGCCTCATTGACTTTCCATCTGACTGTTCCCTCTACCTGTACTATTCACTTCCCAGATATGCTGCTTGCTCCCTCTTAAATTTTATCTTCCCCAGGAAGTCCTCAGGGATCACTTAGTTTCAGCTAGCAGCCTCCTCCTAGCAGCTAACAATCTCCATCTCCCTCCCCTGCTTGCTGTTTTTCTCCAGCACTTCCCTGATATATTCCCGCACTGTCGCGGCTCAGCTTCACTAAGTGATCATTGCCGCAGCGTGGCCTCGGGGACACTGGTTGCGGACACGATGCTCACACCTGCCTGGGGGCCCCGGCTCACCTCCCAGCCCCTCAGGTGCAGCGTGCGCAGGACCCGCGTTGCAGGCAGAAGACACAGGGCCACTGGCCCCAGCTAGGCAGGCCCCTCGATGCCGTGCTCACGATGGCTCAGACCTCTTCGCTATCCGCACTGCTGTTCAAACCTGCGGGCAGCGCAAAGTGGGCGGGGATCGAAGACCTCCGCCCGCTCCTCTGTGTGTCAGCACGCAGCCCCGCCTCCCATGGGGACCCAGCCTGAGGAGCAGGGGCGGGAGATTTGAGACTAGGGTGGCGCGAAAGGTAGGAGGTGTGGAGAGTTTGGGGTTTACAAGAAGTGTTTGCTTACTGATCCAAAAAAAGTGAGACACGGATGTATCAATGCATTTAAAAAGTCATTAAAGTGCCGCTAAGTGTCTGTGCTCGCCCCGCCTAGGAGAGAGCGTGCACTCCGTGAGGGACACATGAAAGGCTGAGTGAACGTCTGCCTGTGGTCCGTTACCTGGTGCACGGGTGTGTGAATTTTTGCAGAGAGCTCTTAATTTCCGTTGTCTCTGCTGACTTGACACGGTGGTTGGCAAACGGTGACGTGTTCAGTGTATTCAGGACATGATCATGGTTACTAATAATCACTTTGTTTTGCACTGACGCCTCCACAGAGAATTGACTACTGAATGTCCACTTTAGAGAAACTGAGGCGTAGGAAGTGAAGTGACTGAGTAAGAGGAAGGACTCAGACAATTGGTGTTAGTAAATTAACCCTGCAGGGGGCCGTTAGACTGTGGTGGCTCGAGTGATGCAGCCGCCTATGTAGAGCAAGGAAAATCTAAGCCTGTCAATGGCTCAGGGTGACGGACACCGCTGAGGACAACCAGTCACAAACCACCAACTAGGCTTTAAAGCTATAGCAAATCATTCATTTCCTTGCTTTGCTTCTGCCCTTTTAAAATAAACATCTCTGCAGCTCCTGTGGCTGGAGTGCTCCTCACTGCTTCCACTTTGGTGGTGCCTGAATTGAATCGAATTTTGCTCCCATAAAGTCTTAAAATTTTAAATATGCCTCAGTTTGTGTTTTAAGGTTGGCCGTAGAAGTTGGATTTGTGTCCAGTTTCTAGAACAGTGGTCGTCCTCTGGTCAGGCCTTAGGCGTTCTGTGTACAACGTTCCTCTTGTACCACCACCGTCTGGATGCCTCCACCCTCTACCAGCTCCCGTGCATCAGATCCCCTAGATGCTCACATTATAACGTCGCAGACACTCCTCTGTCTTCCAGCCAGCGTGTGAACTGAAACATTTCCATTCCTGTTGAAGAGTCTGGTGTGACCACTTTCCCAAACACAGCCACTCCCCCGCTGACCCTGGGTAACCACTCTTCTGAACTTGGTCTCCATCACTGGCATGGACGTCTTTCTATTTATGCTACATTTTTAAGTACTCGTAAACCGCATATAGTATTCTGTATTTTGTCTTCTTACTTGCTTTATTTAGTGTTATCTTTGCTAGGTTCATCCATGCTGACACGTAAAGATCTGTCTAGTTCATGTACTTTCCTCGCTATGTAGGATTCCCATGTATGGAAATACAATAATTTATATGTGCATTTTCCTGTTGATGGATATTTAAATTGTTTCCAATTTTCAGTATGATTTCTTTTAAAAACCTTTTAATATACTTTTTAAAAGGTTACTTTACATTTACAGTTATTACAAAATATTGCCTATATTCCCTGTGTTGTACAATACATCCTTGAGCCTATTGTGGACCTAGTAGTTTACATCTCTCACTTTCCGACCCCTGTATTGCCCCCTCCTCCCCCTCCGTGCTGGCAACCATTAGTTAGTTCTCTATATCTGTAACTCTCCTTCTGTTTTGTTATATTTGGTAGATTGTTGTATTTTTTAGATTCCATATATAGGTGATATCCTACAGTATTTGTTTCTGTTTGACTTATTTCACTTACCACAATGCCCTCCAAGTCCATCTATGTTGCTGCAAATGGCAAAATTTTGTTCTTTTGTAAGGCTGAGTAGTATGCCATTGGTTATATGTACCACATCTTCTTTACCTATTCATCTCTTGATGACACTTAGGTTGCTTCCATATCTTGGTCATTGTACACAAGGATGCTGCGAACATTGGGGTGCATGTATCTTTTCCAATACATGTTATTGAGAACACGTGTTTTTGGTTTTCTCAGATTTATACCTAAGAGTGGAGTTGTGAGGTCCTACAGTAGTTCTCTTTTTAGGTTTTGGAGAACCCTCTATACTGTTTTCCACAGTGACTGCACCAGTTTACGTCCCTACCAACAGTGTACCAGGGTTCCCTTTTTTCTCAAAATTGTAAATTTTCTTCCTAGTGGTAATTGAGATGATAGTTCAATAATAACATAAGATCAGGTGAAGTCTAAAGAAATTTTAGAACACCTGGATAAAGTAAGAAAACATCTGTTCTCTGGCATCTGAATGTTGGAGAGACACCAAGACATGTGGGCCAAGTTGTGGAGAGAAGGGAAACACAGACGCAAGCTTGACATTTGCTGCAGCTTTTCTCCTTGGGGCATTTGCTGATTCAAACCTTACAGCCTAGGAGCTGAAAAGCCAAAGAGTTCAAAAGGCTCTAACCACAGAAGCCAAACAGCAAGAGCCGTTTTACATTGATAAAAAGCATTTTAACTATGCCGAAGCAGAAAATGAAAAGAAAGAACTTTGCATTGCATTTAATAAAAGTTTAGGGAGATCTTTGTGGTATTTTAGTGAACTTATTGGCGGAAATTTAGCCATGTACATTGTGTTGGAGAGGCACCAAGAGTTCAAGAATTCTCACATTTTGAGGACACAATTACCTTACATGTTGGCCTGGTGGCAGCCATTTACATAACAATGATTTGGAGGATGTGGTGTTAGTCAGCTCTTGCTGTGATAATGCTTTGGAAGAAATCGCCCCAAAACTCAGTTACATAAACAAGAATTTATTTTCCTTGGACCTATGTGCTAGCTGCAGTGGCTCTCTTTTAGACCTCTAGATGGCTGGTTTTGCTCCGTGTTTTGGGTCAGTTTGAGGTCTGTCACTCACATCTTCCTCTGGAGCCCGAGTGTGAGGCCGCAGCTCCCAGGCCCTGTCTTCTCACAAAGTTCACTGAAACATAAGAGGTGCATGCAAATAGCAACCATAAGCATGCTGAAGTGGCTATACTGATACCAGAAAATATAGACTTTTAAAACAAACCAAAAAGTTACTAGATATGAAAAGGGACATTTTATGATAAAAAAGGGAAGATACCAAAATTTTTAACATATTTGCCCTGAATAAGATAAAACCAAACTACATGAAGAAGAAAATACCAAAACCCATGAAGAATTGAAGGAAGAAATAGATAATTGCACAATATTAGGTAGAGGCTTCAGTACTCCACGGTCAATAATGGATAGAACAATTAGGCAGAAGCTCAACAACGATATAGAAGACTTGGACAAGACTATGAATTAACAAGACCTACTAAATGTCTAGAGAACACTCAACCGAACAGTAAAATGCTCATCCTGCTCGACTACATGTGAAACGTTTCCCAGCATAGACGACATGCTAGGCTGTAAGACAAGAGATTAAAAGCCACATACATTGCTGGTGGGAATGTAAAATGGCGCGGCCATTTTACAAAACAGCTTGAGAGTTCCTGCAAGTGTTAAACACCGAGTTACCCTATGACCCAGCAGTTCCATTACTAAATATATACCTAAGAGAAATAAAAACTTATGTCTGCACAAAAGCTTGTACGTGAATGTTCAGAGAAGCATATTTCTAAAAACAAAAGGTGGAAATAATTCAAATGTCAATCTGATAAATGAAGAAACAAAATGTGGAAGAGCCGTACAATAGAATAGCATTGAGTTATAAAAAGGAATGAAATATTGATCCATGTTACAACATGAATGAACCATGAAAGCATTATGTAAAGTTAAAGCAGCCAATCACAAAAGATCACATATTGTATGGTGCCATTTCTATGAAATGCCCAGAATAGCCAATCTGTAGTGACAGGAAGTCGATTAGTGGTTGCCTAGGGCTGAGAGGGTTGAGGAGAATGAAAAAACCTTGTTAATGTGTAATGGGTTTTCTGTGGGGGGACAAAAATCTACAATTGGATTGTCGTGATGGTTCCACAAGTCTTTTAGTGGTTACACTAAGAACCACTGAATTGTATACATAAAAGAGTTGAAATTATGGTATGTAAATTACATCCCCATAAAGCTGTTAAAATTATGATAATTTTATAGTTATAAATTTGAAAATTCATCCAAAATTACACAATCTTAACAAATGCAACCTAACAAGACTAACCCAACAAAGAAAAAATATCTAAAACACCTGTCTCTACTCAAAAAGTTGTTTGTATAGTTAAGTACCTTTACAGAAAATGATTTCCAGGGATAAATGGGTTTCCAAGTAACTTCTTCCAAATATTTAGGGAAGAAGTATTGGTAATCTTACATAAAAATCTTCCAGGAAACAGAAAACTATATATTGCTCAAAGTATTTATAAGGCCAACATGAGCTTCAGATCAAAAGTAAAAAGAAGGGCTTCCCTGATGGTGCAGTGGTTAAGAATCCGCCTCCCAATGCAGGGGACACGGGTTCGAGCCCTTGTGGGGGAAGATCCCACATGCCGTGGAGCAACTACGCCCACGTGCCACAACTGCTGAGCCAGGGCTCTGGAGCCTGCGAGCCACAACTGCTGAGCCCGTGTGCCGCAACTACTGAAGCCTGCAGGCCTAGAACCCGTGCTCCACAACAAGACAGGCCACCGCAAGGAGAAGCCTACTCACCACGACAAAGAATAGCCCCCCGCTCACCGCAACTACAGAAAGCTCGCGTGCAACAATGAAGACCCAATGCAGCCAAAAATAAATAAATAAAAAATAAAGTATAGAATCTTAAAAACAAAACAAAACAAAATCTATAAAGCATATGACAAGAATAGAATCACAGGCCAGTTTCTCTTTTGAAAATGCATGCAAAATGTGTAAACAGAAGCACAAACTGTACCCATGGTATGTAAAACAATCATATATCAGAATCAAAGTAGCTTTATTTTGGTAATGCCAGGTTGCTTTAATGTTCAAACATGAAATTCATCCCAGGAATGAATTAGAGTGGGAAAAGAAGTCATTTAAAACAGAAGCCTTGGGAATTCCCTGGTTTTCCAGTGGTTAGAACTTGGCGCTTTCACTGCTGGGGCCCTGGGGTCCAATCCCAGATCAGGGAAATAAGGTCCTCCAAGACATGAGGCCGGGCCCCGAAAAAAAAATAATGAAGTCTTAACCAGGAGAAGCACAAGATCGAATAAACATAACGGATAACACCTTATGAAAAGTAGGTGAAGATTATGGAATATTCTAAAATTTAAAACAAAAAGAAACTTTTAAAGATTCCAAAGAATGTGACTAATATTGTACATAGGCAAAAAATAAAATGAAATAAAATATACAAATGATGGGAGCCCCAAAATCCAGATGCCCAAGTCCTGTCTCTGAAGATTCTCATTCAATGGGTTCTGGATTTCCTCTATGTTTCAAAACCTACAGGTGATTCTGATACGACTCACAGACACAATGTAAAGCTTCTGCTTTGCAGGAGAGAATACCAGATTATTCTGTTATTTTATAGTTATACTAACAGGTTGTACTATGGACGGATAAGTCTGATGTCAAAATGCACTCCCCACTAGGGATAAAAAAGGAACTAGTAGTCTCTACTGCTACTTGGTGGCAGCATGCATGTATTGCAAGAGCAATTATTGTAGGAATCCAAATTAGGGGAACATTTTAGAATTGGAAACTACATACAGATCATCTAGTCAAGCTTCCAGCTGTTATAGTTGTAAAAACGAAGGCCCATATAAGTGAAATGATTTATCTCCAAAGAGTGTTAGTGAAAGAGTATGAAATAAAAAATATCTCTGAACTTTTAATTTAGTGCTGTTTTTATTAATCTCAAGTACTAACTTAAACTTCAGTGTGAGAGATTTGGGATTGAATTCTTGCTCAGATTTACTGATTGTGTGCTTTTAGTAAGTTACTAAAACACGATTTATTTTTTAACAGGTTTATTTATTTATTTATTTTTGGCTGCATAGGCTCGTCATTGCTGTGCACGGGCTTTCTCTAGTTGCAGTGAGCGGGGGCTACTCTTTGTTGCAGTGCGCAGGCTTCTCATTGGGGTGGCTTCTCGTTGTTGCTGAGCATGGAGTGTAGGTGTGTGGGCTTCAGTAGTTTTGGTTCACGGGCTCTAGAGCGCAGGCTCGGTAGTTGTGGCGCACGGTCTTAGTTGCTCCGTGGCATGTGCAGTCTCATTTGCAGGTTCTGGGGAGGATTAAATGAGCTCATATGATATCCAATTGACTGAGGCAGAGTAGGCTTGGGATGAATCTTTGCTTGGTTTTCATTAGCTGCGGAGAAGACGATGACGGCTGGTGCCTCGCCAAATTTCACATGGGTGTGCCTCCCTTGGGGATCTTGTTAAATGCAGGCTGGTATTCAGTAGTTCTGGGTGGGGCCTGGATTCTGTCCTTCTAAGAAGCTCCTAGGTGACGGTGATGCTGAGGGCAAGGGTCCAGCTCCCGCATTTCTCCCTTTCCAGAAGAGCAGGACGTCTGCCCCCCGGGAGGAGAAAACATCCACAAAGTGACTACTAGGCACCAGCTTCCCTTACAGGCAAGGGACCTTTACCACTGCTCCCAACCATTGTGTCTGAGGCGCAGCAAGCCAAAACACTGCGATGCTGAGGTTTGCAGCAAAGAGGAGGTTTATTCACAGGGCAGCCATGCGAGGAAGTGACGTGAAAATAGGTCTCCAATCCTCCTTCCCAAAAGCAAGGGGCTTGGGGTATCTGTGGGATAAAGAATAAAGCAGCAGGGCAGTATGGGTCATGGGGAGCTTGAGGCAAGGTGATTGGAAAAAGATGTGCTCCTCATTGTTCTGAGCTGATGTAATAGGCTACAGGGCTCAGCACATTCTCAGGCTGGAGTTTTGGGCCCTCTGATGGCAGAAGGTCAAAAGGCACTTGCCCAGGTGGAAGATCGGTGGTCCTCTCCACTCTAAACCAGCTCCGCCTAACTAGGCACAGCTGATTCCAAGTTCCTGGACAATACCGGGGCAAACATCTTTTTGCTTATGCTACATGCTACTTGGAGGACGTGCAAGTGTTCAAGGTACCTTGATGAGTGAAGACAGGATTTCACTAATCATGACACATGGTTTCACTTCCAGGTGAGCAGAAGAGACCTGTAGGCTGAGTCTGGCTCCTGGCACCTGGCATTGGAGGCAGATGGTTTAAAAACGGGCTCCCCCACCCTCTGTGTGATCTTAGGTAGATAGACTATTGATCCTTTTCTCCAATTAAAATGTGTGACTGGAAACACACTTAGTGGCATGTCTGACACACAGCAGTTATGCTACCGTAGGTCCTTCTTGGAAACTGAAGCCGTGGTTTTGAGGGATCATCAAAACCAGTACAATGCTTGCCATGTTTCTCCTTGTTCATCCTGGTGACAAACCTGGTAGAGAGAGCTCCATCCTCTCCCACAGGACCACACCCCTAGTACTTAGAGTGAAGTGGTTATGTCTCACTTAAGGCACCTTTTCCTTTTCCTTCCTTCTTTTTCCTTCACTAATCTTCATCCAACTGGCCTTTCTAAATTTTACACAAAACAAAACCATTTCTCAATGGATTCAGATACTACCCCAAGTGAATATTCCAACCAAGTTCTTGATCTTCCGGGTCTCATCATCAGAAATTTCTGAGCCTAAATCTTCTCTAGTTTCTAGGATCACTCATTTTCTCATTTCTCCCTTCTCCTTTGAGTTCAGAGTCTTGCCAATTTAGTCCCTTCCCTAACCACAACTTATAATAAGGTGACACAGCAAAGTGATGAAAGTCTAGACGGTCTGGTTTTACTCCTGGGTTTTTGCCACCTACTTACTGTGTGGCATTAGGCAAGCTATTCAACGTCTCTGGGCCTCAGTTTCCCCCGAAAAGTGAATATTATGAATATTACCTGCCGGGCTTCCACAGTGGTGCAGTGGTTGGGAGTCTGCCTGCTGATGCAGGGGGCACGGGTTCGTGCCCCGGTCCGGGAGGATCCCACATGCCGTGGAGCGGCTGGGCCCGTGAGCCAAGGCCGCTGAGCCCGTGCGTCCAGAGCCTGTGATCTGCAGCGGGAGAGGCCACAACAGTGAGAGGCCTGCGTACCACAAAAAAAAAGAACATTACCTGCCTATAGGGTTGCCATTATGAGGAATATGTGGGTAAATATTTGGTAAGAACTTAGAATAGTACTTGTTATAGTCTAAGCACTACAGTTATGGTTTTTAATAATAATAAATGAAATTCCAAATGTATACCTTACTCAACTTTCTGTCATAACTTTGAAGTGTTGGTCTATGTGTTGGGTCTTGTCGGCCTGTAAAGGAGGAGAGGTGTCCATAGCTTTGGTGTCAGAAGTGCTGCCTGCCGAAGCACCGATGCCCGTCAACGCCGTGACCGCCAAAGCCATGAACGGGTGCCGGAGAAAGCAGGAGCAGAATGGAAGATGACGGCGTGGTGTGGTGTCCATAGGTTCGGGGTCTGAGGTGCTGCCTGCTGAAGCACCGATGCCCGCCAAAGCCGTAAATGGGGTGCTGGAGAAAACAGGAGCAGAACGGAAGATGACGGCGTGGGAAGGAGGCGTGGTGTCCATAGGTTCGGGGTCAGACGTGCTGCCTGCTGAAGCACCGATGCCCGGCAAAGGCGTAAATGGGGTGCTGGGGAAAACAGGAGCAGAATGGTAGATGATGGCGTGGGAAGGAGGTGTGGTGTCCATGGGTTCCATATCAGAGCTGCTGCGTGCCTGATCTGAGAGTAGAGAGTGACAGTGGGAGAGCTTCTCACTCCTTTTATATCTGACGGCTCCGCCTGCCTCTGTGACATGTCCATTGTACGTGTCACAGAGAAAGGGCGGGCGGGGCAGGGGGTGAGTCAGGGGGCACATGCGAGCCCAGCTGGTGGAGAAACCCCAGCCCAGAGGCAAAAGGCGGGGCCCCTTCTGGACTTTCTAGTGGCTGGGTCTTCTCGCTGTGGGTGGCAGGTGTTTGGCACGGGATGGGCCACCATGCAGAGACTGTTGGGGTCTGTGGAAGCCTTCTCCTTCAGAGCTCACCCTGCCTGGGCACCGGCTCTGCAGGCCCCTCAGCCGCACGTATGTATCGGCCAGCCCTTCCCCACTACGGGGCCCAGAGGCCAGAGCCTGCTCAGAGCTGAGGGCAGGAGGCACCCAGAGCTTGCCAGGGTGTGGGCCATCTCCTCCGGGGACCTCCCCAGCTTCTCTGTGAGGCCTGGAGACAGGATCACCTTCTCCAGGGCTGCTCAGCTGCCAGCATCACCATGAGCCAGGTGGCGAAGGTTTCTGAGCAGGAGATGCAGAGCCCTGATCCGACTGCATGCTGCACCCCACGATGTCCCTTCCTGGCAGGTAGGTTCTTTCTTCACTTCTTTTTTGAAATTTGGTCAGACAACATTTAAACCTTGCACCGTTCTTCAGGGTATACAGATGGTAGTGGCTTAGCCGGGATTCGAAGCAGGCCTGTGTGATTCCAGAGCTCGTGTTCTGGACTGTGGTGCCACCTTATCATATATGCTTCATGTGTTACTTGTTTTGCATTTTTTCTTGTAGTCCTTATGGTACTTAGCCCTAAGTGCCATACCTGGAACGAACAGCTACACTGCCCTGTAGGAGGTCTTCTTTTGTTCACCACATGAATTGGTCATCCACCACACTGTGTTCTAATCTCAGAAGATACAGGTCAAAGACCACCAGTTGTCAGCTGGTGCTACCATTGGTGCTGCCATTCCACGTTTCTAACTGAGGCTTGAAGGCCGGATTTTCCCTTTGTCTAGTTTGAAGGATCCAGATATGTAAAGATTGTAGTCTAGATAAATCATGGGCTATCCTGAAAGAAATTCACCAGTGAATTGTTCCGTATGGATTAGAAGCCAGTTTCTCTGGCCTTCCTGGAGTATATCCAGCAAGGCGTCTCATTCATGTCTAGAAAGCAAATATATCCTTTATTGCAACTTCAGCGTGGAGCGATGTATTGGTTTAAAGTACGATCAACACAATTTGGTCATAGTGAGTATGCCAGCTGGGTCCACTCTTTATTACACATATGTAACTCGAGAGATTCTTATGCCCAAGAGAGGAGACGTACTCTTGGGTGTCTAGGACAAGGGAAACATGTGTTGTTATTCAGGAGCTGGAAGCTGATGGTCTACACATCACTTGACCTTGTTTAAAACTTGTGTCTTTGGCTTGCTTCATTGGAGTGTTTTCTGTCTCCTGGGGCTGACATTGTGTGTTATGTATCACACAGGTGACATGTAGAAGTTTCAGAACCCAGAATCGTATAGATCAGTCACAATGTATTTCTATATTTTTGTTCAAAGTCTATGGAAAATAACACTGGGCATAATCCATATATTCCAAAATTAGTTGGACCCTCTGCTCACGAGATTCTTGTTATGGTATGTCACAGCAAATTTGGACTTCCATCCCCAATAAACTTTGGGGTTGGAGGACACAAAAAGCTTTTGCTCACACCTAAATTATGTCTGAAAGAAAAGGGTAAATATTATAAGCCCTTTCTAACCTCTCCAAGAGCAGAAATGATTTACAGCTGTGGCATTGAACCCTAATTCCTCGATCTCATTTGAGAAGGGTTCAGTAAGAAACAATGTCTTGATTTTTGTTTGATTGGCTTCTTCCCTGTTTTCTCATCTTGCTTACCAACAATCCATTGTAATTCATGAGTTAGTATGGCAGCAGGCTGAGTGTTCCCTGGAGCTCATTAAATGACCTTTTTTTCCTAAAATGACTTTTGTCTCCTTGTTTTCAGCCCCTCTTCTTTCCTCTGCCCTTTACTATAACCAGAGCTCAGCAAAAGCTGACTGGTTTTGTGCAGACCTTACTTAGGGTTAGTCTTTTCTTCATTATTTTATTCATGGCTCCTCCATTTCATTGTTTGCCTTCTCGAAATGTGTTGAAATCTTTCTGTGGTGGATGACTTCCAAAATGTCTTGGCTTTGATTGGTTGATTAATATTGGTATTTCTACAGTATTGTTTAAATATGGTTTCAGGAGGAACAGAAAGTGAATATGTTTCCTTGTCTTCCATCTTGAGCTGAAAATCCCTGTGGAGTTTAGCATCCAATGTTCCCATGGGAAAAAACCCAACCTTGGCATTACTAGATGTGACACTCAAGATTTCAGCTTTTCTTGGGCAATCACTGAGGATTGGAATATGTGGTCATTTCTAAAGGGAAAATAATAACTATCTCATGGAGTAGATTTGAGGATTAAATTAGAGAATGAACATGAAAATGTTTTGTAAGGCTTAAAAATCTATAAAAATGTTTTTGTTATTATTTGATTTGTGGCTATTTCAGCTTTCCTCGACAGTTGTTTATGACCTTGCATATGTGATAAAATGCCCCCTGGTTTATTGTTTTGAAAGCCAGAATATATTTTTCAATAGCTCGATGGAAATGGCATCATTTGTGAAGGTTAAGGGTGAAGGGATAAATGTTTCTTGACACCTATCCCTTTACAATGTTTTCAGGAACTAATTGACACATGTATTCCTCTTCCAAATTTTGTTGAGCACCTCCTACGAGCCACATGCTGTACATCAGGTGTTGGAAAGCATTTTCTGGATTTTAAATATCTTAGGCTTTGTGGGCCGTATACAGCTTCTGTAGCTTCTCCTCTTTCTTCTTCAAGAAGCTTTCTAAACGTGAGAACCATTATTAGCTCACAGTCCCACAGATCCAGGCTGAGAGCCTGATTTGATTTGTGGCCAGTATTTGCCGATTCCTGCTCTGCATCCTCACTGAGGAGGGGCACCATGTTTGAGTAATCACTTCTTTGAATCAACTCTTGGTCTTCTGGGGCTTGTCCTTACTCTCCTACACTGTCTAAACAACATGGCATCCAGAGAGATCCTGTTAAAACATAAGTCAGATCATGTCACTGAAATCTCTTCAATGGCTTCTTCACAGAAGAATCAAAGTCCTCAAAGTGCCTCCAGAGCCCTAGAACTGTGGACCTCTGTTTCGTGTCTGACTGTTTCCTTCTCCTCTCCACTTTGCTTGCTCTGTTTTCCACACACTGACATCCTTTCTGCTCCTTGGGTACTCCAGCCTACTCTTGCCTCATTGACTTTCCATCTGACTGTTCCCTCTACCTGTACTACTCACTTCCCAGATATGCTCCTTGCTCCCTCTTAAATTTTATCTTCCCCAGGAAGTCCTCAGGGATCACTTAGTTTCAGCTAGCAGCCTCCTCCTAGCAGCTAACAATCTCCATCTCCCTTCCCTGCTTGCTGTTTTTCTCCAGCACTTCCCTGATATATTCCCGCACTGTCGCGGCTCAGCTTCACTAAGTGATCATTGCCGCAGCGTGGCCTCGGGGACACTGGTTGCGGACACGATGCTCACACCTGCTTGGGGGCCCCGGCTCACCTCCCAGCCCCTCAGGTGCAGCGTGCGAAGGACCCGCGTTGCAGGCAGAAGACACAGGGCCACTGGCCCCAGCTAGGCAGGCCCCTCGATGCCGTGCTCAAGATGGCTCAGACCTCTTCGCTATCCGCACTGCTGTTCAAACCTGCGGGCAGCGCAAAGTGGGCGGGGATCGAAGACCTCCGCCCGCTCCTCTGTGTGTCAGCACGCAGCCCCGCCTCCCATGGGGACCCAGCCTGAGGAGCAGGGGCGGGAGATTTGAGACTAGGGTGGCGCGAAAGGTAGGAGGTGTGGAGAGTTTGGGGTTTACAAGAAGTGTTTGCTTACTGATCCAAAAAAAGTGAGACATGGATGTATCAACGCATTTAAAAAGTCATTAAAGTGCCGCTAAGTGTCTGTGCTCGCCCCGCCTAGGAGAGAGCGTGCACTCCGTGAGGGACACATGAAAGGCTGAGTGAACGTCTGCCTGTGGTCCGTTACCTGGTGCACGGGTGTGTGAATTTTTGCAGAGAGCTCTTAATTTCCGTTGTCTCTGCTGACTTGACACGGTGGTTGGCAAACGGTGACGTGTTCAGTGTATTCAGGACATGATCATGGTTACTAATAATCACTTTGTTTTGCACTGACACCTCCACAGAGAATTGACTACTGAATGTCCACTTTAGAGAAACTGAGGCGTAGGAAGTGAAGTGACTGAGTAAGAGGAAGGACTCAGACAATTGGTGTTAGTAAATTAACCCTGCAGGGGGCCGTTAGACTGTGGTGGCTCGAGTGATGCAGCCGCCTATGTAGAGCAAGGAAAATCTAAGCCTGTCAATGGCTCAGGGTGACGGACACCGCTGAGGACAACCAGTCACAAACCACCAACTAGGCTTTAAAGCTATAGCAAATCAGTCATTTCCTTGCTTTGCTTCTGCCCTTTTAAAATAAACATCTCTGCAGCTCCTGTGGCTGGAGTGCTCCTCACTGCTTCCACTTTGGTGGTGCCTGAATTGAATCGAATTTTGCTCCCATAAAGTCTTAAAATTTTAAATATGCCTCAGTTTGTGTTTTAAGGTTGGCCGTAGAAGTTGGATTTGTGTCCAGTTTCTAGAACAGTGGTCGTCCTCTGGTCAGGCCTTAGGCGTTCTGTGTACAACGTTCCTCTTGTACCACCACCGTCTGGATGCCTCCACCCTCTACCAGCTCCCGTGCATCAGATCCCCTAGATGCTCACATTATAACGTCGCAGACACTCCTCTGTCTTCCAGCCAGCGTGTGAACTGAAACATTTCCATTCCTGTTGAAGAGTCTGGTGTGACCACTTTCCCAAACACAGCCACTCCCCCGCTGACCCTGGGTAACCACTCTTCTGAACTTGGTCTCCATCACTGGCATGGACGTCTTTCTATTTATGCTACATTTTTAAGTACTCGTAAACCGCATATAGTATTCTGTATTTTGTCTTCTTACTTGCTTTATTTAGTGTTATCTTTGCTAGGTTCATCCATGCTGACACGTAAAGATCTGTCTAGTTCATGTACTTTCCTCGCTATGTAGGATTCCCATGTATGGAAATACAATAATTTATATGTGCATTTTCCTGTTGATGGATATTTAAATTGTTTCCAATTTTCAGTCTGATTTCTTTTAAAAACCTTTTTATATACTTTTTAAGAGGTTACTTTACATTTACAGTTATTACAAAATATTGCCTATATTCCCTGTGTTGTACAATACATCCTTGAGCCTATTGTGGACCTAGTAGTTTACATCTCTCACTTTCCGACCCCTGTATTGCCCCCTCCTCCCCCTCCGTGCTGGCAACCATTAGTTAGTTCTCTATATCTGTAACTCTCCTTCTGTTTTGTTATATTTGGTAGATTGTTGTATTTTTTAGATTCCATATATAGGTGATATCCTACAGTATTTGTTTCTGTTTGACTTATTTCACTTACCACAATGCCCTCCAAGTCCATCTATGTTGCTGCAAATGGCAAAATTTTGTTCTTTTGTAAGGCTGAGTAGTATGCCATTGGTTAAATGTACCACATCTTCTTTACCTATTCATCTCTTGATGACACTTAGGTTGCTTCCATATCTTGGTAATTGTACACAAGGATGCTGCGAACATTGGGGTGCATGTATCTTTTCCAATACATGTTATTGAGAACACGTGTTTTTGGTTTTCTCAGATTTATACCTAAGAGTGGAGTTGTGAGGTCCTACAGTAGTTCTCTTTTTAGGTTTTGGAGAACCCTCTATACTGTTTTCCACAGTGACTGCACCAGTTTACGTCCCTACCAACAGTGTACCAGGGTTCCCTTTTCTCTCAAAATTGTAAATTTTCTTCCTAGTGGTAATTGAGATGATAGTTCAATAATAACATAAGATCAGGTGAAGTCTAAAGAAATTTTAGAACACCTGGATAAAGTAAGAAAACATCTGTTCTCTGGCATCTGAATGTTGGAGAGACACCAAGACATGTGGGCCAAGTTGTGGAGAGAAGGGAAACACAGACGCAAGCTTGACATTTGCTGCAGCTTTTCTCCTTGGGGCATTTGCTGATTCAAACCTTACAGCCTAGGAGCTGAAAAGCCAAAGAGTTCAAAAGACTCTAACCACAGAAGCCAAACAGCAAGAGCCGTTTTACATTGATAAAAAGCATTTTAACTATGCCAAAGCAGAAAATGAAAAGAAAGAACTTTGCATTGCATTTAATAAAAGTTTAGGGAGATCTTTGTGGTATTTTAGTGAACTTATTGGCGGAAATTTAGCCATGTACATTGCGTTGGAAAGGCACCAAGAGTTCAAGAATTCTCACATTTTGAGGACACAATTACCTTACATGTTGGCCTGGTGGCAGCCATTTACATAACAATGATTTGGAGGATGTGGTGTTAGTCAGCTCTTGCTGTGATAATGCTTTGGAAGAAGTCGCCCCAAAACTCAGTTACATAAACAAGAATTTATTTTCCTTGGACCTATGTGCTAGCTGCAGTGGCTCTCTTTTAGACCTCTAGATGGCTGGTTTTGCTCCGTGTTTTGGGTCAGTTTGAGGTCTGTCACTCACATCTTCCTCTGGAGCCCGAGTGTGAGGCCGCAGCTCCCAGGCCCTGTCTTCTCACAAAGTTCACTGAAACATAAGAGGTGCATGCAAATAGCAACCATAAGCATGCTAAAGTGGCTATACTGATACCAGAAAATATAGATTTTTAAAACAAACCAAAAAGTTACTAGATATGAAAAGGGACATTTTATGATAAAAAAGGGAAGATACCAAAATTTTTAACATATTTGCCCTGAATAAGATAAAACCAAACTACATGAAGAAGAAAATACCAAAACCCATGAAGAATTGAAGGAAGAAATAGATAATTTCACAATATTAGGTAGAGGCTTCAGTACTCCACGGTCAATAATGGATAGAACAATTAGGCAGAAGCTCAACAACGATATAGAAGACTTGGACAAGACTATGAATTAACAAGACCTACTAAATGTCTAGAGAACACTCAACCGAACAGTAAAATGCTCATCCTGCTCGACTACATGTGAAACGTTTCCCAGCATAGACGACATGCTAGGCTGTAAGACAAGAGATTAAAAGCCACATACATTGCTGGTGGGAATGTAAAATGGCGCGGCCATTTTACAAAACAGCTTGAGAGTTCCTGCAAGTGTTAAACTCCGAGTTACCCTATGACCTAGCAGTTCCATTACTAAATATATACCTAAGAGAAATAAAAACTTATGTCTGCACAAAAGCTTGTACGTGAATGTTCAGAGAAGCATATTTCTAAAAACAAAAGGTGGAAATAATTCAAATGTCAATCTGATAAATGAAGAAACAAAATGTGGAAGAGCCGTACAATAGAATAGCATTGAGCTATAAAAAGGAATGAAATATTGATCCATGTTACAACATGAATGAACCATGAAAGCATTATGTAAAGTTAAAGCAGCCAATCACAAAAGATCACATATTGTATGGTGCCATTTCTATGAAATGCCCAGAATAGCCAATCTGTAGTGACAGGAAGTCGATTAGTGGTTGCCTAGGGCTGAGAGGGTTGAGGAGAATGAAAAAACCTTGTTAATGTGTAATGGGTTTTCTGTGGGGGGACAAAAATCTACAATTGGATTGTCGTGATGGTTCCACAAGTCTTTTAGTGGTTACACTAAGAACCACTGAATTGTATACATAAAAGAGTTGAAATTATGGTATGTAAATTACATCCCCATAAAGCTGTTAAAATTATGATAATTTTATAGTTATAAATTTGAAAATTCATCCAAAATTACACAATCTTAACAAATGCAACCTAACAAGACTAACCCAACAAAGAAAAAATATCTAAAACACCTGTCTCTACTCAAAAAGTTGTTTGTATAGTTAAGTACCTTTACAGAAAATGATTTCCAGGGATAAATGGGTTTCCAAGTAACTTCTTCCAAATATTTAGGGAAGAAGTATTGGTAATCTTACATAAAAATCTTCCAGGAAACAGAAAACTATATATTGCTCAAAGTATTTATAAGGCCAACATGAGCTTCAGATCAAACGTAAAAAGAAGGGCTTCCCTGATGGTGCAGTGGTTAAGAATCCGCCTCCCAATGCAGGGGACACGGGTTCGAGCCCTTGTGGGGGAAGATCCCACATGCCGTGGAGCAACTACGCCCACGTGCCACAACTGCTGAGCCAGCGCTCTGGAGCCTGCGAGCCACAACTGCTGAGCCCGTGTGCCGCAACTACTGAAGCCTGCAGGCCTAGAACCCGTGCTCCACAACAAGACAGGCCACCGCAAGGAGAAGCCTACTCACCACGACAAAGAATAGCCCCCCGCTCACCGCAACTACAGAAAGCTCGCGTGCAACAATGAAGACCCAATGCAGCCAAAAATAAATAAATAAAAAATAAAGTATAGAATCTTAAAAACAAAACAAAACAAAATCTATAAAGCATATGACAAGAATAGAATCACAGGCCAGTTTCTCTTTTGAAAATGCATGCAAAATGTGTAAACAGAAGCACAAACTGTACCCATGGTATGTAAAACAATCATATATCAGAATCAAAGTAGCTTTATTTTGGTAATGCCAGGTTGCTTTAATGTTCAAACATGAAATTCATCCCAGGAATGAATTAGAGTGGGAAAAGAAGTCATTTAAAACAGAAGCCTTGGGAATTCCCTGGTTTTCCAGTGGTTAGAACTTGGCGCTTTCACTGCTGGGGCCCTGGGGTCCAATCCCAGGTCAGGGAAATAAGATCCTCCAAGACATGAGGCCGGGCCCCGAAAAAAAAATAATGAAGTCTTAACCAGGAGAAGCACAAGATCGAATAAACATAACAGATAACACCTTATGAAAAGTAGGTGAAGATTATGGAATATTCTAAAATTTAAAACAAAAAGAAACTTTTAAAGATTCCAAAGAATGTGACTAATATTGTACATAGGCAAAAAATAAAATGAAATAAAATATACAAATGATGGGAGCCCCAAAATCCAGATGCCCAAGTCCTGTCTCTGAAGATTCTCATTCAATGGGTTCTGGATTTCCTCTATGTTTCAAAACCTACAGGTGATTCTGATACGACTCACAGACACAATGTAAAGCTTCTGCTTTGCAGGAGAGAATACCAGATTATTCTGTTATTTTATAGTTATACTAACAGGTTGTACTATGGACGGATAAGTCTGATGTCAAAATGCACTCCCCACTAGGGATAAAAAAGGAACTAGTAGTCTCTACTGCTACTTGGTGGCAGCATGCATGTATTGCAAGAGCAATTATTGTAGGAATCCAAATTAGGGGAACATTTTAGAATTGGAAAACTACATACAGATCATCTAGTCAAGCTTCCAGCTGTTATAGTTGTAAAAACGAAGGCCCATATAAGTGAAATGATTTATCTCCAAAGAGTGTTAGTGAAAGAGTATGAAATAAAAAATATCTCTGAACTTTTAATTTAGTGCTGTTTTTATTAATCTCAAGTACTAACTTAAACTTCAGTGTGAGAGATTTGGGATTGAATTCTTGCTCAGATTTACTGATTGTGTGCCTTTTAGTAAGTTACTAAAACACGATTTATTTTTTAACAGGTTTATTTATTTATTTATTTTTGGCTGCATAGGCTCGTCATTGCTGTGCGCGGGCTTTCTCTAGTTGCAGTGAGCGGGGGCTACTCTTTGTTGCAGTGCGCAGGCTTCTCATTGGGGTGGCTTCTCGTTGTTGCTGAGCATGGAGTGTAGGTGTGTGGGCTTCAGTAGTTTTGGTTCACGGGCTCTAGAGCGCAGGCTCGGTAGTTGTGGCGCACGGTCTTAGTTGCTCCGTGGCATGTGCAGTCTCATTTGCAGGTTCTGGGGAGGATTAAATGAGCTCATATGATATCCAATTGACTGAGGCAGAGTAGGCTTGGGATGAATCTTTGCTTGGTTTTCATTAGCTGCGGAGAAGACGATGACGGCTTGGTGCCTCGCCAAATTTCACATGGGTGTGCCTGCCTTGGGGATCTTGTTAAATGCAGGCTGGTATTCAGTAGTTCTGGGTGGGGCCTGGATTCTGTCCTT
Source organism: Mesoplodon densirostris (assembly GCF_025265405.1). Lineage (NCBI taxonomy): Eukaryota > Metazoa > Chordata > Mammalia > Artiodactyla > Ziphiidae > Mesoplodon > Mesoplodon densirostris. The sequence continues at coordinate 134,026,768 of NC_082662.1, read as the reverse complement.
CTAAGAAGCTCCTAGGTGACAGTGATGCTGAGGGCAAGGGTCCAGCTCCCGCATTTCTCCCTTTACGGAAGAGCAGGACGTCTGCCCCCCGGGAGGAGAAAACATCCACAAAGTGACTACTAGGCACCAGCTTCCCTTACAGGCAAGGGACCTTTACCACTGCTCCCAACCATTGTGTCTGAGGCGCAGCAAGCCAAAACACTGCGATGCTGAGGTTTGCAGCAAAGAGGAGGTTTATTCACAGGGCAGCCATGCGAGGAAGTGACGTGAAAATAGGTCTCCAATCCTCCTTCCCGAAAGCAAGGGGCTTGGGGTATCTGTGGGATAAAGAATAAAGCAGCAGGGCAGTATGGGTCATGGGGAGCTTGAGGCAAAGTGATTGGAAAAAGATGTGCTCCTCATTGTTCTGAGCTGGTGTAATAGGCTACAGGGCTCAGCACATTCTCATGCTGGAGTTTTGGGCCCTCTGATGGCAGAAGGTCAAAAGGCACTTGCCCAGGTGGAAGATCGGTGGTCCTCTCCACTCTAAACCAGCTCCGCCTAACTAGGCACAGCTGATTCCAAGTTCCTGGACAATACCGGGGCAAACATCTTTTTGCTTATGCTACATGCTACTTGGAGGACGTGCAAGTGGTCAAGGTACCTTGATGAGTGAAGACAGGATTTCACTAATCATGACACATGGTTTCACTTCCAGGTGAGCAGAAGAGACCTGTAGGCTGAGTCTGGCTCCTGGCACCTGGCATTGGAGGCAGATGGTTTAAAAACGGGCTCCCCCACCCTCTGTGTGATCTTAGGTAGATAGACTATTGATCCTTTTCTCCAATTAAAATGTGTGACTGGAAACACACTTAGTGGCATGTCTGACACACAGCAGTTCTGCTACCGTAGGTCCTTCTTGGAAACTGAAGCCGTGGTTTTGAGGGATCATCAAAACCAGTACAATGCTTGCCATGTTTCTCCTTGTTCATCCTGGTGACAAACCTGGTAGAGAGAGCTCCATCCTCTCCCACAGGACCACACCCCTAGTACTTAGAGTGAAGTGGTTATGTCTCACTTAAGGCACCTTTTCCTTTTCCTTCCTTCTTTTTCCTTCACTAATCTTCATCCAACTGGCCTTTCTAAATTTTACACAAAACAAAACCATTTCTCAATGGATTCAGATACTACCCCAAGTGAATATTCCAACCAAGTTCTTGATCTTCTGGGTCTCATCATCAGAAATTTCTGAGCCTAAATCTTCTCTAGTTTCTAGGATCACCCATTTTCTCATTTCTCCCTTCTCCTTTGAGTTCAGAGTCTTGCCAATTTAGTCCCTTCCCTAACCACAACTTATAATAAGGTGACACAGCAAAGTGATGAAAGTCTAGACGGTCTGGTTTTACTCCTGGGTTTTTGCCACCTACTTACTGTGTGGCATTAGGCAAGCTATTCAACGTCTCTGGGCCTCAGTTTCCCCCGAAAAGTGAATATTATGAATATTACCTGCTGGGCTTCCACAGTGGTGCAGTGGTTGGGAGTCTGCCTGCTGATGCAGGGGGCACGGGTTCGTGCCCCGGTCCGGGAGGATCCCACATGCCGTGGAGCGGCTGGGCCCGTGAGCCATGGCCGCTGAGCCCGCGCGTCCAGAGCCTGTGATCTGCAGCGGGAGAGGCCACAACAGTGAGAGGCCTGCGTACCACACAAAAAAAAGAACATTACCTGCCTATAGGGTTGCCATTATGAGGAATATGTGGGTAAATATTTGGTAAGAACTAAGAATAGTACTTGTTATAGTCTAAGCACTACAGTTGTGCTTTTTAATAATAATAAATGAAATTCCAAAAGTATACCTTACTCAACTTTCTGTCATAACTTTGAAGTGTTGGTCTATGTGTTGGGTCTTGTCGGCCTGTAAAGGAGGAGAGGTGTCCGTAGCTTTGGTGTCAGACGTGCTGCCTGCCGAAGCACCGATGCCCGTCAACGCCGTGACCGCCAAAGCCATGAACGGGTGCCGGAGAAAGCAGGAGCAGAATGGAAGATGACGGCGTGGGAAGGTGGTGTGGTGTCCATAGGTTCGGGGTCTGAGGTGCTGCCTGCTGAAGCACCGATGCCCGCCAAAGCCGTAAATGGGGTGCTGGAGAAAACAGGAGCAGAACGGAAGATGAAGGCGTGGGAAGGAGGCGTGGTGTCCATAGGTTCGGGGTCAGACGTGCTGCCTGCTGAAGCACCGATGCCCGGCAAAGGCGTAAATGGGGTGCTGGGGAAAACAGGAGCAGAATGGTAGATGATGGCGTGGGAAGGAGGTGTGGTGTCCATGGGTTCCATATCAGAGCTGCTGCGTGCCTGATCTGAGAGTAGAGAGTGACAGTGGGAGAGCTTCTCACTCCTTTTATATCTGACGGCTCCGCCTGCCTCTGTGACATGTCCATTGTACGTGTCACAGAGAAAGGGCGGGCGGGGCAGGGGGTGAGTCAGGGGGCACATGCGAGCCCAGCTGGTGGAGAAACCCCAGCCCAGAGGCAAAAGGCGGGGCCCCTTCTGGACTTTCTAGTGGCTGGGTCTTCTCGCTGTGGGTGGCAGGTGTTTGGCACGGGATGGGCCACCATGCAGAGACTGTTGGGGTCTGTGGAAGCCTTCTCCTTCAGAGCTCACCCTGCCTGGGCACCGGCCGTGCAGGCCCCTCAGCCGCACGTATGTATCGGCCAGCCCTTCCCCACTACGGGGCCCAGAGGCCAGAGCCTGCTCAGAGCTGAGGGCAGGAGGCACCCAGAGCTTGCCAGGGTGTGGGCCATCTCCTCCGGGGACCTCCCCAGCTTCTCTGCGAGGCCTGGAGACAGGATCACCTTCTCCAGGGCTGCTCAGCTGCCAGCATCACCATGAGCCAGGTGGCGAAGGTTTCTGAGCAGGAGATGCAGAGCCCTGATCCGACTGCATGCTGCACCCCACGATGTCCCTTCCTGGCAGGTAGGTTCTTTCTTCACTTCTTTTTTGAAATTTGGTCAGACAACATTTAAACCTTGCACCGTTCTTCAGGGTATACAGATGGTAGTGGCTTAGCCGGGATTCGAAGCAAGCCTGTGTGATTCCAGAGCTCGTGTTCTGGACTGTGGTGCCACCTTATCATATATGCTTCATGTGTTACTTGTTTTGCATTTTTTCGTGTAGTCCTTATGGTACTTAGCCCTAAGTGCCATACCTGGAACGAACAGCTACACTGCCCTGTAGGAGGTCTTCTTTTGTTCACCACATGAATTGGTCATCCACCACACTGTGTTCTAATCTCAGAAGATACAGGTCAAAGACCACCAGTTGTCAGCTGGTGCTACCATTGGTGCTGCCATTCCACGTTTCTAACTGAGGCTTGAAGGCCGGATTTTCCCTTTGTCTAGTTTGAAGGATCCAGATATGTAAAGATTGTAGTCTAGATAAATCATGGGCTATCCTGAAAGAAATTCACCAGTGAATTGTTCCGTATGGATTAGAAGCCAGTTTCTCTGGCCTTCCTGGAGTATATCCAGCAAGGCGTCTCATTCATGTCTAGAAAGCAAATATATCCTTTATTGCAACTTCAGCGTGGAGCGATGTATTGGTTTAAAGTACGATCAGCACAATTTGGTCATAGTGAGTATGCCAGCTGGGTCCACTCTTTATTACACATATGTAACTCGAGAGATTCTTATGCCCAAGAGAGGAGACGTACTCTTGGGTGTCTAGGACAAGGGAAACATGTGTTGTTATTCAGGAGCTGGAAGCTGATGGTCTACACATCACTTGACCTTGTTTAAAACTTGTGTCTTTGGCTTGCTTCATTGGAGTGTTTTCTGTCTCCTGGGGCTGACATTGTGTGTTATGTATCACACAGGTGACATGTAGAAGTTTCAGAACCCAGAATCGTATAGATCAGTCACAATGTATTTCTATATTTTTGTTCAAAGTCTATGGAAAATAACACTGGGCATAATCCATATATTCCAAAATTAGTTGGACCCTCTGCTCACGAGATTCTTGTTATGGTATGTCACAGCAAATTTGGACTTCCATCCCCAATAAACTTTGGGGTTGGAGGACACAAAAAGCTTTTGCTCACACCTAAATTATGTCTGAAAGAAAAGGGTAAATATTATAAGCCCTTTCTAACCTCTCCAAGAGCAGAAATGATTTACAGCTGTGGCATTGAACCCTAATTCCTCGATCTCATTTGAGAAGGGTTCAGTAAGAAACAATGTCTTGATTTTTGTTTGATTGGCTTCTTCCCTGTTTTCTCATCTTGCTTACCAACAATCCATTGTAATTCATGAGTTAGTATGGCAGCAGGCTGAGTGTTCCCTGGAGCTCATTAAATGACCTTTTTTTCCTAAAATGACTTTTGTCTCCTTGTTTTCAGCCCCTCTTCTTTCCTCTGCCCTTTACTATAACCAGAGCTCAGCAAAAGCTGACTGGTTTTGTGCAGACCTTACTTAGGGTTAGTCTTTTCTTCATTATTTTATTCATGGCTCCTCCATTTCATTGTTTGCCTTCTCGAAATGTGTTGAAATCTTTCTGTGGTGGATGACTTCCAAAATGTCTTGGCTTTGATTGGTTGATTAATATTGGTATTTCTACAGTATTGTTTAAATATGGTTTCAGGAGGAACAGAAAGTGAATATGTTTCCTTGTCTTCCATCTTGAGCTGAAAATCCCTGTGGAGTTTAGCATCCAATGTTCCCATGGGAAAAAACCCAACCTTGGCATTACTAGATGTGACACTCAAGATTTCAGCTTTTCTTGGGCAATCACTGAGGATTGGAATATGTGGTCATTTCTAAAGGGAAAATAATAACTATCTCATGGAGTAGATTTGAGGATTAAATTAGAGAATGAACATGAAAATGTTTTGTAAGGCTTAAAAATCTATAAAAATGTTTTTGTTATTATTTGATTTGTGGCTATTTCAGCTTTCCTCGACAGTTGTTTATGACCTTGCATATGAGATAAAATGCCCCCTGGTTTATTGTTTTGAAAGCCAGAATATATTTTTCAATAGCTCGATGGAAATGGCATCATTTGTGAAGGTTAAGGGTGAAGGGATAAATGTTTCTTGACACCTATCCCTTTACAATGTTTTCAGGAACTAATTGACACATGTATTCCTCTTCCAAATTTTGTTGAGCACCTCCTACGAGCCACATGCTTTACATCAGGTGTTGGAAAGCATTTTCTGGATTTTAAATATCTTAGGCTTTGTGGGCCGTATACAGCTTCTGTAGCTTCTCCTCTTTCTTCTTCAAGAAGCTTTCTAAACGTGAGAACCATTATTAGCTCACAGTCCCACAGATCCAGGCTGAGAGCCTGATTTGATTTGTGGCCAGTATTTGCCGATTCCTGCTCTGCATCCTCACTGAGGAGGGGCACCATGTTTGAGTAATCACTTCTTTGAATCAACTCTTGGTCTTCTAGGGCTTGTCCTTACTCTCCTACACTGTCTAAACAACATGGCATCCAGAGAGATCCTGTTAAAACATAAGTCAGATCATGTCACTGAAATCTCTTCAATGGCTTCTTCACAGAAGAATCAAAGTCCTCAAAGTGCCTCCAGAGCCCTAGAACTGTGGACCTCTGTTTCGTGTCTGACTGTTTCCTTCTCCTCTCCACTTTGCTTGCTCTGTTTTCCACACACTGACATCCTTTCTGCTCCTTGGGTACTCCAGCCTACTCTTGCCTCATTGACTTTCCATCTGACTGTTCCCTCTACCTGTACTACTCACTTCCCAGATATGCTCCTTGCTCCCTCTTAAATTTTATCTTCCCCAGGAAGTCCTCAGGGATCACTTAGTTTCAGCTAGCAGCCTCCTCCTAGCAGCTAACAATCTCCATCTCCCTTCCCTGCTTGCTGTTTTTCTCCAGCACTTCCCTGATACATTCCCGCACTGTCACGGCTCAGCTTCACTAAGTGATCATTGCCGCAGCGTGGCCTCGGGGACACTGGTTGCGGACAAGATGCTCACACCTGCTTGGGGGCCCCGGCTCACCTCCCAGCCCCTCAGGTGCAGCGTGCGCAGGACCCGCGTTGCAGGCAGAAGACACAGGGCCACTGGCCCCAGCTAGGCAGGCCCCTCGATGCCGTGCTCACGATGGCTCAGACCTCTTCGCTATCCGCACTGCTGTTCAAACCTGCGGGCAGCGCAAAGTGGGCGGGGATCGAAGACCTCCGCCCGCTCCTCTGTGTGTCAGCACGCAGCCCCGCCTCCCATGGGGACCCAGCCTGAGGAGCAGGGGCGGGAGATTTGAGACTAGGGTGGCGCGAAAGGTAGGAGGTGTGGAGAGTTTGGGGTTTACAAGAAGTGTTTGCTTACTGATCCAAAAAAAGTGAGACATGGATGTATCAACGCATTTAAAAAGTCATTAAAGTGCCGCTAAGTGTCTGTGCTCGCCCCGCCTAGGAGAGAGCGTGCACTCCGTGAGGGACACATGAAAGGCTGAGTGAACGTCTGCCTGTGGTCCGTTACCTGGTGCACGGGTGTGTGAATTTTTGCAGAGAGCTCTTAATTTCCGTTGTCTCTGCTGACTTGACACCGTGGTTGGCAAACGGTGACGTGTTCAGTGTATTCAGGACATGATCATGGTTACTAATAATCACTTTGTTTTGCACTGACACCTCCACAGAGAATTGACTACTGAATGTCCACTTTAGAGAAACTGAGGCGTAGGAAGTGAAGTGACTGAGTAAGAGGAAGGACTCAGACAATTGGTGTTAGTAAATTAACCCTGCAGGGGGCCGTTAGACTGTGGTGGCTCGAGTGATGCAGCCGCCTATGTAGAGCAAGGAAAATCTAAGCCTGTCAATGGCTCAGGGTGACGGACACCGCTGAGGACAACCAGTCACAAACCACCAACTAGGCTTTAAAGCTATAGCAAATCATTCATTTCCTTGCTTTCCTTCTGCCCTTTTAAAATAAACATCTCTGCAGCTCCTGTGGCTGGAGTGCTCCTCACCACTTCCACTTTGGTGGTGCCTGAATTGAATCGAATTTTGCTCCCATAAAGTCTTAAAATTTTAAATATGCCTCAGTTTGTGTTTTAAGGTTGGCCGTAGAAGTTGGATTTGTGTCCAGTTTCTAGAACAGTGGTCGTCCTCTGGTCAGGCCTTAGGCGTTCTGTGTACAACGTTCCTCTTGTACCACCACCTTCTGGATGCCTCCACCCTCTACCAGCTCCCGTGCATCAGATCCCCTAGATGCTCACATTATAACGTCGCAGACACTCCTCTGTCTTCCAGCCAGCGTGTGAACTGAAACATTTCCATTCCTGTTGAAGAGTCTGGTGTGACCACTTTCCCAAACACAGCCACTCCCCCGCTGACCCTGGGTAACCACTCTTCTGAACTTGGTCTCCATCACTGGCATGGACGTCTTTCTATTTATGCTACATTTTTAAGTACTCGTAAACCGCATATAGTATTCTGTATTTTGTCTTCTTACTTGCTTTATTTAGTGTTATCTTTGCTAGGTTCATCCATGCTGACACGTAAAGATCTGTCTAGTTCATGTACTTTCCTCGCTATGTAGGATTCCCATGTATGGAAATACAATAATTTATATGTGCATTTTCCTGTTGATGGATATTTAAATTGTTTCCAATTTTCAGTATGATTTCTTTTAAAAACCTTTTTATATACTTTTTAAAAGGTTACTTTACATTTACAGTTATTACAAAATATTGCCTATATTCCCTGTGTTGTACAATACATCCTTGAGCCTATTGTGGACCTAGTAGTTTACATCTCTCACTTTCCGACCCCTGTATTGCCCCCTCCTCCCCCTCCGTGCTGGCAACCATTAGTTAGTTCTCTATATCTGTAACTCTCCTTCTGTTTTGTTATATTTGGTAGATTGTTGTATTTTTTAGATTCCATATATAGGTGATATCCTACAGTATTTGTTTCTGTTTGACTTATTTCACTTACCACAATGCCCTCCAAGTCCATCTATGTTGCTGCAAATGGCAAAATTTTGTTCTTTTGTAAGGCTGAGTAGTATGCCATTGGTTATATGTACCACATCTTCTTTACCTATTCATCTCTTGATGACACTTAGGTTGCTTCCATATCTTGGTCATTGTACACAAGGATGCTGCGAACATTGGGGTGCATGTATCTTTTCCAATACATGTTATTGAGAACACGTGTTTTTGGTTTTCTCAGATTTATACCTAAGAGTGGAGTTGTGAGGTGCTACAGTAGTTCTCTTTTTAGGTTTTGGAGAACCCTCTATACTGTTTTCCACAGTGACTGCACCAGTTTACGTCCCTACCAACAGTGTACCAGGGTTCCCTTTTCTCTCAAAATTGTAAATTTTCTTCCTAGTGGTAATTGAGATGATAGTTCAATAATAACATAAGATCAGGTGAAGTCTAAAGAAATTTTAGAACACCTGGATAAAGTAAGAAAACATCTGTTCTCTGGCATCTGAATGTTGGAGAGACACCAAGACATGTGGGCCAAGTTGTGGAGAGAAGGGAAACACAGACGCAAGCTTGACATTTGCTGCAGCTTTTCTCCTTGGGGCATTTGCTGATTCAAACCTTACAGCCTAGGAGCTGAAAAGCCAAAGAGTTCAAAAGGCTCTAACCACAGAAGCCAAACAGCAAGAGCCGTTTTACATTGATAAAAAGCATTTTAACTATGCCGAAGCAGAAAATGAAAAGAAAGAACTTTGCATTGCATTTAATAAAAGTTTAGGGAGATCTTTGTGGTATTTTAGTGAACTTATTGGCGGAAATTTAGCCATGTACATTGTGTTGGAGAGGCACCAAGAGTTCAAGAATTCTCACATTTTGAGGACACAATTACCTTACATGTTGGCCTGGTGGCAGCCATTTACATAACAATGATTTGGAGGATGTGGTGTTAGTCAGCTCTTGCTGTGATAATGCTTTGGAAGAAATCGCCCCAAAACTCAGTTACATAAACAAGAATTTATTTTCCTTGGACCTATGTGCTAGCTGGAGTGGCTCTCTTTTAGACCTCTAGATGGCTGGTTTTGCTCCGTGTTTTGGGTCAGTTTGAGGTCTGTCACTCACATCTTCCTCTGGAGCCCGAGTGTGAGGCCGCAGCTCCCAAGCCCTGTCTTCTCACAAAGTTCACTGAAACATAAGAGGTGCATGCAAATAGCAACCATAAGCATGCTGAAGTGGCTATACTGATACCAGAAAATATAGACTTTAAAACAAACCAAAAAGTTACTAGATATGAAAAGGGACATTTTATGATAAAAAAGGGAAGATACCAAAATTTTTAACATATTTGCCCTGAATAAGATAAAACCAAACTACATGAAGAAGAAAATACCAAAACCCATGAAGAATTGAAGGAAGAAATAGATAATTGCACAATATTAGGTAGAGGCTTCAGTACTCCACGGTCAATAATGGATAGAACAATTAGGCAGAAGCTCAACAACGATATAGAAGACTTGGACAAGACTATGAATTAACAAGACCTACTAAATGTCTAGAGAACACTCAACCGAACAGTAAAATGCTCATCCTGCTCGACTACATGTGAAACGTTTCCCAGCATAGACGACATGCTAGGCTGTAAGACAAGAGATTAAAAGCCACATACATTGCTGGTGGGAATGTAAAATGGCGCGGCCATTTTACAAAACAGCTTGAGAGTTCCTGCAAGTGTTAAACACCGAGTTACCCTATGACCCAGCAGTTCCATTACTAAATATATACCTAAGAGAAATAAAAACTTATGTCTGCACAAAAGCTTGTACGTGAATGTTCAGAGAAGCATATTTCTAAAAACAAAAGGTGGAAATAATTCAAATGTCAATCTGATAAATGAAGAAACAAAATGTGGAAGAGCCGTACAATAGAATAGCATTGAGTTATAAAAAGGAATGAAATATTGATCCATGTTACAACATGAATGAACCATGAAAGCATTATGTAAAGTTAAAGCAGCCAATCACAAAAGATCACATATTGTATGGTGCCATTTCTATGAAATGCCCAGAATAGCCAATCTGTAGTGACAGGAAGTCGATTAGTGGTTGCCTAGGGCTGAGAGGGTTGAGGAGAATGAAAAAACCTTGTTAATGTGTAATGGGTTTTCTGTGGGGGGACAAAAATCTACAATTGGATTGTCGTGATGGTTCCACAAGTCTTTTAGTGGTTACACTAAGAACCACTGAATTGTATACATAAAAGAGTTGAAATTATGGTATGTAAATTACATCCCCATAAAGCTGTTAAAATTATGATAATTTTATAGTTATAAATTTGAAAATTCATCCAAAATTACACAATCTTAACAAATGCAACCTAACAAGACTAACCCAACAAAGAAAAAATATCTAAAACACCTGTCTCTACTCAAAAAGTTGTTTGTATAGTTAAGTACCTTTACAGAAAATGATTTCCAGGGATAAATGGGTTTCCAAGTAACTTCTTCCAAATATTTAGGGAAGAAGTATTGGTAATCTTACATAAAAATCTTCCAGGAAACAGAAAACTATATATTGCTCAAAGTATTTATAAGGCCAACATGAGCTTCAGATCAAAAGTAAAAAGAAGGGCTTCCCTGATGGTGCAGTGGTTAAGAATCCGCCTCCCAATGCAGGGGACACGGGTTCGAGCCCTTGTGGGGGAAGATCCCACATGCCGTGGAGCAACTACGCCCACGTGCCACAACTGCTGAGCCAGGGCTCTGGAGCCTGCGAGCCACAACTGCTGAGCCCGTGTGCCGCAACTACTGAAGCCTGCAGGCCTAGAACCCATGCTCCAAAACAAGACAGGCCACCGCAAGGAGAAGCCTACTCACCACGACAAAGAATAGCCCCCCGCTCACCGCAACTACAGAAAGCTCGCGTGCAACAATGAAGACCCAATGCAGCCAAAAATAAATAAATAAAAAATAAAGTATAGAATCTTAAAAACAAAACAAAACAAAATCTATAAAGCATATGACAAGAATAGAATCACAGGCCAGTTTCTCTTTTGAAAATGCATGCAAAATGTGTAAACAGAAGCACAAACTGTACCCATGGTATGTAAAACAATCATATATCAGAATCAAAGTAGCTTTATTTTGGTAATGCCAGGTTGCTTTAATGTTCAAACATGAAATTCATCCCAGGAATGAATTAGAGTGGGAAAAGAAGTCATTTAAAACAGAAGCCTTGGGAATTCCCTGGTTTTCCAGTGGTTAGAACTTGGCGCTTTCACTGCTGGGGCCCTGGGGTCCAATCCCAGGTCAGGGAAATAAGATCCTCCAAGACATGAGGCCGGGCCCCGAAAAAAAAATAATGAAGTCTTAACCAGGAGAAGCACAAGATCGAATAAACATAACAGATAACACCTTATGAAAAGTAGGTGAAGATTATGGAATATTCTAAAATTTAAAACAAAAAGAAACTTTTAAAGATTCCAAAGAATGTGACTAATATTGTACATAGGCAAAAAATAAAATGAAATAAAATATACAAATGATGGGAGCCCCAAAATCCAGATGCCCAAGTCCTGTCTCTGAAGATTCTCATTCAATGGGTTCTGGATTTCCTCTATGTTTCAAAACCTACAGGTGATTCTGATACGACTCACAGACACAATGTAAAGCTTCTGCTTTGCAGGAGAGAATACCAGATTATTCTGTTATTTTATAGTTATACTAACAGGTTGTACTATGGACGGATAAGTCTGATGTCAAAATGCACTCCCCACTAGGGATAAAAAAGGAACTAGTAGTCTCTACTGCTACTTGGTGGCAGCATGCATGTATTGCAAGAGCAATTATTGTAGGAATCCAAATTAGGGGAACATTTTAGAATTGGAAAACTACATACAGATCATCTAGTCAAGCTTCCAGCTGTTATAGTTGTAAAAACGAAGGCCCATATAAGTGAAATGATTTATCTCCAAAGAGTGTTAGTGAAAGAGTATGAAATAAAAAATATCTCTGAACTTTTAATTTAGTGCTGTTTTTATTAATCTCAAGTACTAACTTAAACTTCAGTGTGAGAGATTTGGGATTGAATTCTTGCTCAGATTTACTGATTGTGTGCCTTTTAGTAAGTTACTAAAACACGATTTATTTTTTAACAGGTTTATTTATTTATTTATTTTTGGCTGCATAGGCTCGTCATTGCTGTGCGCGGGCTTTCTCTAGTTGCAGTGAGCGGGGGCTACTCTTTGTTGCAGTGCGCAGGCTTCTCATTGGGGTGGCTTCTCGTTGTTGCTGAGCATGGAGTGTAGGTGTGTGGGCTTCAGTAGTTTTGGTTCACGGGCTCTAGAGCGCAGGCTCGGTAGTTGTGGCGCACGGTCTTAGTTGCTCCGTGGCATGTGCAGTCTCATTTGCAGGTTCTGGGGAGGATTAAATGAGCTCATATGATATCCAATTGACTGAGGCAGAGTAGGCTTGGGATGAATCTTTGCTTGGTTTTCATTAGCTGCGGAGAAGACGATGACGGCTTGGTGCCTCGCCAAATTTCACATGGGTGTGCCTCCCTTGGGGATCTTGTTAAATGCAGGCTGGTATTCAGTAGTTCTGGGTGGGGCCTGGATTCTGTCCTTCTAAGAAGCTCCTAGGTGACAGTGATGCTGAGGGCAAGGGTCCAGCTCCCGCATTTCTCCCTTTCCGGAAGAGCAGGACGTCTGCCCCCCGGGAGGAGAAAACATCCACAAAGTGACTACTAGGCACCAGCTTCCCTTACAGGCAAAGGACCTTTACCACTGCTCCCAACCATTGTGTCTGAGGCGCAGCAAGCCAAAACACTGCGATGCTGAGGTTTGCAGCAAAGAGGAGGTTTATTCACAGGGCAGCCATGCGAGGAAGTGACGTGAAAATAGGTCTCCAATCCTCCTTCCCAAAAGCAAGGGGCTTGGGGTATCTGTGGGATAAAGAATAAAGCAGCAGGGCAGTATGGGTCATGGGGAGCTTGAGGCAAGGTGATTGGAAAAAGATGTGCTCCTCATTGTTCTGAGCTGGTGTAATAGGCTACAGGGCTCAGCACATTCTCAGGCTGGAGTTTTGGGCCCTCTGATGGCAGAAGGTCAAAAGGCACTTGCCCAGGTGGAAGATCGGTGGTCCTCTCCACTCTAAACCAGCTCCGCCTAACTAGGCACAGCTGATTCCAAGTTCCTGGACAATACCGGGGCAAACATCTTTTTGCTTATGCTACATGCTACTTGGAGGACGTGCAAGTGTTCAAGGTACCTTGATGAGTGAAGACAGGATTTCACTAATCATGACACATGGTTTCACTTCCAGGTGAGCAGAAGAGACCTGTAGGCTGAGTCTGGCTCCTGGCACCTGGCATTGGAGGCAGATGGTTTAAAAACGGGCTCCCCCACCCTCTGTGTGATCTTAGGTAGATAGACTATTGATCGTTTTCTCCAATTAAAATGTGTGACTGGAAACACACTTAGTGGCATGTCTGACACACAGCAGTTCTGCTACCGTAGGTCCTTCTTGGAAACTGAAGCCGTGGTTTTGAGGGATCATCAAAACCAGTACAATGCTTGCCATGTTTCTCCTTGTTCATCCTGGTGACAAACCTGGTAGAGAGAGCTCCATCCTCTCCCACAGGACCACACCCCTAGTACTTAGAGTGAAGTGGTTATGTCTCACTTAAGGCACCTTTTCCTTTTCCTTCCTTCTTCTTTCTTCACTAATCTTCATCCAACTGGCCTTTCTAAATTTTACACAAAACAAAACCATTTCTCAATGGATTCAGATAATACCCCGAGTGAATATTCCAACCAAGTTCTTGATCTTCCGGGTCTCATCATCAGAAATTTCTGAGCCTAAATCTTCTCTAGTTTCTAGGATCACTCATTTTCTCATTTCTCCCTTCTCCTTTGAGTTCAGAGTCTTGCCAATTTAGTCCCTTCCCTAACCACAACTTATAATAAGGTGACACAGCAAAGTGATGAAAGTCTAGACGGTCTGGTTTTACTCCTGGGTTTTTGCCACCTACTTACTGTGTGGCATTAGGCAAGCTATTCAACGTCTCTGGGCCTCAGTTTCCCCCAAAAAGTGAATATTATGAATATTACCTGCCGGGCTTCCATAGTGGTGCAGTGGTTGGGAGTCTGCCTGCTGATGCAGGGGGCACGGGTTCGTGCCCCGGTCCGGGAGGATCCCACATGCCGTGGAGCGGCTGGGCCCGTGAGCCATGGCCGCTGAGCCCGCGCGTCCAGAGCCTGTGATCTGCAGCGGGAGAGGCCACAACAGTGAGAGGCCTGCGTACCACACAAAAAAAGAACATTACCTGCCTATAGGGTTGCCATTATGAGGAATATGTGGGTAAATATTTGGTAAGAACTTAGAATAGTACTTGTTATAGTCTAAGCACTACAGTTGTGCTTTTTAATAATAATAAATGAAATTCCAAAAGTATACCTTACTCAACTTTCTGTCATAAATTTGAAGTGTTGGTCTATGTGTTGGGTCTTGTCGGCCTGTAAAGGAGGAGAGGTGTCCGTAGCTTTGGTGTCAGACGTGCTGCCTGCCGAAGCACCGATGCCCGTCAACGCCGTGACCGCCAAAGCCATGAACGGGTGCCGGAGAAAGCAGGAGCAGAATGGAAGATGATGGCGTGGGAAGGTGGTGTGGTGTCCATAGGTTCGGGGTCTGAGGTGCTGCCTGCTGAAGCACCGATGCCCGCCAAAGCCGTAAATGGGGTGCTGGAGAAAACAGGAGCAGAACGGAAGATGACGGCGTGGGAAGGAGGCGTGGTGTCCATAGGTTCGGGGTCAGACGTGCTGCCTGCTGAAGCACCGATGCCCGGCAAAGGCGTAAATGGGGTGCTGGGGAAAACAGGAGCAGAATGGTAGATGATGGCGTGGGAAGGAGGTGTGGTGTCCATGGGTTCCATATCAGAGCTGCTGCGTGCCTGATCTGAGAGTAGAGAGTGACAGTGGGAGAGCTTCTCACTCCTTTTATATCTGACGGCTCCGCCTGCCTCTGTGACATGTCCATTGTACGTGTCACAGAGAAAGGGCGGGCGGGGCAGGGGGTGAGTCAGGGGGCACATGCGAGCCCAGCTGGTGGAGAAACCCCAGCCCAGAGGCAAAAGGCGGGGCCCCTTCTGGACTTTCTAGTGGCTGGGTCTTCTCGCTGTGGGTGGCAGGTGTTTGGCACGGGATGGGCCACCATGCAGAGACTGTTGGGGTCTGTGGAAGCCTTCTCCTTCAGAGCTCACCCTGCCTGGGCACCGGCTCTGCAGGCCCCTCAGCCGCACGTATGTATCGGCCAGCCCTTCCCCACTACGGGGCCCAGAGGCCAGAGCCTGCTCAGAGCTGAGGGCAGGAGGCACCCAGAGCTTGCCAGGGTGTGGGCCATCTCCTCCGGGGACCTCCCCAGCTTCTCTGCGAGGCCTGGAGACAGGATCACCTTCTCCAGGGCTGCTCAGCTGCCAGCATCACCATGAGCCAGGTGGCGAAGGTTTCTGAGCAGGAGATGCAGAGCCCTGATCCGACTTCATGCTGCACCCCACGATGTCCCTTCCTGGCAGGTAGGTTCTTTCTTCACTTCTTTTTTGAAATTTGGTCAGACAACATTTAAACCTTGCACCGTTCTTCAGGGTATACAGATGGTAGTGGCTTAGCCGGGATTCGAAGCAAGCCTGTGTGATTCCAGAGCTCGTGTTCTGGACTGTGGTGCCACCTTATCATATATGCTTCATGTGTTACTTGTTTTGCATTTTTTCGTGTAGTCCTTATGGTACTTAGCCCTAAGTGCCATACCTGGAACGAACAGCTACACTGCCCTGTAGGAGGTCTTCTTTTGTTCACCACATGAATTGGTCATCCACCACACTGTGTTCTAATCTCAGAAGATACAGGTCAAAGACCACCAGTTGTCAGCTGGTGCTACCATTGGTGCTGCCATTCCACGTTTCTAACTGAGGCTTGAAGGCCGGATTTTCCCTTTGTCTAGTTTGAAGGATCCAGATATGTAAAGATTGTAGTCTAGATAAATCATGGGCTATCCTGAAAGAAATTCACCAGTGAATTGTTCCGTATGGATTAGAAGCCAGTTTCTCTGGCCTTCCTGGAGTATATCCAGCAAGGCGTCTCATTCATGTCTAGAAAGCAAATATATCCTTTATTGCAGCTTCAGCGTGGAGCGATGTATTGGTTTAAAGTACGATCAACACAATTTGGTCATAGTGAGTATGCCAGCTGGGTCCACTCTTTATTACACATATGTAACTCGAGAGATTCTTATGCCCAAGAGAGGAGACGTACTCTTGGGTGTCTAGGACAAGGGAAACATGTGTTGTTATTCAGGAGCTGGAAGCTGATGGTCTACACATCACTTGACCTTGTTTAAAACTTGTGTCTTTGGCTTGCTTCATTGGAGTGTTTTCTGTCTCCTTGGGCTGACATTGTGTGTTATGTATCACACAGGTGACATGTAGAAGTTTCAGAACCCAGAATCGTATAGATCAGTCACAATGTATTTCTATATTTTTGTTCAAAGTCTATGGAAAATAACACTGGGCATAATCCATATATTCCAAAATTAGTTGGACCCTCTGCTCACGAGATTCTTGTTATGGTATGTCACAGCAAATTTGGACTTCCATCCCCAATAAACTTTGGGGTTGGAGGACACAAAAAGCTTTTGCTCACACCTAAATTATGTCTGAAAGAAAAGGGTAAATATTATAAGCCCTTTCTAACCTCTCCAAGAGCAGAAATGATTTACAGCTGTGGCATTGAACCCTAATTCCTCGATCTCATTTGAGAAGGGTTCAGTAAGAAACAATGTCTTGATTTTTGTTTGTTTGGCTTCTTCCCTGTTTTCTCATCTTGCTTACCAACAATCCATTGTAATTCATGAGTTAGTATGGCAGCAGGCTGAGTGTTCCCTGGAGCTCATTAAATGACCTTTTTTTCCTAAAATGACTTTTGTCTCCTTGTTTTCAGCCCCTCTTCTTTCCTCTGCCCTTTACTATAACCAGAGCTCAGCAAAAGCTGACTGGTTTTGTGCAGACCTTACTTAGTGTTAGTCTTTTCTTCATTATTTTATTCATGGCTCCTCCATTTCATTGTTTGCCTTCTCGAAATGTGTTGAAATCTTTCTGTGGTGGATGACTTCCAAAATGTCTTGGCTTTGATTGGTTGATTAATATTGGTATTTCTACAGTATTGTTTAAATATGGTTTCAGGAGGAACAGAAAGTGAATATGTTTCCTTGTCTTCCATCTTGAGCTGAAAATCCCTGTGGAGTTTAGCATCCAATGTTCCCATGGGAAAAAACCCAACCTTGGCATTACTAGATGTGACACTCAAGATTTCAGCTTTTCTTGGGCAATCACTGAGGATTGGAATATGTGGTCATTTCTAAAGGGAAAATAATAACTATCTCATGGAGTAGATTTGAGGATTAAATTAGAGAATGAACATGAAAATGCTTTGTAAGGCTTAAAAATCTATAAAAATGTTTTTGTTATTATTTGATTTGTGGCTATTTCAACTTTCCTCGACAGTTGTTTATGACCTTGCATATGTGATAAAATGCCCCCTGGTTTATTGTTTTGAAAGCCAGAATATATTTTTCAATAGCTCGATGGAAATGGCATCATTTGTGAAGGTTAAGGGTGAAGGGATAAATGTTTCTTGACACCTATCCCTTTACAATGTTTTCAGGAACTAATTGACACATGTATTCCTCTTCCAAATTTTGTTGAGCACCTCCTACGAGCCACATGCTTTACATCAGGTGTTGGAAAGCATTTTCTGGATTTTAAATATCTTAGGCTTTGTGGGCCGTATACAGCTTCTGTAGCTTCTCCTCTTTCTTCTTCAAGAAGCTTTCTAAACGTGAGAACCATTATTAGCTCACAGTCCCACAGATCCAGGCTGAGAGCCTGATTTGATTTGTGGCCAGTATTTGCCGATTCCTGCTCTGCATCCTCACTGAGGAGGGGCACCATGTTTGAGTAATCACTTCTTTGAATCAACTCTTGGTCTTCTGGGGCTTGTCCTTACTCTCCTACACTGTCTAATCAACATGGCATCCAGAGAGATCCTGTTAAAACATAAGTCAGATCATGTCACTGAAATCTCTTCAATGGCTTCTTCACAGAAGAATCAAAGTCCTCAAAGTGCCTCCAGAGCCCTAGAACTGTGGACCTCTGTTTCGTGTCTGACTGTTTCCTTCTCCTCTCCACTTTGCTTGCTCTGTTTTCCACACACTGACATCCTTTCTGCTCCTTGGGTACTCCAGCCTACTCTTGCCTCATTGACTTTCCATCTGACTGTTCCCTCTACCTGTACTACTCACTTCCCAGATATGCTCCTTGCTCCCTCTTAAATTTTATCTTCCCCAGGAAGTCCTCAGGGATCACTTAGTTTCAGCTAGCAGCCTCCTCCTAGCAGCTAACAATCTCCATCTCCCTTCCCTGCTTGCTGTTTTTCTCCAGCACTTCCCTGATACATTCCCGCACTGTCGCGGCTCAGCTTCACTAAGTGATCATTGCCGCAGCGTGGCCTCGGGGACACTGGTTGCGGACACGATGCTCACACCTGCTTGGGGGCCCCGGCTCACCTCCCAGCCCCTCAGGTGCAGCGTGCGCAGGACCCGCGTTGCAGGCAGAAGACACAGGGCCACTGGCCCCAGCTAGGCAGGCCCCTCGATGCCGTGCTCACGATGGCTCAGACGTCTTCGCTATCCGCACTGCTGTTCAAACCTGCGGGCAGCGCAAAGTGGGCGGGGATCGAAGACCTCCGCCCGCTCCTCTGTGTGTCAGCACGCAGCCCCGCCTCCCATGGGGACCCAGCCTGAGGAGCAGGGGCGGGAGATTTGAGACTAGGGTGGCGCGAAAGGTAGGAGGTGTGGAGAGTTTGGGGTTTACAAGAAGTGTTTGCTTACTGATCCAAAAAAAGTGAGACATGGATGTATCAACGCATTTAAAAAGTCATTAAAGTGCCGCTAAGTGTCTGTGCTCGCCCCGCCTAGGAGAGAGCGTGCACTCCGTGAGGGACACATGAAAGGCTGAGTGAACGTCTGCCTGTGGTCCGTTACCTGGTGCACGGGTGTGTGAATTTTTGCAGAGAGCTCTTAATTTCCGTTGTCTCTGCTGACTTGACACGGTGGTTGGCAAACGGTGACGTGTTCAGTGTATTCAGGACATGATCATGGTTACTAATAATCACTTTGTTTTGCACTGACACCTCCACAGAGAATTGACTACTGAATGTCCACTTTAGAGAAACTGAGGCGTAGGAAGTGAACTGACTGAGTAAGAGGAAGGACTCAGACAATTGGTGTTAGTAAATTAACCCTGCAGGGGGCCGTTAGACTGTGGTGGCTTGAGTGATACAGCCGCCTATGTAGAGCAAGGAAAATCTAAGCCTGTCAATGGCTCAGGGTGACGGACACCGCTGAGGACAACCAGTCACAAACCACCAACTAGGCTTTAAAGCTATAGCAAATCATTCATTTCCTTGCTTTGCTTCTGCCCTTTTAAAATAAACATCTCTGCAGCTCCTGTGGCTGGAGTGCTCCTCACCGCTTCCACTTTGGTGGTGCCTGAATTGAATCGAATTTTGCTCCCATAAAGTCTTAAAATTTTAAATATGCCTCAGTTTGTGTTTTAAGGTTGGCCGTAGAAGTTGGATTTGTGTCCAGTTTCTAGAACAGTGGTCGTCCTCTGGTCAGGCCTTAGGCGTTCTGTGTACAACGTTCCTCTTGTACCACCACCTTCTGGATGCCTCCACCCTCTACCAGCTCCCGTGCATCAGATCCCCTAGATGCTCACATTATAACGTCGCAGACACTCCTCTGTCTTCCAGCCAGCGTGTGAACTGAAACATTTCCATTCCTGTTGAAGAGTCTGGTGTGACCACTTTCCCAAACAGAGCCACTCCCCCGCTGACCCTGGGTAACCACTCTTCTGAACTTGGTCTCCATCACTGGCATGGACGTCTTTCTATTTATGCTACATTTTTAAGTACTCGTAAACCTCATATAGTATTCTGTATTTTGTCTTCTTACTTGCTTTATTTAGTGTTATCTTTGCTAGGTTCATCCATGCTGACACGTAAAGATCTGTCTAGTTCATGTACTTTCCTCGCTATGTAGGATTCCCATGTATGGAAATACAATAATTTATATGTGCATTTTCCTGTTGATGGATATTTAAATTGTTTCCAATTTTCAGTATGATTTCTTTTAAAAACCTTTTTATATACTTTTTAAAAGGTTACTTTACATTTACAGTTATTACAAAATATTGCCTATATTCCCTGTGTTGTACAATACATCCTTGAGCCTATTGTGGACCTAGTAGTTTACATCTCTCACTTTCCGACCCCTGTATTGCCCCCTCCTCCCCCTCCGTGCTGGCAACCATTAGTTAGTTCTCTATATCTGTAACTCTCCTTCTGTTTTGTTATATTTGGTAGATTGTTGTATTTTTTAGATTCCATATATAGGTGATATCCTACAGTATTTGTTTCTGTTTGACTTATTTCACTTACCACAATGCCCTCCAAGTCCATCTATGTTGCTGCAAATGGCAAAATTTTGTTCTTTTGTAAGGCTGAGTAGTATGCCATTGGTTATATGTACCACATCTTCTTTACCTATTCATCTCTTGATGACACTTAGGTTGCTTCCATATCTTGGTCATTGTACACAAGGATGCTGCGAACATTGGGGTGCATGTATCTTTTCCAATACATGTTATTGAGAACACGTGTTTTTGGTTTTCTCAGATTTATACCTAAGAGTGGAGTTGTGAGGTGCTACAGTAGTTCTCTTTTTAGGTTTTGGAGAACCCTCTATACTGTTTTCCACAGTGACTGCACCAGTTTACGTCCCTACCAACAGTGTACCAGGGTTCCCTTTTCTCTCAAAATTGTAAATTTTCTTCCTAGTGGTAATTGAGATGATAGTTCAATAATAACATAAGATCAGGTGAAGTCTAAAGAAATTTTAGAACACCTGGATAAAGTAAGAAAACATCTGTTCTCTGGCATCTGAATGTTGGAGAGACACCAAGACATGTGGGCCAAGTTGTGGAGAGAAGGGAAACACAGACGCAAGCTTGACATTTGCTGCAGCTTTTCTCCTTGGGGCATTTGCTGATTCAAACCTTACAGCCTAGGAGCTGAAAAGCCAAAGAGTTCAAAAGGCTCTAACCACAGAAGCCAAACAGCAAGAGCCGTTTTACATTGATAAAAAGCATTTTAACTATGCCGAAGCAGAAAATGAAAAGAAAGAACTTTGCATTGCATTTAATAAAAGTTTAGGGAGATCTTTGTGGTATTTTAGTGAACTTATTGGCGGAAATTTAGCCATGTACATTGTGTTGGAGAGGCACCAAGAGTTCAAGAATTCTCACATTTTGAGGACACAATTACCTTACATGTTGGCCTGGTGGCAGCCATTTACATAACAATGATTTGGAGGATGTGGTGTTAGTCAGCTCTTGCTGTGATAATGCTTTGGAAGAAATCGCCCCAAAACTCAGTTACATAAACAAGAATTTATTTTCCTTGGACCTATGTGCTAGCTGCAGTGGCTCTCTTTTAGACCTCTAGATGGCTGGTTTTGCTCCGTGTTTTGGGTCAGTTTGAGGTCTGTCACTCACATCTTCCTCTGGAGCCCGAGTGTGAGGCTGCAGCTCCCAGGCCCTGTCTTCTCACAAAGTTCACTGAAACATAAGAGGTGCATGCAAATAGCAACCATAAGCATGCTGAAGTGGCTATACTGATACCAGAAAATATAGACTTTAAAACAAACCAAAAAGTTACTAGATATGAAAAGGGACATTTTATGATAAAAAAGGGAAGATACCAAAATTTTTAACATATTTGCCCTGAATAAGATAAAACCAAACTACATGAAGAAGAAAATACCAAAACCCATGAAGAATTGAAGGAAGAAATAGATAATTGCACAATATTAGGTAGAGGCTTCAGTAGTCCACGGTCAATAATGGATAGAACAATTAGGCAGAAGCTCAACAACGATATAGAAGACTTGGACAAGACTATGAATTAACAAGACCTACTAAATGTCTAGAGAACACTCAACCGAACAGTAAAATGCTCATCCTGCTCGACTACATGTGAAACGTTTCCCAGCATAGACGACATGCTAGGCTGTAAGACAAGAGATTAAAAGCCACATACATTGCTGGTGGGAATGTAAAATGGCGCGGCCATTTTACAAAACAGCTTGAGAGTTCCTGCAAGTGTTAAACACCGAGTTACCCTATGACCCAGCAGTTCCATTACTAAATATATACCTAAGAGAAATAAAAACTTATGTCTGCACAAAAGCTTGTACGTGAATGTTCAGAGAAGCATATTTCTAAAAACAAAAGGTGGAAATAATTCAAATGTCAATCTGATAAATGAAGAAACAAAATGTGGAAGAGCCGTACAATAGAATAGCATTGAGCTATAAAAAGGAATGAAATATTGATCCATGTTACAACATGAATGAACCATGAAAGCATTATGTAAAGTTAAAGCAGCCAATCACAAAAGATCACATATTGTATGGTGCCATTTCTATGAAATGCCCAGAATAGCCAATCTGTAGTGACAGGAAGTCGATTAGTGGTTGCCTAGGGCTGAGAGGGTTGAGGAGAATGAAAAAACCTTGTTAATGTGTAATGGGTTTTCTGTGGGGGGACAAAAATCTACAATTGGATTGTCGTGATGGTTCCACAAGTCTTTTAGTGGTTACACTAAGAACCACTGAATTGTATACATAAAAGAGTTGAAATTATGGTATGTAAATTACATCCCCATAAAGCTGTTAAAATTATGATAATTTTATAGTTATAAATTTGAAAATTCATCCAAAATTACACAATCTTAACAAATGCAACCTAACAAGACTAACCCAACAAAGAAAAAATATCTAAAACACCTGTCTCTACTCAAAAAGTTGTTTGTATAGTTAAGTACCTTTACAGAAAATGATTTCCAGGGATAAATGGGTTTCCACGTAACTTCTTCCAAATATTTAGGGAAGAAGTATTGGTAATCTTACATAAAAATCTTCCAGGAAACAGAAAACTATATATTGCTCAAAGTATTTATAAGGCCAACATGAGCTTCAGATCAAAAGTAAAAAGAAGGGCTTCCCTGATGGTGCAGTGGTTAAGAATCCGCCTCCCAATGCAGGGGACACGGGTTCGAGCCCTTGTGGGGGAAGATCCCACATGCCGTGGAGCAACTACGCCCACGTGCCACAACTGCTGAGCCAGCGCTCTGGAGCCTGCGAGCCACAACTGCTGAGCCCGTGTGCCGCAACTACTGAAGCCTGCAGGCCTAGAACCCATGCTCCACAACAAGACAGGCCACCGCAAGGAGAAGCCTACTCACCACGACAAAGAATAGCCCCCCGCTCACCGCAACTACAGAAAGCTCGCGTGCAACAATGAAGACCCAATGCAGCCAAAAATAAATAAATAAAAAATAAAGTATAGAATCTTAAAAACAAAACAAAACAAAATCTATAAAGCATATGACAAGAATAGAATCACAGGCCAGTTTCTCTTTTGAAAATGCATGCAAAATGTGTAAACAGAAGCACAAACTGTACCCATGGTATGTAAAACAATCATATATCAGAATCAAAGTAGCTTTATTTTGGTAATGCCAGGTTGCTTTAATGTTCAAACATGAAATTCATCCCAGGAATGAATTAGAGTGGGAAAAGAAGTCATTTAAAACAGAAGCCTTGGGAATTCCCTGGTTTTCCAGTGGTTAGAACTTGGCGCTTTCACTGCTGGGGCCCTGGGGTCCAATCCCAGGTCAGGGAAATAAGATCCTCCAAGACATGAGGCCGGGCCCCCCAAAAAAAATAATGAAGTCTTAACCAGGAGAAGCACAAGATCGAATAAACATAACGGATAACACCTTATGAAAAGTAGGTGAAGATTATGGAATATTCTAAAATTTAAAACAAAAAGAAACTTTTAAAGATTCCAAAGAATGTGACTAATATTGTACATAGGCAAAAAATAAAATGAAATAAAATATACAAATGATGGGAGCCCCAAAATCCAGATGCCCAAGTCCTGTCTCTGAAGATTCTCATTCAATGGGTTCTGGATTTCCTCTATGTTTCAAAACCTACAGGTGATTCTGATACGACTCACAGACACAATGTAAAGCTTCTGCTTTGCAGGAGAGAATACCAGATTATTCTGTTATTTTATAGTTATACTAACAGGTTGTACTATGGACGGATAAGTCTGATGTCAAAATGCACTCCCCACTAGGGATAAAAAAGGAACTAGTAGTCTCTACTGCTACTTGGTGGCAGCATGCATGTATTGCAAGAGCAATTATTGTAGGAATCCAAATTAGGGGAACATTTTAGAATTGGAAAACTACATACAGATCATCTAGTCAAGCTTCCAGCTGTTATAGTTGTAAAAACGAAGGCCCATATAAGTGAAATGATTTATCTCCAAAGAGTGTTAGTGAAAGAGTATGAAATAAAAAATATCTCTGAACTTTTAATTTAGTGCTGTTTTTATTAATCTCAAGTACTAACTTAAACTTCAGTGTGAGAGATTTGGGATTGAATTCTTGCTCAGATTTACTGATTGTGTGCCTTTTAGTAAGTTACTAAAACACGATTTATTTTTTAACAGGTTTATTTATTTATTTATTTTTGGCTGCATAGGCTCGTCATTGCTGTGCGCGGGCTTTCTCTAGTTGCAGTGAGCGGGGGCTACTCTTTGTTGCAGTGCGCAGGCTTCTCATTGGGGTGGCTTCTCGTTGTTGCTGAGCATGGAGTGTAGGTGTGTGGGCTTCAGTAGTTTTGGTTCACGGGCTCTAGAGCGCAGGCTCGGTAGTTGTGGCGCACGGTCTTAGTTGCTCCGTGGCATGTGCAGTCTCATTTGCAGGTTCTGGGGAGGATTAAATGAGCTCATATGATATCCAATTGACTGAGGCAGAGTAGGCTTGGGATGAATCTTTGCTTGGTTTTCATTAGCTGCGGAGAAGACGATGACAGCTTGGTGCCTCGCCAAATTTCACATGGGTGTGCCTCCCTTGGGGATCTTGTTAAATGCAGGCTGGTATTCAGTAGTTCTGGGTGGGGCCTGGATTCTGTCCTTCTAAGAAGCTCCTAGGTGACAGTGATGCTGAGGGCAAGGGTCCAGCTCCCGCATTTCTCCCTTTCCGGAAGAGCAGGACGTCTGCCCCCCGGGAGGAGAAAACATCCACAAAGTGACTACTAGGCACCAGCTTCCCTTACAGGCAAGGGACCTTTACCACTGCTCCCAACCATTGTGTCTGAGGCGCAGCAAGCCAGAACACTGCGATGCTGAGGTTTGCAGCAAAGAGGAGGTTTATTCACAGGGCAGCCATGCGAGGAAGTGACGTGAAAATAGGTCTCCAATCCTCCTTCCCGAAAGCAAGGGGCTTGGGGTATCTGTGGGATAAAGAATAAAGCAGCAGGGCAGTATGGGTCATGGGGAGCTTGAGGCAAGGTGATTGGAAAAAGATGTGCTCCTCATTGTTCTGAGCTGGTGTAATAGGCTACAGGGCTCAGCACATTCTCAGGCTGGAGTTTTGGGCCCTCTGATGGCAGAAGGTCAAAAGGCACTTGCCCAGGTGGAAGATCGGTGGTCCTCTCCACTCTAAACCAGCTCCGCCTAACTAGGCACAGCTGATTCCAAGTTCCTGGACAATACCGGGGCAAACATCTTTTTGCTTATGCTACATGCTACTTGGAGGACGTGCAAGTGTTCAAGGTACCTTGATGAGTGAAGACAGGATTTCACTAATCATGACACATGGTTTCACTTCCAGGTGAGCAGAAGAGACCTGTAGGCTGAGTCTGGCTCCTGGCACCTGGCATTGGAGGCAGATGGTTTAAAAACGGGCTCCCCCACCCTCTGTGTGATCTTAGGTAGATAGACTATTGATCCTTTTCTCCAATTAAAATGTGTGACTGGAAACACACTTAGTGGCATGTCTGACACACAGCAGTTCTGCTACCGTAGGTCCTTCTTGGAAACTGAAGCCGTGGTTTTGAGGGATCATCAAAACCAGTACAATGCTTGCCATGTTTCTCCTTGTTCATCCTGGTGACAAACCTGGTAGAGAGAGCTCCATCCTCTCCCACAGGACCACACCCCTAGTACTTAGAGTGAAGTGGTTATGTCTCACTTAAGGCACCTTTTCCTTTTCCTTCCTTCTTTTTTCTTCACTAATCTTCATCCAACTGGCCTTTCTAAATTTTACACAAAACAAAACCATTTCTCAATGGATTCAGATACTACCCCAAGTGAATATTCCAACCAAGTTCTTGATCTTCCGGGTCTCATCATCAGAAATTTCTGAGCCTAAATCTTCTCTAGTTTCTAGGATCACTCATTTTCTCATTTCTCCCTTCTCCTTTGAGTTCAGAGTCTTGCCAATTTAGTCCCTTCCCTAACCACAACTTATAATAAGGTGACACAGCAAAGTGATGAAAGTCTAGACGGTCTGGTTTTACTCCTGGGTTTTTGCCACCTACTTACTGTGTGGCATTAGGCAAGCTATTCAACGTCTCTGGGCCTCAGTTTCCCCCAAAAAGTGAATATTATGAATACTACCTGCCGGGCTTCCATAGTGGTGCAGTGGTTGGGAGTCTGCCTGCTGATGCAGGGGGCACGGGTTCGTGCCCCGGTCCGGGAGGATCCCACATGCCGTGGAGCGGCTGGGCCCGTGAGCCATGGCCGCTGAGCCCGCGCGTCCAGAGCCTGTGATCTGCAGCGGGAGAGGCCACAACAGTGAGAGGCCTGCGTACCACACAAAAAAAGAACATTACCTGCCTATAGGGTTGCCATTATGAGGAATATGTGGGTAAATATTTGGTAAGAACTTAGAATAGTACTTGTTATAGTCTAAGCACTACAGTTGTGCTTTTTAATAATAATAAATGAAATTCCAAAAGTATACCTTACTCAACTTTCTGTCATAACTTTGAAGTGTTGGTCTATGTGTTGGGTCTTGTCGGCCTGTAAAGGAGGAGAGGTGTCCGTAGCTTTGGTGTCAGACGTGCTGCCTGCCGAAGCACCGATGCCCGTCAACGCCGTGACCGCCAAAGCCATGAACGGGTGCCGGAGAAAGCAGGAGCAGAATGGAAGATGACGGCGTGGGAAGGTGGTGTGGTGTCCATAGGTTCGGGGTCTGAGGTGCTGCCTGCTGAAGCACCGATGCCCGCCAAAGCCGTAAATGGGGTGCTGGAGAAAACAGGAGCAGAACGGAAGATGACGGCGTGGGAAGGAGGCGTGGTGTCCATAGGTTCGGGGTCAGACGTGCTGCCTGCTGAAGCACCGATGCCCGGCAAAGGCGTAAATGGGGTGCTGGGGAAAACAGGAGCAGAATGGTAGATGATGGCGTGGGAAGGAGGTGTGGTGTCCATGGGTTCCATATCAGAGCTGCTGCATGCCTGATCTGAGAGTAGACAGTGACAGTGGGAGAGCTTCTCACTCCTTTTATATCTGACGGCTCCGCCTGCCTCTGTGACATGTCCATTGTACGTGTCACAGAGAAAGGGCGGGCGGGGCAGGGGGTGAGTCAGGGGGCACATGCGAGCCCAGCTGGTGGAGAAACCCCAGCCCAGAGGCAAAAGGCGGGGCCCCTTCTGGACTTTCTAGTGGCTGGGTCTTCTCGCTGTGGGTGGCAGGTGTTTGGCACGGGATGGGCCACCATGCAGAGACTGTTGGGGTCTGTGGAAGCCTTCTCCTTCAGAGCTCACCCTGCCTGGGCACCGGCTCTGCAGGCCCCTCAGCCGCACGTATGTATCGGCCAGCCCTTCCCCACTACGGGGCCCAGAGGACAGAGCCTGCTCAGAGCTGAGG
The DNA here is from genome assembly GCF_025265405.1 of Mesoplodon densirostris. Classification (NCBI taxonomy): domain Eukaryota; kingdom Metazoa; phylum Chordata; class Mammalia; order Artiodactyla; family Ziphiidae; genus Mesoplodon; species Mesoplodon densirostris. The sequence continues at coordinate 133,998,959 of NC_082662.1, read as the reverse complement.
GCAGGAGGCACCCAGAGCTTGCCAGGGTGTGGGCCATCTCCTCCGGGGACCTCCCCAGCTTCTCTGCGAGGCCTGGAGACAGGATCACCTTCTCCAGGGCTGCTCAGCTGCCAGCATCACCATGAGCCAGGTGGCGAAGGTTTCTGAGCAGGAGATGCAGAGCCCTGATCCGACTGCATGCTGCACCCCACGATGTCCCTTCCTGGCAGGTAGGTTCTTTCTTCACTTCTTTTTTGAAATTTGGTCAGACAACATTTAAACCTTGCGCCGTTCTTCAGGGTATACAGATGGTAGTGGCTTAGCCGGGATTCGAAGCAGGCCTGTGTGATTCCAGAGCTCGTGTTCTGGACTGTGGTGCCACCTTATCATATATGCTTCATGTGTTACTTGTTTTGCATTTTTCCGTGTAGTCCTTATGGTACTTAGCCCTAAGTGCCATACCTGGAACGAACAGCTACACTGCCCTGTAGGAGGTCTTCTTTTGTTCACCACATGAATTGGTCATCCACCACACTGTGTTCTAATCTCAGAAGATACAGGTCAAAGACCACCAGTTGTCAGCTGGTGCTACCATTGGTGCTGCCATTCCACGTTTCTAACTGAGGCTTGAAGGCCGGATTTTCCCTTTGTCTAGTTTGAAGGATCCAGATATGTAAAGATTGTAGTCTAGATAAATCATGGGCTATCCTGAAAGAAATTCACCAGTGAATTGTTCCGTATGGATTAGAAGCCAGTTTCTCTGGCCTTCCTGGAGTATATCCAGCAAGGCGTCTCATTCATGTCTAGAAAGCAAATATATCCTTTATTGCAACTTCAGCGTGGAGCGATGTATTGGTTTAAAGTACGATCAACACAATTTGGTCATAGTGAGTATGCCAGCTGGGTCCACTCTTTATTACACATATGTAACTCGAGAGATTCTTATGCCCAAGAGAGGAGACGTACTCTTGGGTGTCTAGGACAAGGGAAACATGTGTTGTTATTCAGGAGCTGGAAGCTGATGGTCTACACATCACTTGACCTTGTTTAAAACTTGTGTCTTTGGCTTGCTTCATTGGAGTGTTTTCTGTCTCCTGGGGCTGACATTGTGTGTTATGTATCACACAGGTGACATGTAGAAGTTTCAGAACCCAGAATCGTATAGATCAGTCACAATGTATTTCTATATTTTTGTTCAAAGTCTATGGAAAATAACACTGGGCATAATCCATATATTCCAAAATTAGTTGGACCCTCTGCTCACGAGATTCTTGTTATGGTATGTCACAGCAAATTTGGACTTCCATCCCCAATAAACTTTGGGGTTGGAGGACACAAAAAGCTTTTGCTCACACCTAAATTATGTCTGAAAGAAAAGGGTAAATATTATAAGCCCTTTCTAACCTCTCCAAGAGCAGAAATGATTTACAGCTGTGGCATTGAACCCTAATTCCTCGATCTCATTTGAGAAGGGTTCAGTAAGAAACAATGTCTTGATTTTTGTTTGTTTGGCTTCTTCCCTGTTTTCTCATCTTGCTTACCAACAATCCATTGTAATTCATGAGTTAGTATGGCAGCAGGCTGAGTGTTCCCTGGAGCTCATTAAATGACCTTTTTTTTCCTAAAATGACTTTTGTCTCCTTGTTTTCAGCCCCTCTTCTTTCCTCTGCCCTTTACTATAACCAGAGCTCAGCAAAAGCTGACTGGTTTTGTGCAGACCTTACTTAGGGTTAGTCTTTTCTTCATTATTTTATTCATGGCTCCTCCATTTCATTGTTTGCCTTCTCGAAATGTGTTGAAATCTTTCTGTGGTGGATGACTTCCAAAATGTCTTGGCTTTGATTGGTTGATTAATATTGGTATTTCTACAGTATTGTTTAAATATGGTTTCAGGAGGAACAGAAAGTGAATATGTTTCCTTGTCTTCCATCTTGAGCTGAAAATCCCTGTGGAGTTTAGCATCCAATGTTCCCATGGGAAAAAACCCAACCTTGGCATTACTAGATGTGACACTCAAGATTTCAGCTTTTCTTGGGCAATCACTGAGGATTGGAATATGTGGTCATTTCTAAAGGGAAAATAATAACTATCTCATGGAGTAGATTTGAGGATTAAATTAGAGAATGAACATGAAAATGCTTTGTAAGGCTTAAAAATCTATAAAAATGTTTTTGTTATTATTTGATTTGTGGCTATTTCAACTTTCCTCGACAGTTGTTTATGACCTTGCATATGTGATAAAATGCCCCCTGGTTTATTGTTTTGAAAGCCAGAATATATTTTTCAATAGCTCGATGGAAATGGCATCATTTGTGAAGGTTAAGGGTGAAGGGATAAATGTTTCTTGACACCTATCCCTTTACAATGTTTTCAGGAACTAATTGACACATGTATTCCTCTTCCAAATTTTGTTGAGCACCTCCTACGAGCCACATGCTTTACATCAGGTGTTGGAAAGCATTTTCTGGATTTTAAATATCTTAGGCTTTGTGGGCCGTATACAGCTTCTGTAGCTTCTCCTCTTTCTTCTTCAAGAAGCTTTCTAAACGTGAGAACCATTATTAGCTCACAGTCCCACAGATCCAGGCTGAGAGCCTGATTTGATTTGTGGCCAGTATTTGCCGATTCCTGCTCTGCATCCTCACTGAGGAGGGGCACCATGTTTGAGTAATCACTTCTTTGAATCAACTCTTGGTCTTCTGGGGCTTGTCCTTACTCTCCTACACTGTCTAATCAACATGGCATCCAGAGAGATCCTGTTAAAACATAAGTCAGATCATGTCACTGAAATCTCTTCAATGGCTTCTTCACAGAAGAATCAAAGTCCTCAAAGTGCCTCCAGAGCCCTAGAACTGTGGACCTCTGTTTCGTGTCTGACTCTTTCCTTCTCCTCTCCACTTTGCTTGCTCTGTTTTCCACACACTGACATCCTTTCTGCTCCTTGGGTACTCCAGCCTACTCTTGCCTCATTGACTTTCCATCTGACTGTTCCCTCTACCTGTACTACTCACTTCCCAGATATGCTCCTTGCTCCCTCTTAAATTTTATCTTCCCCAGGAAGTCCTCAGGGATCACTTAGTTTCAGCTAGCAGCCTCCTCCTAGCAGCTAACAATCTCCATCTCCCTTCCCTGCTTGCTGTTTTTCTCCAGCACTTCCCTGATACATTCCCGCACTGTCGCGGCTCAGCTTCACTAAGTGATCATTGCCGCAGCGTGGCCTCGGGGACACTGGTTGCGGACACGATGCTCACACCTGCTTGGGGGTCCCGGCTCACCTCCCAGCCCCTCAGGTGCAGCGTGCGCAGGACCCGCGTTGCAGGCAGAAGACACAGGGCCACTGGCCCCAGCTAGGCAGGCCCCTCGATGCCGTGCTCACGATGGCTCAGACCTCTTCGCTATCCGCACTGCTGTTCAAACCTGCGGGCAGCGCAAAGTGGGCGGGGATCGAAGACCTCCGCCCGCTCCTCTGTGTGTCAGCACGCAGCCCCGCCTCCCATGGGGACCCAGCCTGAGGAGCAGGGGCGGGAGATTTGAGACTAGGGTGGCGCGAAAGGTAGGAGGTGTGGAGAGTTTGGGGTTTACAAGAAGTGTTTGCTTACTGATCCAAAAAAAGTGAGACATGGATGTATCAACGCATTTAAAAAGTCATTAAAGTGCCGCTAAGTGTCTGTGCTCACCCCGCCTTGGAGAGAGCGTGCACTCCGTGAGGGACACATGAAAGGCTGAGTGAACGTCTGCCTGTGGTCCGTTACCTGGTGCACGGGTGTGTGAATTTTTGCAGAGAGCTCTTAATTTCCGTTGTCTCTGCTGACTTGACACGGTGGTTGGCAAACGGTGACGTGTTCAGTGTATTCAGGACATGATCATGGTTACTAATAATCACTTTGTTTTGCACTGACACCTCCACAGAGAATTGACTACTGAATGTCCACTTTAGAGAAACTGAGGCGTAGGAAGTGAACTGACTGAGTAAGAGGAAGGACTCAGACAATTGGTGTTAGTAAATTAACCCTGCAGGGGGCCGTTAGACTGTGGTGGCTCGAGTGATGCAGCCGCCTATGTAGAGCAAGGAAAATCTAAGCCTGTCAATGGCTCAGGGTGACGGACACCGCTGAGGACAACCAGTCACAAACCACCAACTAGGCTTTAAAGCTATAGCAAATCATTCATTTCCTTGCTTTGCTTCTGCCCTTTTAAAATAAACATCTCTGCAGCTCCTGTGGCTGGAGTGCTCCTCACCGCTTCCACTTTGGTGGTGCCTGAAGTGAATCGAATTTTGCTCCCATAAAGTCTTAAAATTTTAAATATGCCTCAGTTTGTGTTTTAAGGTTGGCCGTAGAAGTTGGATTTGTGTCCAGTTTCTAGAACAGTGGTCGTCCTCTGGTCAGGCCTTAGGCGTTCTGTGTACAACGTTCCTCTTGTACCACCACCTTCTGGATGCCTCCACCCTCTACCAGCTCCCGTGCATCAGATCCCCTAGATGCTCACATTATAACGTCGCAGACACTCCTCTGTCTTCCAGCCAGCGTGTGAACTGAAACATTTCCATTCCTGTTGAAGAGTCTGGTGTGACCACTTTCCCAAACACAGCCACTCCCCCGCTGACCCTGGGTAACCACTCTTCTGAACTTGGTCTCCATCACTGGCATGGACGTCTTTCTATTTATGCTACATTTTTAAGTACTCGTAAACCTCATATAGTATTCTGTATTTTGTCTTCTTACTTGCTTTATTTAGTGTTATCTTTGCTAGGTTCATCCATGCTGACACGTAAAGATCTGTCTAGTTCATGTACTTTCCTCGCTATGTAGGATTCCCATGTATGGAAATACAATAATTTATATGTGCATTTTCCTGTTGATGGATATTTAAATTGTTTCCAATTTTCAGTATGATTTCTTTTAAAAACCTTTTTATATACTTTTTAAAAGGTTACTTTACATTTACAGTTATTACAAAATATTGCCTATATTCCCTGTGTTGTACAATACATCCTTGAGCCTATTGTGGACCTAGTAGTTTACATCTCTCACTTTCCGACCCCTGTATTGCCCCCTCCTCCCCCTCCGTGCTGGCAACCATTAGTTAGTTCTCTATATCTGTAACTCTCCTTCTGTTTTGTTATATTTGGTAGATTGTTGTATTTTTTAGATTCCATATATAGGTGATATCCTACAGTATTTGTTTCTGTTTGACTTATTTCACTTACCACAATGCCCTCCAAGTCCATCTATGTTGCTGCAAATGGCAAAATTTTGTTCTTTTGTAAGGCTGAGTAGTATGCCATTGGTTATATGTACCACATCTTCTTTACCTATTCATCTCTTGATGACACTTAGGTTGCTTCCATATCTTGGTCATTGTACACAAGGATGCTGCGAACATTGGGGTGCATGTATCTTTTCCAATACATGTTATTGAGAACACGTGTTTTTGGTTTTCTCAGATTTATACCTAAGAGTGGAGTTGTGAGGTCCTACAGTAGTTCTCTTTTTAGGTTTTGGAGAACCCTCTATACTGTTTTCCACAGTGACTGCACCAGTTTACGTCCCTACCAACAGTGTACCAGGGTTCCCTTTTCTCTCAAAATTGTAAATTTTCTTCCTAGTGGTAATTGAGATGATAGTTCAATAATAACATAAGATCAGGTGAAGTCTAAAGAAATTTTAGAACACCTGGATAAAGTAAGAAAACATCTGTTCTCTGGCATCTGAATGTTGGAGAGACACCAAGACATGTGGGCCAAGTTGTGGAGAGAAGGGAAACACAGACGCAAGCTTGACATTTGCTGCAGCTTTTCTCCTTGGGGCATTTGCTGATTCAAACCTTACAGCCTAGGAGCTGAAAAGCCAAAGAGTTCAAAAGGCTCTAACCACAGAAGCCAAACAGCAAGAGCCGTTTTACATTGATAAAAAGCATTTTAACTATGCCGAAGCAGAAAATGAAAAGAAAGAACTTTGCATTGCATTTAATAAAAGTTTAGGGAGATCTTTGTGGTATTTTAGTGAACTTATTGGCGGAAATTTAGCCATGTACATTGTGTTGGAGAGGCACCAAGAGTTCAAGAATTCTCACATTTTGAGGACACAGTTACCTTACATGTTGGCCTGGTGGCAGCCATTTACATAACAATGATTTGGAGGATGTGGTGTTAGTCAGCTCTTGCTGTGATAATGCTGTGGAAGAAATCGCCCCAAAACTCAGTTACATAAACAAGAATTTATTTTCCTTGGACCTATGTGCTAGCTGCAGTGGCTCTCTTTTAGACCTCTAGATGGCTGGTTTTGCTCCGTGTTTTGGGTCAGTTTGAGGTCTGTCACTCACATCTTCCTCTGGAGCCCGAGTGTGAGGCTGCAGCTCCCAGGCCCTGTCTTCTCACAAAGTTCACTGAAACATAAGAGGTGCATGCAAATAGCAACCATAAGCATGCTGAAGTGGCTATACTGATACCAGAAAATATAGACTTTAAAACAAACCAAAAAGTTACTAGATATGAAAAGGGACATTTTATGATAAAAAAGGGAAGATACCAAAATTTTTAACATATTTGCCCTGAATAAGATAAAACCAAACTACATGAAGAAGAAAATACCAAAACCCATGAAGAATTGAAGGAAGAAATAGATAATTGCACAATATTAGGTAGAGGCTTCAGTACTCCACGGTCAATAATGGATAGAACAATTAGGCAGAAGCTCAACAACGATATAGAAGACTTGGACAAGACTATGAATTAACAAGACCTACTAAATGTCTAGAGAACACTCAACCGAACAGTAAAATGCTCATCCTGCTCGACTACATGTGAAACGTTTCCCAGCATAGACGACATGCTAGGCTGTAAGACAAGAGATTAAAAGCCACATACATTGCTGGTGGGAATGTAAAATGGCGCGGCCATTTTACAAAACAGCTTGAGAGTTCCTGCAAGTGTTAAACACCGAGTTACCCTATGACCCAGCAGTTCCATTACTAAATATATACCTAAGAGAAATAAAAACTTATGTCTGCACAAAAGCTTGTACGTGAATGTTCAGAGAAGCATATTTCTAAAAACAAAAGGTGGAAATAATTCAAATGTCAATCTGATAAATGAAGAAACAAAATGTGGAAGAGCCGTACAATAGAATAGCATTGAGCTATAAAAAGGAATGAAATATTGATCCATGTTACAACATGAATGAACCATGAAAGCATTATGTAAAGTTAAAGCAGCCAATCACAAAAGATCACATATTGTATGGTGCCATTTCTATGAAATGCCCAGAATAGCCAATCTGTAGTGACAGGAAGTCGATTAGTGGTTGCCTAGGGCTGAGAGGGTTGAGGAGAATGAAAAAACCTTGTTAATGTGTAATGGGTTTTCTGTGGGGGGACAAAAATCTACAATTGGATTGTCGTGATGGTTCCACAAGTCTTTTAGTGGTTACACTAAGAACCACTGAATTGTATACATAAAAGAGTTGAAATTATGGTATGTAAATTACATCCCAATAAAGCTGTTAAAATTATGATAATTTTATAGTTATAAATTTGAAAATTCATCCAAAATTACACAATCTTAACAAATGCAACCTAACAAGACTAACCCAACAAAGAAAAAATATCTAAAACACCTGTCTCTACTCAAAAAGTTGTTTGTATAGTTATGTACCTTTACAGAAAATGATTTCCAGGGATAAATGGGTTTCCAAGTAACTTCTTCCAAATATTTAGGGAAGAAGTATTGGTAATCTTACATAAAAATCTTCCAGGAAACAGAAAACTATATATTGCTCAAAGTATTTATAAGGCCAACATGAGCTTCAGATCAAAAGTAAAAAGAAGGGCTTCCCTGATGGTGCAGTGGTTAAGAATCCGCCTCCCAATGCAGGGGACACGGGTTCGAGCCCTTGTGGGGGAAGATCCCACATGCCGTGGAGCAACTACGCCCACGTGCCACAACTGCTGAGCCAGCGCTCTGGAGCCTGCGAGCCACAACTGCTGAGCCCGTGTGCCGCAACTACTGAAGGCTGCAGGCCTAGAACCCGTGCTCCACAACAAGACAGGCCACCGCAAGGAGAAGCCTACTCACCACGACAAAGAATAGCCCCCCGCTCACCGCAACTACAGAAAGCTCACGTGCAACAATGAAGACCCAATGCAGCCAAAAATAAATAAATAAAAAATAAAGTATAGAATCTTAAAAACAAAACAAAACAAAATCTATAAAGCATATGACAAGAATAGAATCACAGGCCAGTTTCTCTTTTGAAAATGCATGCAAAATGTGTAAACAGAAGCACAAACTGTACCCATGGTATGTAAAACAATCATATATCAGAATCAAAGTAGCTTTATTTTGGTAATGCCAGGTTGCTTTAATGTTCAAACATGAAATTCATCCCAGGAATGAATTAGAGTGGGAAAAGAAGTCATTTAAAACAGAAGTCTTGGGAATTCCCTGGTTTTCCAGTGGTTAGAACTTGGCGCTTTCACTGCTGGGGCCCTGGGGTCCAATCCCAGGTCAGGGAAATAAGATCCTCCAAGACATGAGGCCGGGCCCCCCCCAAAAAATAATGAAGTCTTAACCAGGAGAAGCACAAGATCGAATAAACATAACGGATAACACCTTATGAAAAGTAGGTGAAGATTATGGAATATTCTAAAATTTAAAACAAAAAGAAACTTTTAAAGATTCCAAAGAATGTGACTAATATTGTACATAGGCAAAAAATAAAATGAAATAAAATATACAAATGATGGGAGCCCCAAAATCCAGATGCCCAAGTCCTGTCTCTGAAGATTCTCATTCAATGGGTTCTGGATTTCCTCTATGTTTCAAAACCTACAGGTGATTCTGATACGACTCACAGACACAATGTAAAGCTTCTGCTTTGCAGGAGAGAATACCAGATTATTCTGTTATTTTATAGTTATACTAACAGGTTGTACTATGGACAGATAAGTCTGATGTCAAAATGCACTCCCCACTAGGGATAAAAAAGGAACTAGTAGTCTCTACTGCTACTTGGTGGCAGCATGCATGTATTGCAAGAGCAATTATTGTAGGAATCCAAATTAGGGGAACATTTTAGAATTGGAAAACTACATACAGATCATCTAGTCAAGCTTCCAGCTGTTATAGTTGTAAAAACGAAGGCCCATATAAGTGAAATGATTTATCTCCAAAGAGTGTTAGTGAAAGAGTATGAAATAAAAAATATCTCTGAACTTTTAATTTAGTGCTGTTTTTATTAATCTCAAGTACTAACTTAAACTTCAGTGTGAGAGATTTGGGATTGAATTCTTGCTCAGATTTACTGATTGTGTGCCTTTTAGTAAGTTACTAAAACACGATTTATTTTTTAACAGGTTTATTTATTTATTTATTTTTGGCTGCATAGCCTCGTCATTGCTGTGCGCGGGCTTTCTCTAGTTGCAGTGAGCGGGGGCTACTCTTTGTTGCAGTGCGCAGGCTTCTCATTGGGGTGGCTTCTCGTTGTTGCTGAGCATGGAGTGTAGGTGTGTGGGCTTCAGTAGTTTTGGTTCACGGGCTCTAGAGCGCAGGCTCGGTAGTTGTGGCGCACGGTCTTAGTTGCTCCGTGGCATGTGCAGTCTCATTTGCAGGTTCTGGGGAGGATTAAATGAGCTCATATGATATCCAATTGACTGAGGCAGAGTAGGCTTGGGATGAATCTTTGCTTGGTTTTCATTAGCTGCGGAGAAGACGATGACGGCTTGGTGCCTCGCCAAATTTCACATGGGTGTGCCTCCCTTGGGGATCTTGTTAAATGCAGGCTGGTATTCAGTAGTTCTGGGTGGGGCCTGGATTCTGTCCTTCTAAGAAGCTCCTAGGTGACAGTGATGCTGAGGGCAAGGGTCCAGCTCCCGCATTTCTCCCTTTCTGGAAGAGCAGGACATCTGCCCCCCGGGAGGAGAAAACATCCACAAAGTGACTACTAGGCACCAGCTTCCCTTACAGGCAAAGGACCTTTACCACTGCTCCCAACCATTGTGTCTGAGGCGCAGCAAGCCAAAACACTGCGATGCTGAGGTTTGCAGCAAAGAGGAGGTTTATTCACAGGGCAGCCATGCAAGGAAGTGACGTGAAAATAGGTCTCCAATCCTCCTTCCCGAAAGCAAGGGGCTTGGGGTATCTGTGGGATAAAGAATAAAGCAGCAGGGCAGTATGGGTCATGGGGAGCTTGAGGCAAGGTGATTGGAAAAAGATGTGCTCCTCATTGTTCTGAGCTGATGTAATAGGCTACAGGGCTCAGCACATTCTCAGGCTGGAGTTTTGGGCCCTCTGATGGCAGAAGGTCAAAAGGCACTTGCCCAGGTGGAAGATCGGTGGTCCTCTCCACTCTAAACCAGCTCCGCCTAACTAGGCACAGCTGATTCCAAGTTCCTGGACAATACCGGGGCAAACATCTTTTTGCTTATGCTACATGCTACTTGGAGGACGTGCAAGTGGTCAAGGTACCTTGATGAGTGAAGACAGGATTTCACTAATCATGACACATGGTTTCACTTCCAGGTGAGCAGAAGAGACCTGTAGGCTGAGTCTGGCTCCTGGCACCTGGCATTGGAGGCAGATGGTTTAAAAACGGGCTCCCCCACCCTCTGTGTGATCTTAGGTAGATAGACTATTGATCCTTTTCTCCAATTAAAATGTGTGACTGGATGCACACTTAGTGGCATGTCTGACACACAGCAGTTCTGCTACCGTAGGTCCTTCTTGGAAACTGAAGCCGTGGTTTTGAGGGATCATCAAAACCAGTACAATGCTTGCCATGTTTCTCCTTGTTCATCCTGGTGACAAACCTGGTAGAGAGAGCTCCATCCTCTCCCACAGGACCACACCCCTAGTACTTAGAGTGAAGTGGTTATGTCTCACTTAAGGCACCTTTTCCTTTTCCTTCCTTCTTTTTCCTTCACTAATCTTCATCCAACTGGCCTTTCTAAATTTTACACAAAACAAAACCATTTCTCAATGGATTCAGATACTACCCCAAGTGAATATTCCAACCAAGTTCTTGATCTTCCGGGTCTCATCATCAGAAATTTCTGAGCCTAAATCTTCTCTAGTTTCTAGGATCACTCATTTTCTCATTTCTCCCTTCTCCTTTGAGTTCAGAGTCTTGCCAATTTAGTCCCTTCCCTAACCACAACTTATAATAAGGTGACACAGCAAAGTGATGAAAGTCTAGACGGTCTGGTTTTACTCCTGGGTTTTTGCCACCTACTTACTGTGTGGCATTAGGCAAGCTATTCAACGTCTCTGGGCCTCAGTTTCCCCCGAAAAGTGAATATTATGAATATTACCTGCCGGGCTTCCATAGTGGTGCAGTGGTTGGGAGTCTGCCTGCTGATGCAGGGGGCACGGGTTCGTGCCCCGGTCCGGGAGGATCCCACATGCCGTGGAGCGGCTGGGCCCGTGAGCCACGGCCGCTGAGCCCGCGCGTCCAGAGCCTGTGATCTGCAGCGGGAGAGGCCACAACAGTGAGAGGCCTGCGTACCACAAAAAAAAAGAACATTACCTGCCTATAGGGTTGCCATTATGAGGAATATGTGGGTAAATATTTGGTAAGAACTTAGAATAGTACTTGTTATAGTCTAAGCACTACAGTTGTGCTTTTTAATAATAATAAATGAAATTCCAAATGTATACCATACTCAACTTTCTGTCATAACTTTGAAGTGTTGGTCTATGTGTTGGGTCTTGTCGGCCTGTAAAGGAGGAGAGGTGTCCGTAGCTTTGGTGTCAGACGTGCTGCCTGCCGAAGCACCGATGCCCGTCAACGCCGTGACCGCCAAAGCCATGAACGGGTGCTGGAGAAAGCAGGAGCAGAATGGAAGATGACGGTGTGGGAAGGTGGTGTGGTGTCCATAGGTTCGGGGTCTGAGGTGCTGCCTGCTGAAGCACCGATGCCCGCCAAAGCCGTAAATGGGGTGCTGGAGAAAACAGGAGCAGAACGGAAGATGACGGCGTGGGAAGGAGGCGTGGTGTCCATAGGTTCGGGGTCAGACGTGCTGCCTGCTGAAGCACCGATGCCCGGCAAAGGCGTAAATGGGGTGCTGGGGAAAACAGGAGCAGAATGGTAGATGATGGCGTGGGAAGGAGGTGTGGTGTCCATGGGTTCCATATCAGAGCTGCTGCGTGCCTGATCTGAGAGTAGAGAGTGACAGTGGGAGAGCTTCTCACTCCTTTTATATCTGACGGCTCCGCCTGCCTCTGTGACATGTCCATTGTACGTGTCACAGAGAAAGGGCGGGCGGGGCAGGGGGTGAGTCAGGGGGCACATGCGAGCCCAGCTGGTGGAGAAACCCCAGCCCAGAGGCAAAAGGCGGGGCCCCTTCTGGACTTTCTAGTGGCTGGGTCTTCTCGCTGTGGGTGGCAGGTGTTTGGCACGGGATGGGCCACCATGCAGAGACTGTTGGGGTCTGTGGAAGCCTTCTCCTTCAGAGCTCACCCTGCCTGGGCACCGGCTCTGCAGGCCCCTCAGCCGCACGTATGTATCTGCCAGCCCTTCCCCACTATGGGGCCCAGAGGCCAGAGCCTGCTCAGAGCTGAGGGCAGGAGGCACCCAGAGCTTGCCAGGGTGTGGGCCATCTCCTCCGGGGACCTCCCCAGCTTCTCTGCGAGGCCTGGAGACAGGATCGCCTTCTCCAGGGCTGCTCAGCTGCCAGCATCACCATGAGCCAGGTGGCGAAGGTTTCTGAGCAGGAGATGCAGAGCCCTGATCCGACTGCATGCTGCACCCCACGATGTCCCTTCCTGGCAGGTAGGTTCTTTCTTCACTTCTTTTTTGAAATTTGGTCAGACAACATTTAAACCTTGCACCGTTCTTCAGGGTATACAGATGGTAGTGGCTTAGCCGGGATTCGAAGCAGGCCTGTGTGATTCCAGAGCTCGTGTTCTGGACTGTGGTGCCACCTTATCATATATGCTTCATGTGTTACTTGTTTTGCATTTTTCCGTGTAGTCCTTATGGTACTTAGCCCTAAGTGCCATACCTGGAACGAACAGCTACACTGCCCTGTAGGAGGTCTTCTTTTGTTCACCACATGAATTGGTCATCCACCACACTGTGTTCTAATCTCAGAAGATACAGGTCAAAGACCACCAGTTGTCAGCTGGTGCTACCATTGGTGCTGCCATTCCACGTTTCTAACTGAGGCTTGAAGGCCGGATTTTCCCTTTGTCTAGTTTGAAGGATCCAGATATGTAAAGATTGTAGTCTAGATAAATCATGGGCTATCCTGAAAGAAATTCACCAGTGAATTGTTCCGTATGGATTAGAAGCCAGTTTCTCTGGCCTTCCTGGAGTATATCCAGCAAGGCGTCTCATTCATGTCTAGAAAGCAAATATATCCTTTATTGCAACTTCAGCGTGGAGCGATGTATTGGTTTAAAGTACGATCAGCACAATTTGGTCATAGTGAGTATGCCAGCTGGGTCCACTCTTTATTACACATATGTAACTCGAGAGATTCTTATGCCCAAGAGAGGAGACGTACTCTTGGGTGTCTAGGACAAGGGAAACATGTGTTGTTATTCAGGAGCTGGAAGCTGATGGTCTACACATCACTTGACCTTGTTTAAAACTTGTGTCTTTGGCTTGCTTCATTGGAGTGTTTTCTGTCTCCTGGGGCTGACATTGTGTGTTATGTATCACACAGGTGACATGTAGAAGTTTCAGAACCCAGAATCGTATAGATCAGTCACAATGTATTTCTATATTTTTGTTCAAAGTCTATGGAAAATAACACTGGGCATAATCCATATATTCCAAAATTAGTTGGACCCTCTGCTTATGAGATTCTTGTTATGGTATGTCACAGCAAATTTGGACTTCCATCCCCAAAAAACTTTGGGGTTGGAGGACACAGAAAGCTTTTGCTCACACCTAAATTATGTCTGAAAGAAAAGGGTAAATATTATAAGCCCTTTCTAACCTCTCCAAGAGCAGAAATGATTTACAGCTGTGGCATTGAACCCTAATTCCTCGATCTCATTTGAGAAGGGTTCAGTAAGAAACAATGTCTTGATTTTTGTTTGTTTGGCTTCTTCCCTGTTTTCTCATCTTGCTTACCAACAATCCATTGTAATTCATGAGTTAGTATGGCAGCAGGCTGAGTGTTCCCTGGAGCTCATTAAATGACCTTTTTTTCCTAAAATGACTTTTGTCTCCTTGTTTTCAGCCCCTCTTCTTTCCTCTGCCCTTTACTATAACCAGAGCTCAGCAAAAGCTGACTGGTTTTGTGCAGACCTTACTTAGGGTTAGTCTTTTCTTCATTATTTTATTCATGGCTCCTCCATTTCATTGTTTGCCTTCTCGAAATGTGTTGAAATCTTTCTGTGGTGGATGACTTCCAAAATGTCTTGGCTTTGATTGGTTGATTAATATTGGTATTTCTACAGTATTGTTTAAATATGGTTTCAGGAGGAACAGAAAGTGAATATGTTTCCTTGTCTTCCATCTTGAGCTGAAAATCCCTGTGGAGTTTAGCATCCAATGTTCCCATGGGAAAAAACCCAACCTTGGCATTACTAGATGTGACACTCAAGATTTCAGCTTTTCTTGGGCAATCACTGAGGATTGGAATATGTGGTCATTTCTAAAGGGAAAATAATAACTATCTCATGGAGTAGATTTGAGGATTAAATTAGAGAATGAACATGAAAATGCTTTGTAAGGCTTAAAAATCTATAAAAATGTTTTTGTTATTATTTGATTTGTGGCTATTTCAACTTTCCTCGACAGTTGTTTATGACCTTGCATATGTGATAAAATGCCCCCTGGTTTATTGTTTTGAAAGCCAGAATATATTTTTCAATAGCTCGATGGAAATGGCATCATTTGTGAAGGTTAAGGGTGAAGGGATAAATGTTTCTTGACACCTATCCCTTTACAATGTTTTCAGGAACTAATTGACACATGTATTCCTCTTCCAAATTTTGTTGAGCACCTCCTAAGAGCCACATGCTGTACATCAGGTGTTGGAAAGCATTTTCTGGATTTTAAATATCTTAGGCTTTGAGGGCCGTATACAGCTTCTGTAGCTTCTCCTCTTTCTTCTTCAAGAAGCTTTCTAAACGTGAGAACCATTATTAGCTCACAGTCCCACAGATCCAGGCTGAGAGCCTGATTTGATTTGTGGCCAGTATTTGCCGATTCCTGCTCTGCATCCTCACTGAGGAGGGGCACCATGTTTGAGTAATCACTTCTTTGAATCAACTCTTGGTCTTCTGGGGCTTGTCCTTACTCTCCTACACTGTCTAATCAACATGGCATCCAGAGAGATCCTGTTAAAACATAAGTCAGATCATGTCACTGAAATCTCTTCAATGGCTTCTTCACAGAAGAATCAAAGTCCTCAAAGTGCCTCCAGAGCCCTAGAACTGTGGACCTCTGTTTCGTGTCTGACTCTTTCCTTCTCCTCTCCACTTTGCTTGCTCTGTTTTCCACACACTGACATCCTTTCTGCTCCTTGGGTACTCCAGCCTACTCTTGCCTCATTGACTTTCCATCTGACTGTTCCCTCTACCTGTACTATTCACTTCCCAGATATGCTGCTTGCTCCCTCTTAAATTTTATCTTCCCCAGGAAGTCCTCAGGGATCACTTAGTTTCAGCTAGCAGCCTCCTCCTAGCAGCTAACAATCTCCATCTCACTTCCCTGCTTGCTGTTTTTCTCCAGCACTTCCCTGATATATTCCCGCACTGTCGCGGCTCAGCTTCACTAAGTGATCATTGCCGCAGCGTGGCCTCGGGGACACTGGTTGCGGACACGATGCTCACACCTGCCTGGGGGCCCCGGCTCACCTCCCAGCCCCTCAGGTGCAGCGTGCGCAGGACCCGCGTTTCAGGCAGAAGACACAGGGCCACTGGTCCCAGCTAGGCAGGCCCCTCGATGCCGTGCTCACGATGGCTCAGACCTCTTCGCTATCCGCACTGCAGTTCAAACCTGCGGGCAGCGCAAAGTGGGCGGGGATCGAAGACCTCCGCCCGCTCCTCTGTGTGTCAGCACGCAGCCCCGCCTCCCATGGGGACCCAGCCTGAGGAGCAGGGGCGGGAGATTTGAGACTAGGGTGGCGCGAAAGGTAGGAGGTGTGGAGAGTTTGGGGTTTACAAGAAGTGTTTGCTTACTGATCCAAAAAAAGTGAGACACGGATGTATCAACGCATTTAAAAAGTCATTAAAGTGCCGCTAAGTGTCTGTGCTCGCCCCGCCTAGGAGAGAGCGTGCACTCCGTGAGGGACACATGAAAGGCTGAGTGAACGTCTGCCTGTGGTCCGTTACCTGGTGCACGGGTGTGTGAATTTTTGCAGAGAGCTCTTAATTTCCGTTGTCTCTGCTGACTTGACACGGTGGTTGGCAAACGGTGCCGTGTTCAGTGTATTCAGGACATGATCATGGTTACTAATAATCACTTTGTTTTGCACTGACACCTCCACAGAGAATTGACTACTGAATGTCCACTTTACAGAATAGAAACTGAGGCGTAGGAAGTGAAGTGACTGAGTAAGAGGAAGGACTCAGACAATTGGTGTTAGTAAATTAACCCTGCAGGGGGCCGTTAGACTGTGGTGGCTCGAGTGATGCAGCCGCCTATGTAGAGCAAGGAAAATCTAAGCCTGTCAATGGCTCAGGGTGACGGACACCGCTGAGGACAACCAGTCACAAACCACCAACTAGGCTTTAAATCTATAGCAAATCATTCATTTCCTTGCTTTGCTTCTGCCCTTTTAAAATAAACATCTCTGCAGCTCCTGTGGCTGGAGTGCTCCTCACCGCTTCCACTTTGGTGGTGCCTGAATTGAATCGAATTTTGCTCCCATAAAGTCTTAAAATTTTAAATATGCCTCAGTTTGTGTTTTAAGGTTGGCCATAGAAGTTGGATTTGTGTCCAGTTTCTAGAACAGTGGTCGTCCTCTGGTCAGGCCTTAGGCGTTCTGTGTACAACGTTCCTCTTGTACCACCACCTTCTGGATGCCTCCACCCTCTACCAGCTCCCGTGCATCAGATCCCCTAGATGCTCACATTATAACGTTGCAGACACTCCTCTGTCTTCCAGCCAGCGTGTGAACTGAAACATTTCCATTCCTGTTGAAGAGTCTGGTGTGACCACTTTCCCAAACACAGCCACTCCCCCGCTGACCCTGGGTAACCACTCTTCTGAACTTGGTCTCCATCACTGGCATGGACGTCTTTCTATTTATGCTACATTTTTAAGTACTCGTAAACCGCATATAGTATTCTGTATTTTGTCTTCTTACTTGCTTTATTTAGTGTTATCTTTGCTAGGTTCATCCATGCTGACACGTAAAGATCTGTCTAGTTCATGTACTTTCCTCGCTATGTAGGATTCCCATGTATGGAAATACAATAATTTATATGTGCATTTTCCTGTTGATGGATATTTAAATTGTTTCCAATTTTCAGTATGATTTCTTTTAAAAACCTTTTTATATACTTTTTAAAAGGTTACTTTACATTTACAGTTATTACAAAATATTGCCTATATTCCCTGTGTTGTACAATACATCCTTGAGCCTATTGTGGACCTAGTAGTTTACATCTCTCACTTTCCGACCCCTGTATTGCCCCCTCCTCCCCCTCCGTGCTGGCAACCATTAGTTAGTTCTCTATATCTGTAACTCTCCTTCTGTTTTGTTATATTTGGTAGATTGTTGTATTTTTTAGATTCCATATATAGGTGATATCCTACAGTATTTGTTTCTGTTTGACTTATTTCACTTACCACAATGCCCTCCAAGTCCATCTATGTTGCTGCAAATGGCAAAATTTTGTTCTTTTGTAAGGCTGAGTAGTATGCCATTGGTTATATGTACCACATCTTCTTTACCTATTCATCTCTTGATGACACTTAGGTTGCTTCCATATCTTGGTCATTGTACACAAGGATGCTGCGAACATTGGGGTGCATGTATCTTTTCCAATACATGTTATTGAGAACACGTGTTTTTGGTTTTCTCAGATTTATACCTAAGAGTGGAGTTGTGAGGTGCTACAGTAGTTCTCTTTTTAGGTTTTGGAGAACCCTCTATACTGTTTTCCACAGTGACTGCACCAGTTTACGTCCCTACCAACAGTGTACCAGGGTTCCCTTTTCTCTCAAAATTGTAAATTTTCTTCCTAGTGGTAATTGAGATGATAGTTCAATAATAACATAAGATCAGGTGAAGTCTAAAGAAATTTTAGAACACCTGGATAAAGTAAGAAAACATCTGTTCTCTGGCATCTGAATGTTGGAGAGACACCAAGACATGTGGGCCAAGTTGTGGAGAGAAGGGAAACACAGACGCAAGCTTGACATTTGCTGCAGCTTTTCTCCTTGGGGCATTTGCTGATTCAAACCTTACAGCCTAGGAGCTGAAAAGCCAAAGAGTTCAAAAGGCTCTAACCACAGAAGCCAAACAGCAAGAGCCGTTTTACATTGATAAAAAGCATTTTAACTATGCCGAAGCAGAAAATGAAAAGAAAGAACTTTGCATTGCATTTAATAAAAGTTTAGGGAGATCTTTGTGGTATTTTAGTGAACTTATTGGCGGAAATTTAGCCATGTACATTGTGTTGGAGAGGCACCAAGAGTTCAAGAATTCTCACATTTTGAGGACACAATTACCTTACATGTTGGCCTGGTGGCAGCCATTTACATAACAATGATTTGGAGGATGTGGTGTTAGTCAGCTCTTGCTGTGATAATGCTTTGGAAGAAATCGCCCCAAAACTCAGTTACATAAACAAGAATTTATTTTCCTTGGACCTATGTGCTAGCTGCAGTAGCTCTCTTTTAGACCTCTAGATGGCTGGTTTTGCTCCGTGTTTTGGGTCAGTTTGAGGTCTGTCACTCACATCTTCCTCTGGAGCCCGAGTGTGAGGCTGCAGCTCCCAGGCCCTGTCTTCTCACAAAGTTCACTGAAACATAAGAGGTGCATGCAAATAGCAACCATAAGCATGCTGAAGTGGCTATACTGATACCAGAAAATATAGACTTTAAAACAAACCAAAAAGTTACTAGATATGAAAAGGGACATTTTATGATAAAAAAGGGAAGATACCAAAATTTTTAACATATTTGCCCTGAATAAGATAAAACCAAACTACATGAAGAAGAAAATACCAAAACCCATGAAGAATTGAAGGAAGAAATAGATAATTGCACAATATTAGGTAGAGGCTTCAGTAGTCCACGGTCAATAATGGATAGAACAATTAGGCAGAAGCTCAACAACGATATAGAAGACTTGGACAAGACTATGAATTAACAAGACCTACTAAATGTCTAGAGAACACTCAACCGAACAGTAAAATGCTCATCCTGCTCGACTACATGTGAAACGTTTCCCAGCATAGACGACATGCTAGGCTGTAAGACAAGAGATTAAAAGCCACATACATTGCTGGTGGGAATGTAAAATGGCGCGGCCATTTTACAAAACAGCTTGAGAGTTCCTGCAAGTGTTAAACACCGAGTTACCCTATGACCCAGCAGTTCCATTACTAAATATATACCTAAGAGAAATAAAAACTTATGTCTGCACAAAAGCTTGTACGTGAATGTTCAGAGAAGCATATTTCTAAAAACAAAAGGTGGAAATAATTCAAATGTCAATCTGATAAATGAAGAAACAAAATGTGGAAGAGCCGTACAATAGAATAGCATTGAGCTATAAAAAGGAATGAAATATTGATCCATGTTACAACATGAATGAACCATGAAAGCATTATGTAAAGTTAAAGCAGCCAATCACAAAAGATCACATATTGTATGGTGCCATTTCTATGAAATGCCCAGAATAGCCAATCTGTAGTGACAGGAAGTCGATTAGTGGTTGCCTAGGGCTGAGAGGGTTGAGGAGAATGAAAAAACCTTGTTAATGTGTAATGGGTTTTCTGTGGGGGGACAAAAATCTACAATTGGATTGTCGTGATGGTTCCACAAGTCTTTTAGTGGTTACACTAAGAACCACTGAATTGTATACATAAAAGAGTTGAAATTATGGTATGTAAATTACATCCCCATAAAGCTGTTAAAATTATGATAATTTTATAGTTATAAATTTGAAAATTCATCCAAAATTACACAATCTTAACAAATGCAACCTAACAAGACTAACCCAACAAAGAAAAAATATCTAAAACACCTGTCTCTACTCAAAAAGTTGTTTGTATAGTTAAGTACCTTTACAGAAAATGATTTCCAGGGATAAATGGGTTTCCACGTAACTTCTTCCAAATATTTAGGGAAGAAGTATTGGTAATCTTACATAAAAATCTTCCAGGAAACAGAAAACTATATATTGCTCAAAGTATTTATAAGGCCAACATGAGCTTCAGATCAAAAGTAAAAAGAAGGGCTTCCCTGATGGTGCAGTGGTTAAGAATCCGCCTCCCAATGCAGGGGACACGGGTTCGAGCCCTTGTGGGGGAAGATCCCACATGCCGTGGAGCAACTACGCCCACGTGCCACAACTGCTGAGCCAGCGCTCTGGAGCCTGCGAGCCACAACTGCTGAGCCCGTGTGCCGCAACTACTGAAGCCTGCAGGCCTAGAACCCGTGCTCCACAACAAGACAGGCCACCGCAAGGAGAAGCCTACTCACCACGACAAAGAATAGCCCCCCGCTCACCGCAACTACAGAAAGCTCGCGTGCAACAATGAAGACCCAATGCAGCCAAAAATAAATAAATAAAAAATAAAGTATAGAATCTTAAAAACAAAACAAAACAAAATCTATAAAGCATATGACAAGAATAGAATCACAGGCCAGTTTCTCTTTTGAAAATGCATGCAAAATGTGTAAACAGAAGCACAAACTGTACCCATGGTATGTAAAACAATCATATATCAGAATCAAAGTAGCTTTATTTTGGTAATGCCAGGTTGCTTTAATGTTCAAACATGAAATTCATCCCAGGAATGAATTAGAGTGGGAAAAGAAGTCATTTAAAACAGAAGCCTTGGGAATTCCCTGGTTTTCCAGTGGTTAGAACTTGGCGCTTTCACTGCTGGGGCCCTGGGGTCCAATCCCAGGTCAGGGAAATAAGATCCTCCAAGACATGAGGCCGGGCCCCGAAAAAAAAATAATGAAGTCTTAACCAGGAGAAGCACAAGATCGAATAAACATAACAGATAACACCTTATGAAAAGTAGGTGAAGATTATGGAATATTCTAAAATTTAAAACAAAAAGAAACTTTTAAAGATTCCAAAGAATGTGACTAATATTGTACATAGGCAAAAAATAAAATGAAATAAAATATACAAATGATGGGAGCCCCAAAATCCAGATGCCCAAGTCCTGTCTCTGAAGATTCTCATTCAATGGGTTCTGGATTTCCTCTATGTTTCAAAACCTACAGGTGATTCTGATACGACTCACAGACACAATGTAAAGCTTCTGCTTTGCAGGAGAGAATACCAGATTATTCTGTTATTTTATAGTTATACTAACAGGTTGTACTATGGACGGATAAGTCTGATGTCAAAATGCACTCCCCACTAGGGATAAAAAAGGAACTAGTAGTCTCTACTGCTACTTGGTGGCAGCATGCATGTATTGCAAGAGCAATTATTGTAGGAATCCAAATTAGGGGAACATTTTAGAATTGGAAAACTACATACAGATCATCTAGTCAAGCTTCCAGCTGTTATAGTTGTAAAAACGAAGGCCCATATAAGTGAAATGATTTATCTCCAAAGAGTGTTAGTGAAAGAGTATGAAATAAAAAATATCTCTGAACTTTTAATTTAGTGCTGTTTTTATTAATCTCAAGTACTAACTTAAACTTCAGTGTGAGAGATTTGGGATTGAATTCTTGCTCAGATTTACTGATTGTGTGCCTTTTAGTAAGTTACTAAAACACGATTTATTTTTTAACAGGTTTATTTATTTATTTATTTTTGGCTGCATAGCCTCGTCATTGCTGTGCGCGGGCTTTCTCTAGTTGCAGTGAGCGGGGGCTACTCTTTGTTGCAGTGCGCAGGCTTCTCATTGGGGTGGCTTCTCGTTGTTGCTGAGCATGGAGTGTAGGTGTGTGGGCTTCAGTAGTTTTGGTTCACGGGCTCTAGAGCGCAGGCTCGGTAGTTGTGGCGCACGGTCTTAGTTGCTCCGTGGCATGTGCAGTCTCATTTGCAGGTTCTGGGGAGGATTAAATGAGCTCATATGATATCCAATTGACTGAGGCAGAGTAGGCTTGGGATGAATCTTTGCTTGGTTTTCATTAGCTGCGGAGAAGACGATGACGGCTTGGTGCCTCGCCAAATTTCACATGGGTGTGCCTCCCTTGGGGATCTTGTTAAATGCAGGCTGGTATTCAGTAGTTCTGGGTGGGGCCTGGATTCTGTCCTTCTAAGAAGCTCCTAGGTGACAGTGATGCTGAGGGCAAGGGTCCAGCTCCCGCATTTCTCCCTTTCTGGAAGAGCAGGACATCTGCCCCCCGGGAGGAGAAAACATCCACAAAGTGACTACTAGGCACCAGCTTCCCTTACAGGCAAAGGACCTTTACCACTGCTCCCAACCATTGTGTCTGAGGCGCAGCAAGCCAAAACACTGCGATGCTGAGGTTTGCAGCAAAGAGGAGGTTTATTCACAGGGCAGCCATGCAAGGAAGTGACGTGAAAATAGGTCTCCAATCCTCCTTCCCGAAAGCAAGGGGCTTGGGGTATCTGTGGGATAAAGAATAAAGCAGCAGGGCAGTATGGGTCATGGGGAGCTTGAGGCAAGGTGATTGGAAAAAGATGTGCTCCTCATTGTTCTGAGCTGGTGTAATAGGCTACAGGGCTCAGCACATTCTCAGGCTGGAGTTTTGGGCCCTCTGATGGCAGAAGGTCAAAAGGCACTTGCCCAGGTGGAAGATCGGTGGTCCTCTCCACTCTAAACCAGCTCCGCCTAACTAGGCACAGCTGATTCCAAGTTCCTGGACAATACCGGGGCAAACATCTTTTTGCTTATGCTACATGCTACTTGGAGGACGTGCAAGTGTTCAAGGTACCTTGATGAGTGAAGACAGGATTTCACTAATCATGACACATGGTTTCACTTCCAGGTGAGCAGAAGAGACCTGTAGGCTGAGTCTGGCTCCTGGCACCTGGCATTGGAGGCAGATGGTTTAAAAACGGGCTCCCCCACCCTCTGTGTGATCTTAGGTAGATAGACTATTGATCGTTTTCTCCAATTAAAATGTGTGACTGGATGCACACTTAGTGGCATGTCTGACACACAGCAGTTCTGCTACCGTAGGTCCTTCTTGGAAACTGAAGCCGTGGTTTTGAGGGATCATCAAAACCAGTACAATGCTTGCCATGTTTCTCCTTGTTCATCCTGGTGACAAACCTGGTAGAGAGAGCTCCATCCTCTCCCACAGGACCACACCCCTAGTACTTAGAGTGAAGTGGTTATGTCTCACTTAAGGCACCTTTTCCTTTTCCTTCCTTCTTTTTTCTTCACTAATCTTCATCCAACTGGCCTTTCTAAATTTTACACAAAACAAAACCATTTCTCAATGGATTCAGATACTACCCCAAGTGAATATTCCAACCAAGTTCTTGATCTTCCGGGTCTCATCATCAGAAATTTCTGAGCCTAAATCTTCTCTAGTTTCTAGGATCACTCATTTTCTCATTTCTCCCTTCTCCTTTGAGTTCAGAGTCTTGCCAATTTAGTCCCTTCCCTAACCACAACTTATAATAAGGTGACACAGCAAAGTGATGAAAGTCTAGACGGTCTGGTTTTACTCCTGGGTTTTTGCCACCTACTTACTGTGTGGCATTAGGCAAGCTATTCAACGTCTCTGGGCCTCAGTTTCCCCCGAAAAGTGAATATTATGAATATTACCTGCCGGGCTTCCATAGTGGTGCAGTGGTTGGGAGTCTGCCTGCTGATGCAGGGGGCACGGGTTCGTGCCCCGGTCCGGGAGGATCCCACATGCCGTGGAGCGGCTGGGCCCGTGAGCCACGGCCGCTGAGCCCGCGCGTCCAGAGCCTGTGATCTGCAGCGGGAGAGGCCACAACAGTGAGAGGCCTGCGTACCACAAAAAAAAAACAACATTACCTGCCTATAGGGTTGCCATTATGAGGAATATGTGGGTAAATATTTGGTAAGAACTTAGAATAGTACTTGTTATAGTCTAAGCACTACAGTTGTGCTTTTTAATAATAATAAATGAAATTCCAAATGTATACCATACTCAACTTTCTGTCATAACTTTGAAGTGTTGGTCTATGTGTTGGGTCTTGTCGGCCTGTAAAGGAGGAGAGGTGTCCGTAGCTTTGGTGTCAGACGTGCTGCCTGCCGAAGCACCGATGCCCGTCAACGCCGTGACCGCCAAAGCCATGAACAGGTGCTGGAGAAAGCAGGAGCAGAATGGAAGATGACGGCGTGGGAAGGTGGTGTGGTGTCCATAGGTTCGGGGTCTGAGGTGCTGCCTGCTGAAGCACCGATGCCCGCCAAAGCCGTAAATGGGGTGCTGGAGAAAACAGGAGCAGAACGGAAGATGACGGCGTGGGAAGGAGGCGTGGTGTCCATAGGTTCGGGGTCAGACGTGCTGCCTGCTGAAGCACCGATGCCCGGCAAAGGCGTAAATGGGGTGCTGGGGAAAACAGGAGCAGAATGGTAGATGATGGCGTGGGAAGGAGGTGTGGTGTCCATGGGTTCCATATCAGAGCTGCTGCGTGCCTGATCTGAGAGTAGAGAGTGACAGTGGGAGAGCTTCTCACTCCTTTTATATCTGACGGCTCCGCCTGCCTCTGTGACATGTCCATTGTACGTGTCACAGAGAAAGGGCGGGCGGGGCAGGGGGTGAGTCAGGGGGCACATGCGAGCCCAGCTGGTGGAGAAACCCCAGCCCAGAGGCAAAAGGCGGGGCCCCTTCTGGACTTTCTAGTGGCTGGGTCTTCTCGCTGTGGGTGGCAGGTGTTTGGCACGGGATGGGCCACCATGCAGAGACTGTTGGGGTCTGTGGAAGCCTTCTCCTTCAGAGCTCACCCTGCCTGGGCACCGGCTCTGCAGGCCCCTCAGCCGCACGTATGTATCTGCCAGCCCTTCCCCACTATGGGGCCCAGAGGCCAGAGCCTGCTCAGAGCTGAGGGCAGGAGGCACCCAGAGCTTGCCAGGGTGTGGGCCATCTCCTCCGGGGACCTCCCCAGCTTCTCTGCGAGGCCTGGAGACAGGATCGCCTTCTCCAGGGCTGCTCAGCTGCCAGCATCACCATGAGCCAGGTGGCGAAGGTTTCTGAGCAGGAGATGCAGAGCCCTGATCCGACTGCATGTTGCACCCCACGATGTCCCTTCCTGGCAGGTAGGTTCTTTCTTCACTTCTTTTTTGAAATTTGGTCAGACAACATTTAAACCTTGTGCCGTTCTTCAGGGTATACAGATGGTAGTGGCTTAGCCGGGATTCGAAGCAAGCCTGTGTGATTCCAGAGCTCGTGTTCTGGACTGTGGTGCCACCTTATCATATATGCTTCATGTGTTACTTGTTTTGCATTTTTTCTTGTAGTCCTTATGGTACTTAGCCCTAAGTGCCATACCTGGAACGAACAGCTACACTGCCCTGTAGGAGGTCTTCTTTTGTTCAACACATGAATTGGTCATCCACCACACTGTGTTCTAATCTCAGAAGATACAGGTCAAAGACCACCAGTTGTCAGCTGGTGCTACCATTGGTGCTGCCATTCCACGTTTCTAACTGAGGCTTGAAGGCCGGATTTTCCCTTTGTCTAGTTTGAAGGATCCAGATATGTAAAGATTGTAGTCTAGATAAATCATGGGCTATCCTGAAAGAAATTCACCAGTGAATTGTTCCGTATGGATTAGAAGCCAGTTTCTCTGGCCTTCCTGGAGTATATCCAGCAAGGCGTCTCATTCATGTCTAGAAAGCAAATATATCCTTTATTGCAACTTCAGCGTGGAGCGATGTATTGGTTTAAAGTACGATCAGCACAATTTGGTCATAGTGAGTATGCCAGCTGGGTCCACTCTTTATTACACATATGTAACTCGAGAGATTCTTATGCCCAAGAGAGGAGACGTACTCTTGGGTGTCTAGGACAAGGGAAACATGTGTTGTTATTCAGGAGCTGGAAGCTGATGGTCTACACATCACTTGACCTTGTTTAAAACTTGTGTCTTTGGCTTGCTTCATTGGAGTGTTTTCTGTCTCCTGGGGCTGACATTGTGTGTTATGTATCACACAGGTGACATGTAGAAGTTTCAGAACCCAGAATCGTATAGATCAGTCACAATGTATTTCTATATTTTTTTTCAAAGTCTATGGAAAATAACACTGGGCATAATCCATATATTCCAAAATTAGTTGGACCCTCTGCTCACGAGATTCTTGTTATGGTATGTCACAGCAAATTTGGACTTCCATCCCCAAAAAACTTTGGGGTTGGAGGACACAAAAAGCTTTTGCTCACACCTAAATTATGTCTGAAAGAAAAGGGTAAATATTATAAGCCCTTTCTAACCTCTCCAAGAGCAGAAATGATTTACAGCTGTGGCATTGAACCCTAATTCCTCGATCTCATTTGAGAAGGGTTCAGTAAGAAACAATGTCTTGATTTTTGTTTGTTTGGCTTCTTCCCTGTTTTCTCATCTTGCTTACCAACAATCCATTGTAATTCATGAGTTAGTATGGCAGCAGGCTGAGTGTTCCCTGGAGCTCATTAAATGACCTTTTTTTCCTAAAATGACTTTTGTCTCCTTGTTTTCAGCCCCTCTTCTTTCCTCTGCCCTTTACTATAACCAGAGCTCAGCAAAAGCTGACTGGTTTTGTGCAGACCTTACTTAGGGTTAGTCTTTTCTTCATTATTTTATTCATGGCTCCTCCATTTCATTGTTTGCCTTCTCGAAATGTGTTGAAATCTTTCTGTGGTGGATGACTTCCAAAATGTCTTGGCTTTGATTGGTTGATTAATATTGGTATTTCTACAGTATTGTTTAAATATGGTTTCAGGAGGAACAGAAAGTGAATATGTTTCCTTGTCTT